>NC_044982.1:67716467-68067298 GCF_008728515.1 Papio anubis | reverse complement strand
ATAGATCTATCAGAACTACCTGAATGCCTTCAATGCTCCTGACACTCTGGCCTTTTCTGTCTTCCTCCAGACAACACGTATGCAAGCTATTTCCTCTACATAGAAGTTTCTTACCTCTCCACCTGGCAACCAGATATGGCTTCCTTAAACAGGGCCTTGGTGATAAAAACCTCACCCCCAACTAGGACATCCTGCTTGGGGAATGTGGTTGACTTTTATTTTATTCTCCATATTTTTGTCCATCCATTCTGAATTCTTACAATGACTATGTGATGGTTTTATAAGATAGGTGTAAATGTTATTCATTTCAAACGAACAAAAAAGGAGGGAGAAAAAGGTCTGATTCACTTTTTTTTTTTGGACATTATGTGACTATCTTTGAACCTATTAGTTATACTCAGTGCTGCCAAAATGAGGTCATAGATCTACCTCAGATTTCCAAACATGATGCTACAAGTTAAGGCTCCTTTTGATCTAGGACATTTTTCATTTGGCTAAAAATAATTTTTGCATGAAAGCTACTAGACAGCCTGACATGAGACAAAATTTTCTTGATGTGGTAACAAAAGATCCTGGATGTACTGATCTAATTCTTTGTTCTGCAGAGAAGACTCAGTTATTTTTTGTGTTTTACATACCACTATTGTTTGTGGTATTAAAAGAGGCTTGTGGGTATAGACCTTCCACTTAAGCTTTGAGACAAACAAAAGGATAAAATTAATTATATAAATCAGGAAAAATCTGGCATACCCAGAGTTAATCTATGGTGTAATGTGTACACTTAGGAATACTAATTTTGAGTATGTATTTTTGATCCAATGCCAAGTACCATATGAGATTTCCTCCAGGACTGAAAGTACATTGTTCAGCTCTTGGAATGAATTCTTAAGATCTCTCTCTATATTAAGAACCATGGAATAAGAGTCCAATTACCATGGAACAGATTCACAACTAACAGTGTAGCCAACAGTGTGAGTACCTTTATTTTAGCCTACAATGCACTAAGGAAGATCTACATCCTATTTACCTTCTGAATCCTGAACAAGTCCATCTTTCTTATCAACTTGAACACTCTTAGGCAGATGCTACAACATAAGTAAGCCATTCGGTAACCACAACTTTGCTTGACTAAGTAAAACACTCAAACATACTTAATATAACACACTTTATTAATACATTGAAAAGAAGTTCCAGGCAAAAGTTAGCTTTTCCTTATTTTTTCTTCAACTTTAAGTTCAGGGGTACATGTTCTAGATGTGCAGGTTTACTACATAAGTGAACATGTGCCATGGAGGTTTGCTGCACAGATCATCCCATCACCTAGGTAGTGAGCCCAACATCCATGAGCTATTCTTCCTGATTATCTCCTTCCCCCTGGCTCCACAATGACAGTCCCCAGTGTGTGTTGTTCCCCTCCAATGTTTCCATGTGTTCTCATCATTCAGCCCCAACTTATAAGTGAGAACATGCAGTGTTTGGTTTTCTGTTGCTGTGTTAGTTTACTGAAGATAATGGCTTCCAATTCCATCCATGTCCTGATCCTTTTTATGGCTGCATAGTATTCCATGGTGTATATGTACCACATTTTAAAAAAACTTTAAGTTCCAGAACACATGTGCAGAATGAGCAGGTTTCTAATATAGGTACACATATGCCATGGTGGTTTGCTGCACCTATTGACCCATCCTCTAGGTCCCCTCCTCCTGCCCCCATCCTCCAACAGGCCCAGTGTGTGTTGTTCCTCTCCCTGTGTCCATGTGTTCTCATTGTTCAATTCCCACTTATGAGTGAGACATGTGGTATCTGGTTTTCCATTCCTGTGTTAGTTGGCTGAGAATGATGGCTTCCAGCTTCATCCATGCCCCTGCAAAGAACATGATCTCATTCCTTTTTATGACTGCATAGTATTCTATGGTGTATTTTCTTTATCCTGTCTATCATTGATGGGCACTTGGGTTGGTTCCAAGTCATTGCTATTGTAAATAGTACTGCAATAAGCATACATGTGCATGTGTCTTTATAACAGGATAATTTATATTCCTTTGGGTATATACCCAGTAATGGGATTGTGGGGTGAAATGGTGTTTCTGGTTCTAGATCCTTGAGGAATCGCCACACTGCCTTCCAGAATGGTTGAACTAATTTACATTCCCACCAACAGTGTAAAAGCATTCCAATTTCTCCACAGCTTCACCAGCATCTATTGTTTCTTGACTTTTTAATAATCACCATTCTAACTGTCATGGGATGGTATCTCATTGTGGTTTTGGTTTGCATTTCTCTGATGATCAGTGATGTTGAGCTTTCTTTCATATGTTTGTTGGCCACATAAATGTCTTCTTTAGAGAAGTACCTGTTCATATCCTTTGCCCACTTTTTGATGGGGTTGTTTTTTTTCCTTGTAAATTTGTTTAAGTTCCTCATAGATTCTGGATAGATATTACACCTTTGTCAGATGGGTAGATTGCAAAAGTTTCCTCCCATTCTGTAGGTTGCCTGTTCACTCTGACGACAGTTTTTTTTGCTGTGGAGAAGCTCTTTAGTTTAATTAGATCCCATTTGTCAATTTTGGCTTTTGTTGCAATTGCTTCTGGCATTTTTGTCATGATCTTTGCCCATGCCTACATCCTGAATGGTATTGCCTAGGTTTTCTTCTAGAGTTTGCATGGTTTGGGGTTTACATTTAAGTCTTTAATCCATCTTGAGTTAATTTTTGCAAAAGGTGTAAGGAAGGGGTCCAGTTTCAGTTTTCTGCATATGGCTAACCAGTTTTCCCAGCACCATTTATTGAATAGAGAATCCTTTCCCCACTGCTTGTTTTTGTTGGTTTGTTGAAGATCGGATTGTTGTAGATGTGTGGTCTTATTTCTGAGGTCTCTATTCTGTTCCATTGGTCTATATGTCTGTTTTGGTACCAGTGCCATGCTGCTTTGGTTCCTGTGTCCTTGTAGTATATTTTGAAGTCAGGTAGCATGATGCCTCCACCTTTGTTCTTTCTGCTTAGGATTGTCTTAGATATATGGACTCTTCTTTGGTTCCATATGTAATTTAAAGTAGTTTTTCCTAATTCTGTGAATAATGTAAATGGTAGTTTGATGGGAATAGCATTGAATCTATAAATTATTTTAGGCAGCATGGTCATTTTCACAATATTGATTCTTCCTACCCATGAGGATGGAATGTTTTTTCATTTGTTTGTGTCCTCTCTTATTTCCTTGAGCAGTGGTTGGTAGTTCTCCTTGAAGAGGTCCTTCATGTCCCTTGTTAGCTGTATTCTTAGGTATTTTATTCTCTTTGTAGCAATCATGAATGGGAGTTCACTCATGATTTGGCTCTCTGTTTGTCTATTGTTGGTGTATAGGAATGCTTGTGATTTTTACACATTGATTTTGTTTACTGAAACTGCTGAAGTTGCTTATCAGCTTAAGGAACTTTTTGGGCTGAGACGATGGGGTTTTCTAAATATAGAATCATGAATCATATTATCTGCAAACATAAACAATTTGACTTCTTCTCTTCCTATTTGAATATCCTTTATTTCTTTCTCTTGCCTGATTGCCCTGGCCAGAACTTCCAATACTATGTTGAATAGGATTGGTGAGAGAGGGCATCCTTGTCTTGCACTGGTGTACTGGTTTTCAAAGGGAAATCTTTCAGCTTTTGCACATTCAGTATGATATTGGCTATGGGTTTGTCATAAAGAGTTCTTATTATTTTGAGATATGTTCCATCAATACCTACTTTATTGAGAGTTTTTAACCTGAAGGGATGTTGAATTTTATCAAAGGCATTTTCTGCATCTATTGGGTTAATCATGTGGTTTTTGTCTTTGGTTCTGTTTATATAGTGAATTATGTTTATTAATTTGCATATGTCAAACCAGCCTTGCATCCCAAGGATGAATGTGAATTGATCAGATACGTTTTTTGGTGTGCTGCTGGATTTTGTGTGCCAGTATTTTGTTGAGGATTTTCGCATTGACGTTCATCAGGGATATTGGTCTGAAGTTTTCTTTTGTGTTGTTGTTGCATCTCTGCTAGATTTTGGTATCAGGTTGATGCCGCCTTTATAAAATGAGTTTGGGGAAAGTTCCTCCTTTTCAACTGTTTGGAATAGTACCTCTGGTAGAATTCTGCTGTGAATCCATCTCATCCTGGGCTTTTTTTGGTTAGTAGGCTATTAATTACTGCCTAAATTTCAAAACTTGTTATTTATTCAGGGATTTGACTTCTTTCTGGTTTAGTCTTGGGAGGGTGCATGTGTCCAGGAATTTATCCATTTCTTCTAGATTTTCTAGTTTATTTTGCATAGAGGTGTGTATAGTATTCTCTGATGGTAATTTGTATTTCTGTGGCATCAGTGGCAATATCCCCTTTATCATTTTTTTATTGTGTCTATTTGATTCTTCTCTCTTTTCATTTTTATTAGTCTAGATAGCAGTCTATTTTATTATGTTTTTTCAAAAAAAACAGCTCCTAGATTTATTGATTTTTGGAGGGTTTTTCTTGTCTCTATATTCTTCAATTCTGCTCTGATCTTAATTATTTCTTGTCTTCTGCTATCTTTTGGATTTGTTTGCTCTTGCTTCTCTAGCTCTTTTAATTGCAATGTTAGGATATTGACTTGAGATCTTTCTAGCTTTCTGATGTGGGCATTTAGTGCTATCAACTTTCCTCTTAACATGGCTTTAGACGTGCTAAGTGGTATGTTGTCTCTTTGTTCTCATAAGTTCCAAAGAACTTCTTGATTTCTGCCTTAATTTCATTATTCACCCAGGAGTCATTCAGGAGCAGGTTGTTCAATTTCCATGTAATTGTGTAGTTTGGGAGTGAGTTTCTTAATCCTGAGTTTTAATTTGATTGCACTGTGGTCTGAAAGGCTGTTATGATTTCAGTTCTTTTGCCTTTACTGAGGAGTGTTTTACTTTCAATTATGTTGTCAATTTTAGAATAAGTGCCATGGGGCACTGAGAAGAATGTGTATTCTCCTGATTTGGGGTGGAGAGTTCTGTAGTTATTGGTTAGGTCCACTTGATCCAGAGCCAAGTTCAAGTCCTGAATATCCCTGTTAATTTTCTGTCTTGCTGATATGTTTAATATTGACAGTGGGGTGTTAACGTTTCTCACTATTATTGTGTGGGAGTCTAAGTCTCTTTGGAGGTCTATAAGAATTTGTTTTATGAATCTGGGTGCTCCTGTACTGGGTGCATATATATTTACAATAGTTAGCTCTTCTTGTTAAATTAATCGCTTTACCATTATGTAATGCCCTTCTTTGTCTTTTTTGATCTTCGTTGGCTTAAAGTCCATTTTGTCAGAGACTAGGTTTGCAACCCCTGCTTGTTTGCTTTCCATTTGCTTGGTAAATTTTCCTCCATCCCTTTATTTTGAGCCTACATGTGTCTTTGCACCTGAAATAGGTCTCCTAAATACAGCACACTGATGGCTCTTGACTCTTTATCCAATTTGCCAGTCTGTGTCTTTTAATTGGGGGCCTTTAGCGCATTTACATTTAAGGTTACTACGGTTATACGTGAATTTGATCCTGTCATCATGATGCTACTATCTGGTTATTTTACACATTAGTTGATGCAGTTTCTTCATAGTGTCATTGGTCTTTATAGTTTGGTATGTTTTTGCAGTGGGTGGTACGGTTTTTTCCTTTCTGTATTTAGTGCTTCCTTCATGAACTCTTGCAAGGCAGTCCTGGTGGTGACAAAATCCCTTAGCATTTGCTTGTCTGAAAAGTCTTTTATTTCTCCTTTGCAAATGAAGCTTAGTTTGGCTAGATATGAAACTCTGATTTGAAAATTATTTTCTTTATGAATGTTGAATATTGGCCCCTACTCTCTTCTGGCTGCAGGGCTTCTGCTGAGAGATCCACTCTTAGTCTGATGGACTTCCCTTTGTAGGTGACCTGGCCTTTCTCTCTGGTTGCTCTTAACATTTTTTTCTTCACTTTGACCTTGGAGAATCTGATGAGTATGTGTCTTGGGGGTAATCTTCTCATGGAATATCTTAATGGTGTCCTCTGTATTTCCTGAATATGAATGTTGGTCTGTCTTCCTAGGTTGGGGAAGTTCTCCTGGATAATATCCTGAAGTGTGTTTTCCAGTTTGTTTCCATTCTCCCTGTCTTTTTCAGGTACTCCAATCAATCGTAGGTTCGGCCTTTTTACATAGTCCCATATTTCTCGGAGGCTTTGTTTGTTCCTTTTCATTTTTTCTCTAATCTTGTCTGCATGCCTTATTTCAGCAAGGTGGTCTTCAAACTCTGATATCCTTTCTTCTGCTTCATCAATTCGGCGACTGATATTTGTATTTATGCTCCTCTCTAAAGTGGTTATTCTAGTTAGCAGCTCCTCTAAACTTTTATCAGGTTCTTAGTTTCTTTGCATTAGGTTATAGCATGCTCTTTTAGCTCAGTGGGGTTTGCTGATACACATCTTCTGAAGCCTACTTCTGTTAATTCATCCATCTCATCCTTTGTCCATCTCTGTGCCCTTGCTGGAGAGGCGTTGCAATCATTTGGAGGAGAAGAGGTACTCTGGCCTTTTGGGTTTTCAGCGTTTTTTCATTGATTTCTTTCTAATCTTCATGACTTTGTCTAGTTTTGATATTTGAGGCTACTGACCCTTGGATGGGGCTTTTGTGAGGACTTCTTTTGTTGCTGATGCTGTTGATGTTGTCTTCTGTTTGTTTTTCTTTCAATAATCCCTCTTCTGTAGGGTTGCTGTGGTTTGCTGGGGGTTCACTTCAGACCCTATTCATTTGGTTTGCTCCCACACCTGGAGATGTCACTCAAGAAGGCTGGAGAACACCAAAAATGGGTGCCTGCTCCTTCCTCTGGGATGTCTGACCTTGAGGGGTGCCAACCTAATGCCAGTAGGATTGCTCCTGTATAGGGTGTCTGGCAACCCCTATTGGAGGGTCTCAACCAATTGGGTGGCACGGGGAACAAGACTCATTTAATGAAGCACTTTGACTGTGCCTTGGTGGAGGGGGTGTGCTTCACTGGGGGACAACCCACCCATCTGGGCTGCCTGGATTCCTCAGATCTAGCAGAAAGGCTAAGTCTGCTACGGCCACCACTCCCCCAGGGGCTCAGGCCCAGGGAGATCAGAGTTCTGTCCCTGAGGCCCTGGTTGGAGTTTTTGGAGTTCCTGAAGAGAGGCCCCACCTAGTGAGGAGAGATGAGTCAGGGTCAGGCCTGAAGAGGCGCTATGGCCACAGTCTGCCACAGCCGGTGTATTGGGCTGTGGGGGACACCTGTTGGGACCAAGCTGTCCAGCCTCCCTGGCTCCAGCAGGGGAAAAGCATGGTCTGCAGCTATAGAGATGGCTGCCTCCCTTCCCCTGCCCAGGGAGCTTAGAGTGTTAGGCAGCTATCAGTCCCAGTACTGGCTGCTGACCCTTCCACAAGGAGCTCAAACAGCTTAGACTACAGGCAGTCGCAGCTGTGGTGCTGGTGGCTCCTCCTCCTGGGAACTTAGCAGGCTTAAGCAGATTCTAGCTGAGAAGCTGTTGAGAATCTGCGCAGATCTGGGGTTGGGTCCCTACGCCCTGGTGGTATGGGTTCACAAGTGGGATCTTCCAATCCATGGGTTGCACAGTTCCATGGAAAAAGCACAGTTTCCCATGCTAGGTAGTAAGCTCGCTCACTGCCTTCCTTGGTGGGTTGCAGGGGGTTGCGGGGGCAGGGGCAGGGGCTCCCCTGCCCTGTGTGGTTCTCAGGTGGGCCGCTGTACCACATTGCTCTTCTTTCCTCTCTGTGGGTCACGCCAGGCACCTAGTCATTTCTGATGAGAGAACCTGAATACTTTGGTTGCCAGTGCAGGATTCACACATTATTATGGTTTCCAAAGAGTCTATCCCAACTCCACTGAGTCCTTGGACATTTGGCCTTGAGATTTCAAGGCCATATGCATTTTTGTTGTTTGAGATAAGAAATGGGTACAACTAAAGGTGACTAACTATGACATCTTCCATATTTTTTATCTGCCACAAATTTACACTTTGCATCACTCTGCGGGGTCCTCATAGTGAACCATCTACTGTCTAAGATACGTCTGGCATGACTGCTTCCCTCAGTCAAACTTTAATGCTGCACTTCCTACTCCACTCTACCCTCAGCCTTGGTCCCTCATCAGAACTTATTTCAATCTCTTCAGAACTTATTTCTGGAAAGGATCAATAAAATCATTTATGCTAAAATTAAAGTGCATTAAAATGTTCTTCTTGCTTAATATATTTTTATTTTTGGCAAATTTTCTGTCTATTTTGTAGAAGGGAGTGCTTTTTTTCACTTTAAGTCAATACCCTAACCAAAACAAATTAATGAAAACTTCGGTACCTCAGAAGACTAGTAAGCAAAATCATATCATTATATATGATTCATATATATATAAATTAAAATGTGAATTTTAGGATGTTCAAGTCACTTATAAAGTCAACAGCTTAAGATATATACAAATTAAAAAGTGCTTCTTGTGCACACATTTGATTCTACCCTGACACATATCTAGATTTTGTTCTGGAGAAATACAATAAAAATTCAATGAGAATAACTGAATTTGAAACAAAGAAATTCTGTGTTTCAGAGACATCCAAAAATTCAAAATTGAATATTAAAACTCACCTCCAGTATCAATATTGTTTTTAAAAACAATTTTAAAAATCAGTGGAATGCAGAAGTGAAAATAAATAGGAATCCATCATATAAAAATTCATTCTGCCTAGCCATGTGTCCAATGTTCTTTTACCTACCCATATCCACAACTGAAAAGTAATAATTTTTTGTTGGACCCTGAGAGTTACATTACTTAGTCACAATGAAATCATGATTGCTATGGATCTTGTACTATTGTGCAACACATAGGCTAGGACTGCAGCACTTGTGTAGTTTAGACATAGAGTTAAAATACTTAATGTAAAATACATAATTTTGAAATAACAAACTTCTCTCAAAGCAAGATTGCTTTAGTACATTTTATGAAATAACCTAATGGTATATTATGTGACCACTTAAAAGCACATTTAAAATGCTATATAGAAGTAATCAAATGTTTGTAACTTTATATATAAAAAAGTTGAAATAGAACATGTCATATAATAACTCTAAATATAAACAATTAAAGGCTTAGAAAGCAATATGCAAAAAAAGAAAGTTGTGATTAAGTAATTAGATTAAGAATGATTTGTTATAATTTTTTTTCAATGTTGGTAATAATTTCAACTAAAAATAACAAAGCTAATGTTTTCATGTTTAGCTGTGACTTTCTGCTGTTAACAGATATTCATGGATGTGCTTTCAAATTGTGGAAAGTCATAATATCATCTGCCTTTCAATATATTACAATAGCAATATTCTCTTAAACACTAAATTGTGGAACATATATACCTCATTTAAGGCATTCCATATTTAATATTTCTCATCTGATTTCATCATTTCTTCTTGGTGAGTGCTATCAGCTGATGAGTCTATTTATTTTCCTTTGGTTCAGAGCAAATATTTTCACTATTCAAATTATGCTTTGAACATCACATGACTAATTATACACAAAGCATGGTTCCTTCATAATCTTTTATGACATTATCAATAGAAAGCAAACCAATGCTTTGCTTGCTATATCTCCAACCAAGAATTCCAAGTTCATGCAGCTTATAAAAACATCAGTCTGACTAGAAATATGTGTATGTTTATTTTTATTTTCTGACTAGAAAGAAACGAACAACTGAAGAATGTTAATGACCCCACTTACATAAAAATGTATAGGTGACTATCAGACTTATGAAACATTACATATATATATACACACACATATATATATAGTCATGCCTCATTTAATGATAGAAATATGTTCTGAGAAAATGCCATTAGGTGATTTTGTCATTGTGGGAAATCATACAGCATACTTACAAAAATCTAGATGGCATAGCTCACTACACAATTAGGCTATAAGATATAGCCTATTGCTTCTAGGCTACAAGCTTGTACATGTATAGCTTGTTACTGTACTGAACACCATAAGCAATTGTGATACAATGGTATTTGTATATCTAAACATATTTGAATACGGAAAAAGTAATGTGTTACGCTGTGACCTTATGACAGTTGTGATGTCACTATGTGGTAGGAATTTTTCTACTCCATTATAAACTTATGGGACCACCATCATATATGTGGTCATTCATTGACCAAAATGTCATTATGCAGGGCATGACCGTATAGGGACAATTTAGATTTAAATATTTGTCTAGTACTTGGTGTCATTAAATGGGGAGAAAATCTTCATATAATCCTTAAAGAGGATTTCTAATATCTGCCCTGGGTTAATGCTCAAACAAAGCAGGCACAGGGATGCAGAACCGTGTGTGTCAGGAAACCACACAAGCCTCCTGCCAAGTAACTCCTAGAGGTCATTATCACAGAACATTCCCTAGAGGCCCTTCTTTTCCTTTTTGGTTGCCTCCATCACCACCACTACAGTCCTCTTTTCTCTCCTTTACCAACCCACTCCCACCTAGTCAATATTGAGGGACCTTGTTTCCCCTTGAGTTCTTAAAATTGAATATCACAATACAGAAAAATACAGGTGAGTTTGATTTTTTTCATTAGCATAGTCTCACTAAAAGGGGAACTCTCTGCATTCCAGACATGAATGTTAAACAACAGGTTCTAAAGCCAACAGTGGCACATCCACCTCCCACTATCTGAGTTTCTGACACATTTCAAAATGGCAGGTACTCTAGTCTGTAATTCATAGAATCTATCACTTCATTCCAGCCACCTCTTCTCTTGAAGGAAACCTCTGTGATCTTTGGTATTTTGTCTCAGCCTCACTCATCTTCCTGTTAGGTTATGATCAATATGTGACAACTTATACCTCTCCCACAAAATCAAGATTCTAGAAATTTAATGTTAAAACATTTCCTAAGCAAGAGGAGATAAATAGTGTATTAGTCTATGTATTAGTCTATTTGTATTAGTCTAATAGTGTAATAGTGTATTTGTGTTGCTACAAAGGAATATCTGAAGTAGGCAATTTATAAAGGAAAGAGGGTTATTTGGCCCATGGTTCTGCAGGCTGTACAAGCATGGCACCAGCATCTGTTTCTGATAACAGTTTCAGGGAGATTTTGCTCTTGGCAAAAAGCAAGCAGGGCTGACGTGCCACATGGTGAGAGAGGAAGCAAGAGAGAAACGGGCTCTTTTAAACAATCCCCATCCAATCTCAGGGGAACTAATAGAATGAGGACTTACTCATTATTGTGAAAAGGGCACCAAGTCATTCATGAGAGATCTGCCCCCATGACCCTAACACCATTCACTAGGCTCCACCTCCAATACTGGGGGTCACATTTCAACATGAGAATTGGAGGGAGCATATATCCAAACTATATTATTAATGAGTTTAGTAAGATAAATGGGTTACTCATTATAGTAAAAGTCTTGATTCCTTGAGCAATTAGGGGCCAGGCATTATAGTAAACACTTTCAGTATCATTTAATCCGGAAAAAACGCCCATTTGACAAATAAGAACTTTGAGGAATACTTCAATTCAAGTCTGGCTGATTTCAACACACTTGTACTATACTCCACTATCACCCAGTATCTATACTGAATATACTATACCTAAACCCAGTTCCCACTACTAACCTGCCTTGTCCATTGTCTCTGTGCTCAGGTCCTAGGTCCTGCACTCCTGCTTATTTGTAATTTTAACATGAAACCCAATATTAGCTGTAAAATAGGACCATCTCTATGTATTGGTTATCAATTGGTACATAACAACTTGCTCTGAAATTTAGCAGCTTAAAACAGTAAGTATTTATTTTCTCCATTTCTATAGATCACAAGCCTGGGCATGGCTTATTTGGGTTCTCTGGCTCAACAACAGTTCCTCATGAGATTGGAGTTGAGCTATTGGCCAAGGCTGCAGTTTCATATAAAGGTTTGACTGGGGCTGAGGGAAGCTGGAGGATCTGCTTCCAAGCTCACTCATGTGGAAGTTGGCAGTCCCCAGTCCCTTCCCACATGAACTTCTTGACAGAATTTTCTCAAAATGTGGCAGCTTGCTTCCTCCTGAAGAGTGATCTGAGAAAACTGAGAAAGAACAAAAGAGAGTCCTCAAGACAGAAACCACAGTATTTTATAACCTAATCATGGGCATAGCATCCTATCACTTCTGCTATATTCTCTTCACTAGAAGCAAGTCACAATTCAGTTCATACTAAAGCAGAGGGGATTATATAAGGTGTGAACACCTGTAAGCTAAGTCATTTAGTTCCATCTTAGAGATTGTCTACCACACTCCCCCAACACTCCCACCACCTGTGTGTCATCCCCCTGTGCCCCTTCATCTTTAAGTCATAACTGTGCTTATTAATAGCAGGGATTTTATACATGTTTATCAAACTCTTAGCCATTGTTCTTGGGCTCAAGAGTCTGACTTTCTTCTTAAAAAGATACTTGAAATCTTTATTATATAATGCCAGAAGTCTTTTCTGTGTTTCTGATTGTTGGGTTAAGTTGTTCAGACTATAGCTGAAGCTAGATTTGGGTTGGAAGGAATCTTGACTTTATCTTCTCCTGCTTGCCATTATAGGCCCTGGCTGTCCCCTAATGTGAGCCTCCAAGCTTAGTCAACCCCTCTATTATTTCTAAATGAGCAAAATATTTTCACAACTAACCTGTAATAATTCATCTGAATATACTCATATGAGCTTCAGATGATTTTTACTAGTTTTAAATGCCTACCTGCACTCCATAGCCTCATACCCCAGTCCCTCATTCTTGCCTTTCCCAGCAAAAACCTTTTCCAGGGCACACCTTTCTCATCCTCACCTTCAGAGATTGTTTTCCCTGGTGTCAGACCTTCCTGCACTAGTATGTAGTCATCTCTTTCACTGCTGCTCCTAGGAAGCTCCTTGACTTGGGGTCCTTCCTTCAGTCTTGTTCAAGTTGCTGCTCCATAGCTTTTACCAAGTTACCACAAGAGATTATGCTCTTTGGTGAAGCGTAGTTCTTTCTAAGTTTCAACCTAGTATTAGTACTTTACCTGTTCATAATAATGTTCTCAAATTTTATTTTACTTTGCTACAAACATTTTTCAGGTAGGGAAGATTCCATAACACATTTCCTCTATCAGCTTTCACTTTCCAGTAGAAGAAAAAAATGAAATACCAATGAAGTATCACTTTGAGAAGATTTTTGAGGGTTTATATTCACGTTTGATTTAGTAAGAGGAATATGAGTAATTCACATTTGAATTGTTATCTTTATATGTTTTAAAGTTATATATTGAGGCCAAGTGCAGTGGCTCATGACTATAATTCTATCACTGTGGGAAGCCAAGGCAGAAGGATTGCTTGAGGCCAGTAGTTTGAGATCAGCCTGGGCAACATAGCAAGGCCCCATCTCTACAAAGGAAAAACTTTAAAATATAGCTAGGCATTGTAGTGCACACCTGTAGTCTCAGCTACTTGGAAGGCTGAGGTGGGAGGATCACTTGAGCCCAGGAGTTCAAGGTTGCAATAAGCTATGATTATGCCCTTGCACTCCAGAGAGGGTGACAGAATGATTCTGTCACAAAAGTAATAAAATAGCAATAAATGAAGTTAGATATTAAGAGATTATGGCTCTAAATATGCATTAAAATTTACTATAAAGCTAAGCAAATCATCTGTAACAAAATGCCTTGATAATAATGAAGACAAATAATGATAATTTATTGTTAGGAAAAACAGCAATCAAAAAAATCAAAGCAAAATTAAGATTATGCTGATGATTTGCTGCTATGTAAAGCATTCTTTCCTAAAATTTCAAAAATTTCATCTATCAGTCTGTATGCATGAGCAATGGGACTTGCCCAGTAGTACCAAGTATAAATGGAATACTTAAATAGATTTCTGAGGATAGTCATCCTTGGTATTTGTTGGAGATTGACTCCAGGACCCCTGCAGACACCAAAATCCATGGATCCTCAAATCCTGCAGTCAGCCCTGTGGGACCCACAGACAGGAAAAGGCCCTCCGTTATCTGCAGGTCCTGCATCCCAAGAATACTACATTTTTAATCTGTGGTTGATTGAATCCTCAGATGCAGAACCTGCAGATACAGAGGGTCAACTGTACTTTATTAATATAGTAACATTAGTTTAAAATATTATTAGTTAATCCTTTATAACTTGCTTAACTTACTAGTCAACAATGCTAAGTTGTATCTAAAAATTCTACTGCTTTGTCCATCAACCATTCATGAGACAAAAAAGAAAGGACATACATTTTCAACTAAATTCTCAGCACAGCAAGAGAAAACTCTTGGCTATTACAGGTCCACATGCTTTGACAGCCATAGAATCACATGTAGTTGAGAATTTTTCAGATTTAAGAAAGAACAAGAACACAGTGCATATACTGTATATGATATACCACCCAAAGTGCCAAGAGCAGTGCCCTGTAACCAAATGCATTGATATGTTTGTGGTAAAACATACATTAAGTGAGATAAAGACTATAAATAACTTTAAATCATTTCAGATCTGTATTTGATGCCAAATGAGTTTACACCAAACTTAAGAAAAATCTTTGGCTCTATTAATTTGGGGATTTTGTAGTTTGTGGCCAAGAGATTGTAGATTTATACAGTGTTCCAGGTTGCTTTTCAGAGCTGAAATGTTTGAACCACTCTGAGGTTAATAATTACCAGTTCCCACCTCCATGACCTTTCTTTAAAAACTCCCATGAGTTTCTCCAATGCCATTATTTTCCCATTTCTACTCAAGAAGTAAAAAACTAAGGAAATGTGCATGTGTTTTTTTATCCTTATCAACTTTACTGAGAATTATTTTTTAATAAGTAATTTACACACAATAAAATAAATCCATTCAAATTATACAAATCTATGAGTTTTGACAGTTGTATACACCTGTGAAACCAAGGCCATGATCAAGATACAAAACACTTCCAATATCTTCAAAATATTTCATACGCCTTTTATAAGTCATTCCTCTCTCCACTTTCCCACTCCACTTCACCACTTAGCCACCGTTCCGTCTTTTTTTCACACAGATTAGTTTTCATTTTATATTATGGAATCATATAGTATACCCTCTTTCGTGTCTCTTTCTTTCACTCTGCATAACGTTTTTGAGATTCGTCTATGTTGCTGCATGCATCAGCAGAACCTCTTTTCATTCTTCAGTATTATTTTAACATACGGAATACCACATTTTGTTTGTCATTTATCTTTTGACAGAGATTTAGATTGTTTCCAGTTTGGGACTATTGTCAATCAAGCAGCTCTCTTTGCATGCACACACATTTTCCCTTCTCTTTGGAATCAAAGCCTAGGATCAAAAAACAAGGATCAAATAGTGTATGTATATTTAACTTATTAAGAAACCGGCATTTTTTTCCCATAGTCGTTTGTCTGTTTTTCTATTGGGTTACTTTTCTTCTTGTGATTGAGCTGTAAGAGTTCTCTTCTCTGGGCACAAGTCTTCTGTCAAAGACACATCTTGGAATATTTCCTCCCATGTTATGGCTTGCTTTTTCATTTTTAATGGACATCTTTTGAAGAACAAATGTTTTGAATTTTGATAAAATTCAATTGATCAACTTTTTCATTTATGACTAAGATTTTCTCCTACTCTTTAAAGAGTTTCAGAGTTTTAGATTCATATTTAAACTTACTACTCTTTAGAGTTAACTTTTGTGTGTGGTGTGAAATAAGGGTCAATGTTCCTTTTTAAAATAAATCTCCCATTGTTCTGGCACTATTTGATTTAAAAGACTTTCTTTCTCTACCGAATTATCTTGACATTTTTTGTTGCAAATCAATTGTCCATGTATGTGTGCCATTATTTCTAGGCTTGATATTCTGTTTCCCTGACATGTATCTATCCTCTGGACAATACTGCCATCAAGTAAGAGGCACGTGTTGATTATTATCAGGAGCAGAAATCTGATCACTTCTGCCCACTGCATCTTATTATCAGGTTCACCAAGAAAAACACAACCAGTCAAGCACTGGAAGACACAGGGCAAAATCAGCTTCATTACTGAGTGTTAGTCCCAATGGCCAGCAGGTCCCTCCTGGCAGCCCTTAATGGACATTTGGCCTGCACACAGCCCCCTTGTGCTACAGCAACAGGACCCTATCTTTTCTCTGCACAAAATGGATGCAACAGTGGGGTTAGCCAGGCACCATATGATACACACACTTAAGTAAAAAAGGATTACACAATGAGTCTGAAAGAGGGAAAGATATCTCCACACAGGGTGATAAGTGCAGCACAAAATGTGAGGATTCTGTATCTCTTAGTAAGAATTCCTAGCCCAAGGTCTCTTCTTTTCTTTATTTTTAAAAAATTGCATATATTTAAGTTGTATAAGATAATGTTTTGCTATATATATTTATATGTTTTGGATCTGTCTCCACCCAAATCTCATCTTGAATTGTAACTTCCACATTTCCCACATGTCATGGGAGGAGCCTGGTGGAAGGTAATTGAATCATGGGGGCAGGCCTGTCTTGTGCTATTCTTGTAATAGTGAATAAGTCAAACGAGACCAATGGTTTTAAAAATGAGTTTACTTGCACAAGCTCTCTCTTTGTCTGCTACCATTCACATAAGATGTGACTTACTCCTCCTTGCCTTCCATTATGATTGTGAGGCCTCCCTAGCCATATGGAACTGTAAGTCCAATAAACCTTTCTTTTGTAAATTGCCCAGTCTTGGGTATGTCTTTATCAGCAGCATAAAAATGGACTAATACAGCAAATTGGTGGCAGTAGAGTGGGGTGCTACTGAAAAGATACCCAAAAATGTGGAAGCGACTTTGAAACAGAGTAACACACAGAGGTTGGAACAATTTGGAGGACTGAGAAGAAGAGAATTAAATGTGAAAAAGGTTGAAACTTCCTAGAGACTTGTTGAATGGCATTGACCAAAATGCTGATAATGATATGGATGATGAAATCCAAGCTGAGGTGTTCTCAGATGGAGATGAGGAACTTATTTGGAACTGGAGCAAAGGTGACTCTTGTTATGTTTTAGCAAAGAGACTGGCAGCAATTTGCCCCTGCCCTAGAGACTTGTGGAACTTTGAGCTTGAGGGAGATGATTTAGGGTATCTGGCAGAAGAAATTTCTAAGTGGTAAAGCATTCAAGAAGTGACTTGGGTGCTGTTAAAGGCATTCAGTAAAGTTCAGAAATTTGCAGCCTGGCAATGTGATAGAAAAGAAAATCTCATTTTCTGAGGAGAAATTCAAGTCAGCTGAAGAAATTTGAATAAGTAATGAGGAACCAAATGTTAATCCCCAAGACAATGGGGAAAATGTCTCCAGAGCATATCAGAGATCTTCACAGCAGCCTCTCATATTGCAGGTCCAGAGGCCTAGAAGGGAAAAATTGTTTTATGGGCCAGGCCCAGGATCCCTGTGTTGTGTGCTGCCTAGGGACTTGGTGCTCTGCATCCCAGCCACTCCAGCTGTGACTAAAAAGGACCAAGATATAGCTCTGGCCATGGCTTCAGAGGGTGCAAGCCCCAAGCCTTGGCCACTTCCATGTGGTGTTGAGTCTGCAGGTGCACCGAAATAAGGAATTGAGGTTTGGGAACCTCTACCTAGATTTCAGAAAATGTATGGAGATCCCTGGATTCTCAGGCAGAAGTTTGCTACAGGGGAGGGACTCTCATGGAGAACCTCTGCTAAGGCAGTGCAGAAGGGAAATGTGGGACCAGAATCCCCACACAGAGTCCCTACTGGGGCACTGCTTAGTGGAACTCTGAGAAGAGGGGCACTATCTTCCAGACCCCAGAATGGCAGATCCACTGACAGCTTGCACCATGTGCCTGGAAAAGCTGCAGACACTCAATGCCAGCCCATGAAACCAGCGAAGGGAGGCTATACCCTGGAAAGCCACAAGGGGAAGAGCTGCCCTAGATCATGGGAACCCACCTCTTGCATCAGCATGACCTGGATGTGAGACATGGAGTCAAAGGAGATCATTTTGGAACTTTAAGTTTTAATGATTACCCTATTGGATTTTGGACTTTCATGGGGCCTGTAGCCCCTTTGTTTTGGTCAATTTCTCCCATTTGGAATGGGTGTATTTATCCAATGTTTGTACCCCCATTGTATCTATGAAGTAACTAACTTGCTTTTGATTTCACAGGCTCAGAGGTGGAAGGGTCTTATCTTGTCTCACTTTAGACTGTGGACTTTTGACTTAATGCTGAAATGAGGTAAGACTTTTGGTGACTGTTGGGAAGGCATGACTGTGTTTTGAAATGTGAGGACATGAGATTTGTGAGGGGTCAGGGGCAGAAATAATATGGTATGGATGTGTCCTCACCCAAATCTCATCTTGAATTGTAACTCGCACAATTCCCACATGTCATGGGAGAAACTCACTGGGAGGTCATTTGATCATGGGGGCTGGTCTGTCTTGTGCTATTCTAATGATAGTAAATAAGTCAAATGAGATCTGATGGTTTTAAAAATGGGAGTTTCTCTGCATAAGCTCTCTCTCTCTGCCAGCTGCCATCCATGTAAGATGTGACTTGCTCCTCCTTGCCTTCTGCCGTGATTGTGAGACCTCCCCAGCCATGTGGAACTATAAGACCAATAAACCTCTTTCTTTTGTAATTTGCCCGGCCTCAGGTATGTCTTTATCAGCAGTGTAAAAATGGACTAATACATATATACATAGTGAAATGATTACTACAAGTAAGTAAATGAGCCTATCTATCGCCTTTAATAGCTTCTTCTTTTATTGTAGGGGTAAGAGGTAAGAACACACAAAATCTAATCTCTTGGAAAATTATTCGATATGCAATACAATATTCTAAACTATAATCCCTCTGCTGAAAAGTATTTTCTGCAACATTTTTCACATGTGGCTTATCTCACTTAGCATAATGTCCTTCAGGTCCATCCATATGGTCACAAATGGGAGTATCTCAGTATCTCCTTTTTAAAGGCTAAATAATATTCCACTGCATACACACACAATAGAATGTATATATTTATATACATATATTCTATACATATAACTTTTTTATTCATTAATGCAATGATAGACCCTTAGGTTGTGTTTATATCTTAGCTCTTGTAAATAATGCTGTGGTGAACATGAGTACACAGATATCTCTACATGGTGATTATTTTATTTTCTTTGGGTATTTATCCAGCAAAGAGATTGCAGGGCCGTATATATGGTAGTTCTACTTTTAGTTTTTTTTTTGAAGAATTTCCATATTATTTTCTATAATGGCTGTACCAATTTACATTCTCAGGAACAGTGTACAAAATTTCCCTTTTTTTCACATCTTTTTCAACACTTATCTCTTGCCTTTCTTATAATAGTTATTCTAACAAGCGTGATATAATATCTTGTTGTGGATATTCAATAATTTTTTAGACATCACACCAAGAGCTCAGGTGACAAAAGCAAAAACGAACAAGAGACTACACCAAACTGAAAACTTCTGCAAAAATGAATATGAGACTATATCAAACTGAAAATTTCTGCACAGCAAAGGAAACAATTCACAGAATGGAAAGGCAGCCTAAAGACTGGGATAAAAACATTGCAAACCGTATATTATAAAAAGTTAATATTCAAAATATATAAGGAACTCACACAACTCAATAGCAAAGAAACAAATGACCTGATTTAGAAATGGGCAAATGACATGAATAGCCATTTTCCTGAAGAAAGCATACAAATGACCAGTAGGTATATGAAAATATACCCAAGATTGCTAATTGCAAATTGAAACCAAGGCTCATTCTTAAGTAGCCAAACAGGGGTGCGTAAGACTATCTTTCCCCACAGCAACATCTTAATTGCTGTAGCTTGACAATAACTCTTTAAATCAGGAAGTATCAGAACTCCAAATTTGTTCTTGTTAAAAATAATTTTTGGGCTGGGCGCGGTGGCTCAAGCCTGTAATCCCAGCACTTTGGGAGGCCGAGACGGGTGGATCACGAGGTCAGGAGATCGAGACTATCCTGGCTAACATGGTGAAACCCTGTCTCTACTAAAAATACAAAAAACTAGCCGGGCGTGGTGGCGGGCGCCTGTAGTCTCAGCTACTTGGGAGGCTGAGGCGGGAGAATGGCGTGAACCCGGGAGGCGGAGCTTGCAGTGAGCCGAGATCAGGCCACTGCACTCCAGCCTGGGAGCACAGCGAGACTCCATCTCAAAAAAAAATAATAATAATAATAATTTTTGTTATTCTAGATTATTTGAATTTTAATATAAATTTTAGAATCAGCTTATTAATTTCAATTTTTTCTATATCCTATTTGAATTGCATGACATTTATACATCAATTCGGAGAGAACTGAAATCTTAACAATATTGAGTTTTCTAGGCTGTAAATGCAACATATTGCTCTACTTAGTTAAGGTTTCTATAATGTCTTTCAGCAATATTTTGTGATATTTAGTCTAAAGGACTTACATTGATTTTGTTAAATCTGTGTATTTATTGTTGCTATTGTAAATTGAATATTTATTCTCATTTCCAGTTGTTTACTGCAGTATATAAAATGCAGTTTAACTTTTACATATTAAATGGGTATCCGTTTATTTAATAATTGTAATAATTGTTTTATGGGTTTCTAAGGACCTTCTAAATAAACAATTGTATCATCTCCAAATAGATACAGCTTAACTTCTTACATTTCTAAGTACATGCCTTTTGAAAATAATGGCTTGTTGCAATGGCTGGTACCACCCCCACCCCAATACAACACCGAAACAAAATGGTAATAGCTCACCTTGTTCCTGGTCTTAAAAGGAAAGTGTTCAATAATTAACCATTAAGCATGTTAACTGCAGAATATTTTATAGATGCTTTTTAAAAACAATATTGATGTTATTCCTGCTTTACTCTGTTTTATTGGAGATATTTTATTTTAAACATGAATGAGAGTTGAATTTTGTCTGGTGTTTATTCTTCTTCTATTGAAGTAATCATAAAATTTTTCTCCTTATTTTTTATTAGCATTGATTTTTCAGTATTAAACAAATCTTTTATTCTATAAATAAACCCCACTTAGTAATGATATACTATCCTTTTTATATATTGCTAGATACAATTCTAAAATATTTTATTAAAAATTTCTGTGTACATGTTCATGAGGGTTACTTGTCTGTCTTTTTTTTTTTCCTCCTTTAACATCTAGTGTATCTATTTCTGCTTTGGTATCATAGGAATACTGGCCTCATAAAACTACTTGGTATGTGTTCCCTCTTCTGCAATATTTTGCAAAAATTTATGAGAAAGTGCTACTGTTTCTTCCTTAAATGTTCAGTAGACTAGAATTTGTGAGTGAAGGCACCTGGTCTACAGTTTTCTTAGTTGGAAATTTTTCATTAAAAATTTAATTTCTGAGGAGGAGGCAGAGCAACATGGCTAAAGAGAAGCCTCTAGCAATTGACCCCAATCTTCCCCTCCAGGAACTGAACAACGATTCACACAAGAAAGCACCTTCATAAGAACCAAAAATCAGGTGAACAATCACAGTGCCTGGTTTTAACATCATATCAAGAAAAGAGGCACTAAGCAGGGTAAGAAAGGCAGCCTTGAATTGCCTATACCACCCTACCCCATACCCTGGGGGTGGCCACATTGCATGGAGACAGAATCTGTATGCTTGCGGTGGTGGGGACAGCAAAGTGATTATGGGATTTTGCATTGGAACTTAGTGTGGCTCTGTCACAGTGGAAAGCAATATGTGGCAGAATTTGGCAGGTGCCCATTAAGGGAGCATTTAGACTAGCCCTAGTCAGAGGGAAATCATCCATTCCAGCAGTCAGAACCTACTTCCAGCAGGCCTTTTGACCATGGATGAAAGGGCTCTGGGGTTCTAAATAAACTTGAGCAGTAGTCTAGGTCACAAGGACTGCAATTCCTGGGCAAGTCCTGATGCTGTGCTGGACTTGGAGCCAATGGACTTGGGGCACATGCAACCCAGTGAGACACTAGCTGGGATGGTCACCCTCCCTGACTCCAGGCAGTGCAGCTCACAGTTCCAAGAGGAGAGGAAAGACTAAAGATAGCTCTGTCTTGAAACTTGGATACCAGCTCAGTCACAGTAAAATAAAGCACCAAGCAGAATCCCAAAGCCCCTATTCAAGGGCATAGCCACCGGACATTTCCAGACTAGGCCAGAAGAGAACCCATTGCCATAAAGTGAAGGACCCAGTCCTAGAATAATATACCACCTTTTGACTGAAGAGCCCTTGAGCCTTGAATAAACATGAGCAGTAGCCAGGCAACAGTTACCATGGGCCTTGGGCAAGACCCAATATTGTGCTGATTCAGTGTGACCCAACACATTTCCAGCTGTGGTGGCCATGGGGAGAGATTCCTTCTGCTTAAGGAAAGGAAAGGTAAACGTAAAGAGGACTTTGTCTTGCAACCTGGGTATCAGCTCAGTCCCAGTAAAATAAAGCACCAATCAGAGTCCTAAAGCAGCTATCCTAGGCGCTAACTCATAAACATTTCTAGACCCATTCTGGGCCAGAAGGGCAGCTGCCACACTAAAGAGAAAGAACCCCTCCTGGCAGGATTCATCAACTGCTGACCAAAGAGCCTTCAATAAATACCAGCAGTAGCGAGAAAATCATTGCCACAGGCCTTGGGCAAGACCCACTACAGTGCTAGCTTTAGGTGTGACTTAGCACAGTCCCAGCAGTGATAGACACAGGAATGCTTGTGTCGTCCCTCACCAACTTTAGGCAGCTTAGCATGGAAAGGAGCAGATCTTTACTTTGGGTGAAAGTAAGGGGAAAAAACAAACAAACAAGAGTCTTTGCTTCGTAAGCCAGGGAATTCTCCCAGAACTTACCCAAGACCACCAAGGTGGCACCTCTGCAAGTCTGAAAGAGTCAAAGCATTACCGGGCTTGAGATACACCCTAATGCAGATACAGCTGCAGTGACCAAATATTTAGACCACAACACTGAATTCCCTTTGAATACTTGCAAAGCCATCTGAAGAAGGACAGGTACAAACAAACCCAGACTGTGAAGATTAGATAAATACCTAAATCTTCAATGTCCAGATATCAATGAACACCCACAAGCATGAAGACTATGTAGGAAAACATGACCTCACCAAATGAACTAAATAAGGCACCCGTGACCAATTCCAGAGTGACAGAGCTATGCTACCTTTCAGACACAGAATTCAACATAGCTGTTTTGAGGAAACTCAATGAAATTCAAGACAATGCAGAGAAGGAATTCAGAATTCTATCGATAAATTTAACAAAGAGATTGAAATAATTAAAAAGAATTAGGCAGAAATGTTGGAGCTGAAAATTTTAATTGCCAAACTGAAGAATGTGTCAAAGTCTCTCAAAAATCAGAAATGACCAAGCAGAAGAAAGGATTAGTGAGCTTGAAGATAGGCTATTTGAAAACACACAAAGGAGTCAAAAGAAAAAAGAACAAAAAATAATGAAGCATGCCAATAAGATCTAGAATATAGCTTCCAAGGGGCAAATGTAAGAGTTACTGGCCTTAAAGAGGAGGTGGGGAGAGTGATTGGGTAGAAAGGTTTCTTAAGGAGGTAACAGAATTTTTCCAACCTAGAGATAAATATTAATATTCAAGCACAAGCAGGTTATAGAACACCAAGCAAATTTAACCCAAATAAGACTACCTCAGGACAATAATGAAATTCCCAAATATCAAGGATAAAGAAAGTGTCCTAAAAGCAGCAAGACTAAAGAAATAAATAATATTTAAAGGAGTTCCAACACATCTGGCAGCAGATTTCTCAGTGGAAGCCTTACAGGTCAGGAGAGAGTAGTATAATATATTTAAAGGGATGAAAGAAAAAAATTATCCTAGACTATTATATTCAGCAAAAATATCCTTCAAATATTTTAAAGGATAAGTAAAGGCTTTCTCAGACAAGCAAACGTTGAGGTATTTCATCAACACCAGACCTGTCCCCCAAGAAATGCTAAGTGGAATTCTTTAATCTGAAAGTGATCTTAACAAGCAATAAGAAATCATCTGAAGGTGCAGAACCAGTTGGTAACAGTAAGTAAATGCACAAATGCAGAATGTTATAACACTGTATTTGTAGTGGGTAAATGCTTGTATCCTGAGTAGGAATATTAACAGATGAACCTATCAAAAATAATAACTACAAAAATTTTTTAAGACATAGACTGTATAAGAAGATATAAATAGAAGAGCAAAAGTTTAAAAAAAAAAAGCAGGGACTATGAAGTTGAGTGTAGTTTTTGTTAGTTTTCTTTTTGCTTGTTTCTTAGTTTGTTTTACAGAGTTAACTTGTCATCATTTTAAAATAATGGGTTATAAGATTTTATTTGCAAACCTCATGGTAACCTCAAATCCAAAAACCTCAAGAGATATACAAAAAATACAAACAAGAAATTACAGCATAACACCAGAGAAAAACACTTTCACATAAAGGAAGACAAGAAGGGGGAAAAAAAAAGGAAGAAAGAAAAGACTAAAAATGAACCAAAAAAACAAATAACAAAATAACAATATGGTATAAAGTCCTTACTTAGTAATAACATTGAATGTAAATGATTTAAATTCTCCAATTAAAAGAGTGTAGCAAGAATGGATAAAAAAAAAAGACCCAATGATCAGTTCCCTATAAGAAAGACAATTCATCTATAAAGACACATATAGACTGTACATAATGATATGGAAAGAGATATTCCATAAAAATGAAAACCATAAAATATCAACAATGGTGAGACTTAGATAAGATAGACTTCAAGACAAAAAGTACAAAAAGAGGCAAAGACTGATATTACATAATATAAAGGAAATCAATTGAGCAAAAGAATATACAAATTGTAAATATATATGCACCCAACATTGGAACATCCAGATATGTAAAGCAAATAATATCAGAGCTAAAGAGAGAGACTGTAGTACACTAACAGTTGGAAAATTTAACACCCCATTTTCAGCATTGGACAGATCATCCAGACAGAAAATCAACCAAGATTAATTGAACCTAATCTTCACTGTATACCAAACGGATCTACTAGATGTTTACAGAATATTTTATCCAACAGCTGCAGAATCCAAATTCTTCTCCTATGCATATGGATCATTCTCAAGGATAGATCATATGTTAGGTCACAAAACAAGTCTTAAAACATTCAAAAATCGAAATCATACCAAGTAATTTCTCTGACCACAATGGAATAAAACTAGAAATTAATAACAAGAGAAACTTCTGAAATGATACAAACACATGGAAATTAAATAATATATTCCTGAACCAGCAGTGAGTCAATGAAGAAATTAAGAAGAAAATTACAAAACTTCTACCAGCCCAGTATTACCTTGGTACCAAAACCAAAAAAAAAAGACACATTAAAAAAAGATACAAGACAATATCTCTGATGAAGAATGCTGCAAAAATCCTTAACAAAATACCAGTAAACTGAATTCAACAACATATTAAAAAGATCATTCATCATGACCAAGTGGCATCCATCCCAGGGATGCAAGGATAGTTCAACATATGCAAATCAATCAGTGTAATACATATCACAGAATGAAGAACAAAAACCATATGATAATTTAAAACTGAGGCTGAATAAATAATTGATGAAATTCATCATCCCTTCATGATAT
Organism: Papio anubis; assembly: GCF_008728515.1. Classification (NCBI taxonomy): domain Eukaryota; kingdom Metazoa; phylum Chordata; class Mammalia; order Primates; family Cercopithecidae; genus Papio; species Papio anubis. The sequence continues at coordinate 68,041,634 of NC_044982.1, read as the reverse complement.
AAACCCTTGAAAACTGGGTATAGGAAGGAACATATTTCAACACAATAAAAGCCATACATGACAGTCCCACAGCTAATATAATACTAAATGAGCAAACACTGAAAGCCTTAGTCCTAAGATACGGAACAAGACAAGGATGCCCCATTTTTACCAGTGTTATTTAATACATTATTGGATGTCCTAATTAGAGGAATCAGAAAAGAGAATGAAATAAAAGGCAGGCAAATTGGAAAGAGAAAGAAGTCAAATCATTCTTGTTTGCAGATAATACGAACTTGTATTTGGAAAAATCTAAAGATGATTCTACAAAAAACTATTAAAACTTACAAACAAATTCAGTAAAGTCTCAGGTTACACAATCAATAGCATTTCTATTAATACATGCCACCAGTGAACAATCTGAAAAGATATCAATACAGTAATCTAGTTTACAATAGCTACAAATAAAATTAAATACCTAGGAATAAACTTAATGAAAGAAATGAGAGATTACTATGAGGAAAATTATAAAACATTGATGTAAGAAATTGAAGTGGACAAGCAAAATGAAAAGACAGTGCATGTCCATAGACTGAAAGAATCAAATATAGTTAAAATGTGCATCCTACCCAAAGCAATCTACAGATTCAATACAGTCTCTATCAAATACCAATGATATTCTTCATAGAAATAGCAAAAACAACTCTAAAATTTATGTGGAACCACAAAAGACCCAGAATAGCCAAAGCTATCCTGAGCAAAAAGTACGAAATGAGGAATCACATTATCTGACTTCAAATTATACTATAGTGGTATAGTAGCCAAAATACCATGGTACTAAACTAAAAACAGACACATAGACCAATGGAACATATAGAACCCAGAAATAAATCTATACATCTATAGAGAACTTGCTTTTGATAAAATTGCCAAAAGCATACATTGGGGAGAGATCATTCTCTTCAATAAATAGTGCCAGAAAAACTGAATAGTGAAATTAGACCCCTATCTCTTGCAATGTACAAAAATAAAATCAAAATGGATTAAATACTTAAATCTAAGACCGCAAACTATGAAACTACTAAAAGAAAACAGTGGGGAGATTTTCGGGACATTGATCTGGGCAACAATTTCTTGAGTAATACCCCAAAAGCACAGACGACCAAAGTAAAAATGGATCACATCAATTTAAAAAGCTTCTGCACCACATAGGAAAAAATCAACAACATGAAGAGATAACCCATAGAATAAGAAAAAATATTTGTAAACTATGTATCTAACAAGAGATTAATAACCAGAATATATGAAGAGCTCTAACAAGTCAAGAGGGAGAAAATATCTGAATAACCATTTCTGAAAAGAAGACTTATAAATGGCAAACAGGTATATGGAAAGATGCTCAACATCATTGATCATCAGAAAAATACAAATCAAAACTATAATGAGACATCTTATTACCCCAATTTAAATGGCTTATATGCTAAAGACAGGAGATAATGAATGCTGGCAAGAATGTGGAGAAAAGGTAATGCTTGTATACTGTTGGCAGAAGTTAAATGGGTATAACCACTATGGAGAACAGTTTAGAGATTCCTCAAAAATCTAGAAATAGCTACCATATGATCCAGCAATCTCACTGCTGGATATATGCCCAAAAGAAAGGAAATAAGCATATTAAAGAGATAGCTACACTCCAATGTTTATTACAGCATTATTCACAATAACCAAGATCTGGAAGTAACGTGTGTTAATCCACAGAAAGTGGATAAAGAAAATGCAGTGTATATACACAATGAAGCACCATTCAGCCATAAAAAAGAATGATACCTTGTAATTTGCAACAACGTAGATGGAACTGGAGGACATTATGTTAAGTGAAATAAGCCAAGCACAAAAAGTCAAACTTTGCATGTTCTCACTCATTAGTAGGGATTAAAAATTAAAATAATTGGCTAGGCTCACACCTGTTATCCTAGCACCTTGGGAGGCCAGCGTGGGCAGATCACAAGGTCAGGAGTTCAAGATGAGCCTGACCAACATGGTGAAATCCTGTCTCTATTAAAAATACAAAAATTGATCCGGCATGGAGGCACAAGGAGGTTGAGGGAGGAGAATCGCTTGAACCCGGGAGGTGGAGGTTGCAGTGAGCCAAGATCGTACCACTGCACTCCAGCCTGGGTGACAGAGGAAGATTCCGTCTTAAAAAAAGAAAAAAAAATTAAATAATTGAACTTATGGAGATACAGAGTAGAATGATGGTTATAACAGACTGGGTAGAGTAGTGGGAGGGTGTTGGGAGAAAATGGGGTGGTTAATGGGTACAAAAGTATAGTTAAATGCGAAGAATAAGATATCACGTATGATAGTACAACAAGGTGACCACAGTCAGCAATAATTTGTTGTAAATTTTAGAATAACTGAAGGAGTACAATTGGAATGTTCACAACAAAAGAAATGATGAACGTTTGAGGTGATGCATATCCCATTTATCCCAATGTGGTTATTAAACATTGTATGCCTGTATCAAAATATCTCATGTAACCTATAAATATATGCACATACTATGCACACATAAAAATAAAAAATAAAAATTTGTGTGTGTAACCTTTGTACAAGATTCTCTCATCTCCCCAACTCCTATCCCCTGAAAACTATTTTTAAACTCTCTGCTTTGATATGGTCAATTTCTTTAGATTCCACATGTAAGTAAGATAATATAGTATTTACCTTTGCATATCTGGCTTATTTTAGTCAGCATGATGTCCTCTAGGTTTATCCATGTTGTCACAAATGGCAGGATTTCCTTCCATTTTAAGGTTGAATAATATTCCATTTTGTATGTATATATACATAGATATATACCATATTTTCTTCATCTATTCATTTGTTGATGGAAACTTAGTTTGTTTCCATATCTTGACTATTGTGAAGAGTACTGCATTAAAATGGTAATGCAGCCATTTCCTTGATTTTCCTTTGGATATTTACCTAAGGATGGGATTTCTGGATCATATGTTAATTCTCTCTTTAATTTTTTTTTAAGGAAGCTTCATAATGTTTTCTCTAATACCTGTGCTAATTTACAATCTGATCCATAATATACAAGGGTTTCCTTTTTTCCACATCCTAATACTTGTTACCATTTGACTGTTTGATAATAGTCATCCTAACAGGTATGAGGTGATGTTTTATTATGGTTTTGATTTGCATTTTCTTGATGATTTGTGATGTTAAAGACTTTTCTTATATCTGTTGGCCATTTGTATGTCTTCTTTGGAAAAATGTATATTCAGGTCTTTTGCCTATTTTTAATTATGGGTTATTTCATTTTTGCTATTGAGTTGTGTGAGTTCCTTATACATTTTGGATATTAAACCCTTATCAGATATATGGTTTCCAAATATCTTTTCCCATTTTACAAGTTGCCTTTTTATTTTATTGATTTTTTTCTTTGCTATGCAGAAAATTCTCCACTTGAGGTAGCCCCACTTGCTTATTTTTGCCTTTGTTACCTGTGCTTTTGGTGTCATATTCATAAAATCATTGGAATAGCAAGTTTTTTCCTTATGTTGTCTTCTAAGATTTTAATGGTTTTAGGTCCTACATTTAAGTCTAATCAATTTTGAGTTAATTTTGATGTACAGTATAAGGATCCAATTTTTTTTTTTTTTTTTTTTTTGCATGTGAATATCCTGCTTTCTCAATACCATTGATTGAAAAGTGTCATTTTCTCATCTATATTCTTGGCACTTTTGTTAAATATTAGTTGACTGTTTATGATGAATTTATTTCTGGGCTCTCCGTTCTGTCCCATTTGTATATGTGTCTGTTTTTATGTCAAAAACACTGTTTTGATTACTACAGCTTTGTAATATACTTTGAGAGCAGGTAATATAACTTCAACTATGTTTTTCTTTCTCAAGAATACTATGCCTTTTCATGGTCTTTTGTAGTTCCATATGATTTTAGGATTTTTTTTTCCTATTTCTGTGGAAGATGTCATTGGAGTTTTGATAGGGATTTCTTGAATCTGTAGATCACTCAGGTATTATGAACAGTTTAATAATACTGGTTCTTCTAAACCATGAACACAGATTGTCTTTCCATTTATTTTTGTCTTCTTCAATTTCTTTTATTACTATTTTATAAATTTCAATGTAGAAACCTGTCCTCTCTCTAGTAAAATTTATTTCTAGGTATTTTATTATTTTTAGGCTATTGTAAATTGAATTGTTTTCTTAATTTCTTCTTCAGATAGTTTGTTGTTAGTACAATCATGCATCACTTAACAGTGGGGATAGTTTCAGATAAATGCATTGATAGGCAATATTGTCATGTGAACATCATAGAGTGTACTTACACAAACCTAGATGGTATAGCCTACTAAACACCTAGGCTATGTGGTACAGCCTATCACTCTTAGGCCACAAACCTGTACAACATATTGCTGTACCAAACACTGCAGGCAACTGTAACACAATGGCAAGTATTTATATGTCTAAATATTTCTAAATGTAGAAAAAGTATTGTAAAAATATAGTATAAAAATTAAAAATAGTATAGGGCACTTAAAATGGATGGAGGTTGTAGGACTGAAAGTTGCTCTGAATGAATCAGTGAGTAAGTGGTGAGTGGATGTGAAGGCCTATGACATTACTGTATACTAGGTAGGCTTTATAAACAATGTATAGTACACTTAGGCTGCACAAATTATAAAAATGTATTCCATAATAAATTGTCCTTAGCATACCATAACATTTTTAATTCACAAAATTTAAAATTTTACCTTTTGACTCTTTTTAAATAGCACTTAGCTTAAAACACACACACTGTACAGCTGTAAAAAATATTTTCTGTCTTTATATCCTTAGTCTTTACGCGTTTTCTATTTTCAAGATTTTTTTTACCTTTTTAACTTTTTTTAAAAACTAAGACACAAACACGCAAGCTAGCCTAGGCCTACTCAAGGCAAGATAATCAATATGACTGTCTTGTACCTTTACATGTTGTCTTACTGGGCTGTCTTCAAGGGCAATAACCCACATGGAGCTGTCATTTGGCAATGCCTCCTTTTGAAACACCTATTGAAGGATCTGCCTGAGGCTCTTCTTGAGGAGGTGTCACTCTTTGCAGGTGTCACTTCTCCATGGTGATTTTCTTGGTTTGTTTTTTCTTTCATCATAGAGATTTGCTTGTAAGCTGATAATGTGCCATGAACATTCTTCTCTATGAATAAAAACCATTTGGTGTTGAGGTCCATGCTTTGAAACTTCTAATAGGACTTGTTGAGGTCTGCAAAAGCTGCTACTGAACACTTCACTATAAGTTTTCTTGGGGTTCTTATTCTCCTCAATGTCATCCTCCTCCATACCCAGATTAAAGTTGTTTGAAATTTCAACCACAGTCTTGTTGATTTTTGCAATGTCTTTGAAGTTATGCAAATATCTTAAGTGCTTTTCTTCAGATGCCATTCATACTCCTTGATGATATTACCCAAACCCAAGAAAGGTTTTTAGTGCAGCTATAGATACGATCTTTCAAGACTTGCATCAGTGTTTTCATAGTGTCTTCTTCAGTTTCAGCAATAGTCTGGGCAAAGCTCATTCTCAGGTAGTAGGCCTTAAAAGCTGCCATAACTCTTTGATCTATTGGTTGGATCAAGTTCGTTGGAAGTTATTCTCCAAGTAGTACTTCTCCATTTTGCTTGCATAGCAATTCAGGAAGACATCTTAGAAAAGAAGCCGGGGCATCCCACAACTCCTTATTGTTCCTGCAGTATACTAGCAGAATGTATATATTCATATGCTTTGAAGGCTCTGGGGTTCTCACTATGCCAGATTACAAAGAATTTTAACTTGTAGCTTGCAACATTGCCCACAAGCAAGACTGTTACCCTGTCATTAAAAGTCTTGAAACCTGGCTTGACTGGGCCTCCTTATACATGAAAGTCTTTTCAGATATGTGTATCCAGAATAAAGAGGTTTCATCTATGTTAATGATTTGCACTGGTAAATAACTTACCTCTACAATGAGCTTATCTGGAGTTTCCAAAATTTCTTCAGCTGCCTTCACATCAGCACTCACAGACTTACCTCTCACTTTCACATTAGGTAATGAATGATTCTTGACATGTTTAAACCACACAGAGCTAGGAGTAGATTAAACATTACTGACGGGTTCAGCCTTTTCTTTCAACATTGCAAGCAAACTTTTTGTATCCACCATGATTATCAAAGTGCTGAGAAGGATATGTTCCTGAGTCTGATCTGCAATCCAAGTCATCAGAACTTTTTCTATATTTAACACTAGCTTTTCTCAAATTTTGTTAGTCTTGTTGCCATCAATGAAGCAGATCCTTTAACAATTTCAGCCACATTCTTCTTGTTATTCAAGATCATAGCTATGGTGGAATGGGACATGATTTCCTGGTAAGCCATAACTAGCACTTATTTTCTACCTCTGTTACCTTTAATCACTTAATTAAGTTTCAGGTCAATTATTCAATATGGCCTCTTACTGGCAACATTAACAAAGGATTTTGTACGCTCAGGGGCCATAATGAACAAAACAACATAAGATTAAATCAAGCATAAGAAAAATAATACAATCAAGAGTTATGGTAAACACAAGATGTATGAGGCAGCTGCTGATGTGACATGGCAGACTGTTTTATGGTAAACTTTTTTTAATAAGTAAAAGGAGTACACTCTAAATGACAAAACGCTTAGTATAGTAAATACATAAACCAATGACATAGTCATTTATTTTTATCAAGTATCATGCACTATACATAATCGTATGTGTTAGACTTTCAACTTTTAATTTAGATTCAGGGGGTACATGTGCAGGTTTGTTGTGTGGGTACATTGCATGATGCTAAGGTTTGGGGTATGAAGGATCCTGTCACCCAGGTACTGAGCACAGTATCCAATAGTTTTTCAACCCTTGCCTTCTCCCTCCCTCCCCACTCTGGTAGTCCTCATCTACTCAAATAGATGGCAGTTCCTATTGCTGCCATCTTTATGCCCATGAGTACCCAATGTCTAGCTTTCACTTATAAGTGAAAATGTGGCATGTGGTTTTCTATTTCTGTGATGATTTGCTTAGGAAAATGGCCTCCAGTAGCACTCATGTTGCTGCAAAGGATGTGATTTCATTCATTTTATGCCTGTGTAGTATTCCATGGTGTGTATGTACCACATTACCACATTTTCTTTATCCAATCCACCACTGCCCCTCCCTAGTTCCTGGTTTCTTGCTTATTGCTTCATTTCTTCCCTGCTATATAAACCCATAGTTTTAGTCAGTCAGGGAGCTGGATTTGAGACTGAGCTCCCAACTCCTTGGCTGAAGCACCTGATTAAAGCCTTTTTCCTTGGCAATACTTGTCTCAGTGGTTGACTTTCTGTGTGCTAAACAGCAGGACCTACATCAAACCTCTCGTGTTTTGGTAACACATTTTTGAGTGAAATGTTATGTGGCACATGACTGCACATAGAAACAACTGATTTTTGTATGTTGATTTTGTATTCTGCAACTTTACTGAATGAATCTGTTTATAAGTTCTAGCAGTTTTTTGATGAAGTCTTTGGGGTTTTTATATATAAGATCATGTCATCTGCAGAGAAAATTTACCATCTTATTTTCCAGTTTGAATGCCTTTTATTTATTTTTCTTGCCAAATTGCTCGAGTTAGGACTTCCAGTACTATTTGATTAGAAATGGTGAGAGTGGGAATCTTTGTCTTGTTCCTGATCTTAGAGGAAGAACTTTCAGCTTTTCACTGTTGAGTATGATGTTAGCTGTAGGCCTGTCACATTTGGCCTTTATTATGTTGAAGTACATTCCTTCTATACCTGAGCTGTTAGATATTTTTATCATAAAAGGATGCTGAATACTCCCAAATGCTTTTTCTGAAGCTATTGAAGTGATCATATGATTTTTATCCTTCATCTGTTATGGTAGTGGATTGCAATTATTGATTTGAGTATGTAGAAGCCATTTAACCTTGGTGTGTGACCTTTCTAATGTGCTGGTGAATTTTGTTTGCTAGTATTTTATTGAGAATTTTTGAATTTATGTTTATAAAGGATATTGGCCTATAATTTTTTTCTTATAGTGTCCTTGTCCAGCTTCAGTATCAGAAAATGCTGACCTCATAAAATGAGTTATAAAATGTTCTCTCTTCAATTTTTTGGAAACGTTTGGGAACTATGGCATTAATTCTTCTTTAAATGTTTACTTGAATTCACCAGTGAAGCCATCTTATCCTGGGCATTTTTTGTTGTTGTTGAGAGATTTTTAAATTACTGATTCGATTTCCTTACTGTTAGCTTTGTTCACACTTTCTATGTCTTCATGGTTTAGTTTTGGTAGTTTACATGTTAAAAAGAATGCATCCATATCTTCTAGGTTATCCAATTTGTTGGCATAGAAATAGTTCATAGTCATCTCTTATAATCCATTTTTGTGATATTGATTGTCTCCTCTTTCATTTCCAATTTGAGTCTTCTCTCCTTTCTTCTTAGGCTAGCTAACAGGTTGTCAATTTTGCTTATCTTTTCCAAAAACCAACTCTTACTTTCATTGATATTTTTCTATTGTTTTTCTAGTCTTTATTTCATTTATTTCTATTCTGACTTTTGTTATTTCTTTCTTTTGCTAAATACGGGCTTAGTTTGTTTTTCTTTTCCTAGTTACTTGAGGTGTAAAGTTAGATTGTTTATCTGAGATCTTTTGTTTCCTTAAAGTAAGTATTTGTCACTATAAACTGCACTCTTAAACTGTTTTGCTGCATGCCATAAGTTTTGGTATGTTGTGTTTCTATTTTCATTTGTCTGTTACTTTTTAATTTTCCTTCTGATTACAGAAGTGTGCTGGTTATTCAGGAGTAGGCTGCTTAATTTCCACATGTCTGTGAGTTTTTCAATTGTTCTTCTGTTTCCTAATCTCCAGTTTCATAACCATTGTGGTAAGATGATGAATATGATTTTAATATTCTTAAATTTGTTAAGACTTGTTTGTGGCCTAACATGACCTATCTTGGAGAATATTTTGTATGTGCTTGAAAATAATGTGTACTCTACTGTTACTGGATGGAATGTTCTGTATGTGTCTGTTAGTTCCATTGGGTCTATAGTGTTGTTCAAATTCACTGTTTCCTTATTGATTTTCTGTAAGATGATCTAACAGTTGTTGAAAGCAGAGTATTAAATTCCCCTATTATTATTGTGTTGCTGTGTATATCTTCTTTCAGTTCTGTTAATGTATGTTTTATATATTTAGGTATTTCCGAGTTGAGTTCCTAAGTATTTACTATTGTTACATCTTCTTGATTACTTTACCCCTTTATAATTATATCATGACCTTCTTTGTCTCTTGTGACAGTTTCTGACTTAAAGTCTATTTTGTCTAAAGTCAGTATAGTAGCTATATTAGTATAATCACCCCCACTCTTTTTGGTTACCATATGCAAGAAATACCATTTTCTATCCATTCACTTTCAGACTGTGTCAAAGATAAAGGGAATCTTCTGTGAAGTACATAGTTATCTCTCGTTTTTTTAAACCAAGCAGCCACTCTGACTTTTGATAGAATAATTATTTAAGATAATTATTGATAGGTAAGGATTTACTATTGCCTTTTTGTTCATTGATTTCTGCCTGCTTTGTAGTTCTTTTGTTTCTTCTTCCTCTCTTGCTGTCTTCCTTTGTGAATTGATGATTTTTCTGTAATGGTATTATATTAGTCAGGGTTCTTTAGCGGGACAGAACTAATAGGATGCGCACACACACACACACGCGCGCGTGCGCGCGCACAAAGGGGAGTTTATTAAGTTTAACTTACACGATCACAAGTTCCCACAATAGGCTGTCTGCAAGCTGAGGAGCAAGGAGAAGCCAGTCCAAGTCCCAAAACTGAAGAACTTGGAGTTCAATGTTCGAGGGCAGGAAGCATCCAGCATGGAACAAGGCTGTAGGCTGGGAGGCTAAGTCAGTCTCCTTTTTCACATTTTTCTGCCTGCTTATATTCTAGCCATGCTGGCAGCTGATTAGATTGTGCCCACCCAGATTGAGGGTGGGTCTGCCTTTCCCAGCCCTCTGATTCAAATGTTAATCTCCTTTGGCAACACCCTCACAGGCGCACCCAGGATCAATACTTTGTATCTTTCAATCCAATCAAATTGATAGTCAGTATTAACCATCACACTTATCTTTTGATGTATCTTTACCTTTGGTGTATCTACTATAGGTTTTACAGAAAACACCCTATAGCTACAGCAGTCTATTTTAATCTGATAAAATCTGATAATAGCTTAATTTCAATCACATAGAGAAACTACACTTTTGCTTCTCTCTCCTACACATTTGGTGTTTTTCATGTCACAGCTTATACATATATATATATACACACACACACACACATACATATATATGTATCTATATTGTATTTTTAAAACAATTTTTAAATACTAGGTACTTCTTAGAACTGTTTTGCTGCAACCTGTAAGTTTTGGTATATTTTGTTTCTATTTTTATTTGTCTTGAGCTACTTTTTAATTTTCCTCTTGAATTCAAAAGTATGTTGATTATTCAGGTGTTTGTAATGTTTCAGGAATTTTTCTATTTCATCTTATTTGTTAAATATGTTGGAAATACTATTTGTAATACTCTCATTATCCTTTTAATATCTGTAGAATCTGTAGTAATGACTTTTTTTTTTTACTACTGGTATTTATTGGTATTTATTTGACAAAGATTATTCTTTTTCTTTTTCTTTTCTTCACTCCGATTAGGGATATGTCCATTTCATTGGTTATTTTAATTAATACACTTAATTTTTAGAGCAGTTTTAGATTAACAGAAAAAAAAGAAAACGGAACAGAGTTTCCTTGTACCACACTCTACCCCCAATTTTTCTACTTTTAATATCTTGCATTATTTTGGTGCATTTGTTACAATTCATGAACCAATATTGACATATTAGTAACTAAAGTCCATAATGTACATTAAGTTTCACTCTTTGTGTTGTATATTCTATGGTTTTGAGAAATGTATTACATGTATCCACCATAACCACTTTCGACTACCGATGTTGTTGTTGTCGTTGTTGTTGTTGTTGCTTTGTCTTTTCCTGAATGTCATACAGTATGTAGTCTCTTCAAACTGGTGTTTTTTCACTTGGCTATATCAGTTAACTCTTCTTCAGCTCTTTCCATTGCTCTCATTTCTTATTATCATTAAATAACGTTGCATCTTATTGATGTTATCCATTCACCTAATGAAAGATATTTGGGTTGCTCTCCAGTTTGGGCATTTACAAATAAAATTGCTATAAATATTCATGTGCAAGGTTTTTTATGGACATAAGTTTTTAACTGATTTGGGTAAATAACAAAGAGCACAATTGCTAGATCATATGTTAAGAGTATGTTTTGTATTATAAGAAACCATTTGTCTTTCAAAGTGGCTGTACCATTTTGGATTCCTGCTGGCAATTAATGAGAGTTCCTCTTGCTACAAATTCTTACTAGCATTTAGTATTGTCCATGTATTGCATTTTCACTAGTCTAATATGTGTGTAGTGGTTTCTTATTGCTGTTTTATCTGCAGTTCCCTAATGACATACAATGTTTAGCATCTTTTTATATGGTTATTTTCTGTGCATATATTTTTCTTTTATGAGGCACCTGTTCAGATCTTTTGCCTATTTTTAAATTGGTTCTCTTCATGGTGAATTTTGAGAATTATTTGCATATTATGGATGTGAGTTGGATATGAGTTACCCCTTATCAAATATTTTTTGCAAAGATTTTCCCCTCAATCTGTAGTTTGTGTTTTCACTCTCTTAGTATGTTTCACAGAGAAGTTTTTCTTATTTTAATGAAGTTCAACTTATCAATTTTTTCTCTCATGCATCATGTTTTTGTTGTTGTATCTTAGAAGTAAATGCCAGATACGTCATCTAGATTTTCTCTTATGTTATCGGCTAGGCATAGTAAAGTTTTGCATTTTACATTTAGTTATATAATCACATTTTCATTAAAGGCATATAGTCTGTGCTTAGATTCACAGTTTTGCATGTGGATGTCCAGTTGTTCTAGCAACATTTGTTTAAAAAAAATCTGTCTCTTCTCTATTGAATTGCCTTTGCTCCTTTGACAAAGATTAGTGGACTATATTTGTGTGGGTCTATTTCTGGGCTCTCTATTCTGTCCCATTGACATATTTGTCTATTCTTTTACCAATACTGCACTGTCTGGATTTCTGTCACTTTATGATAAGCCTTCAAGTTGGATAGTGTCAGCCCTCTAACTTTGTTCTTCATTTTCAATATTGTATTGGCTATCCTAGGTCTTTTGCCTCTCCATATAAATTTTAGAATCTGTTTGCTGATATCCCCAAAATAACTCACTGAGATTTTGATTGGGATTATACTGAGTATGCATTTAACATTGGTAAGAACTGACATCTTGACAATATTGAGAATATATTGTGTATGGAATATCTCTCCATTTATTTAGATATTTTGATTTCTGTATCAGAGTTTTAGTTTTCCTTATTCTTGTACATATTTTGTTAGATTTTTATTTAAGTATTTTATTATCTTTTACTTTTAGTGCTGTGTATTTCTTTTTTCTTTTGCTTTTTCTTTTGGTCTAGTAAGCTGTGATTCTCTGCATCTACCTGTCTCTCCTATTTGGGGATAGAAATTTGTCCTGTGCCCTTGATTCTCTGATGAGTATAAGAAGAGTTGTTAATTTTCAGTTTATTCAGGATTTTCTGGTTGTGGGCATGGAAGTGACAACTGATACCAAGCCAGATAGGAACCAGAAGTCTATTTTATTACTTTACAAAAAAAAAAAAAAAAAGCAGCTTTAGGCATTATGAACTTTTCCTATTGTTTGTTTCTTATTTTATTGATTTCTGTTTTTATCTTTATCATATAAAGAGTGTTTTTTCACTTGGCTATATCAGTTAACTCTTCTTCAGCTCTTTCCATTGCTCTCATTTCTTATTATCATTAAATAACGTTGCATCTTATTGATGTTATCCATTCACCTAATGAAAGATATTTGGGTTGCTCTCCAGTTTGGGCATTTACAAATAAAATTGCTATAAATATTCATGTGCAAGGTTTTTTATGGACATAAGTTTTTAACTGATTTGGGTAAATAACAAAGAGCACAATTGCTAGATCATATGTTAAGAGTATGTTTTGTATTATAAGAAACCGTTTGTCTGTCAAAGTGGCTGTACCATTTTGGATTCCCGCTGGCAATTAATGAGAGTTCCTCTTGCTACAATTCTTGTCAGCATTTAGTATTGTCCGTGTATTGCGTTTTCACTATTCTATTTTTTTATATCATTGATTTTAGAACTCTGTTCTAATGTAAACATTTATAGTAAATTAAACTAAAATAAATTTATCTCTAAACATTGCTTTATCTACATCCTTTAAATTTTGGTAGATTGTAATTTATTATCACTTAGTTTTAAATATTCTTCAATTATTTTTGTGATTCCTTCTTCAAATTATAGATTTAGAATTACATTGTTTATTTTTCAAATATTTGGTGATTTCAAGGTATGTTACTGTTATTGACTTCTAATTTAATTTGGTTATGGTCTGAAAACATACATAATCTATATTAGTTTGACCTTTTAAAATATATTCAGATTTATTTTACAACCCAGTATTCAGTCTCCTTTGGTGAATTTACTATGTGATCTTGAAAATAATACATATTCTGAAGTTGGGCTAAGAGTTCAATAAATATAAATTAGATCAAGATGACTAATAAGAAAATACTCTCAGCCCAAAATGCTACATTCAACAAAAATATCCAAAAATGAAGATGAAATAAAGACATTTTCAGCTAAATGAAACAGGAATTATTGCCACCAGAACTGTACTACAAGAAATGCTAATAAAATTCAACAAGCTGAAGGGAAACGACACCAAGAGAAAACTTGGACCTATAGGCATTAATAAAGAACACTGAAAATTAAAAATGTTTAAGTAAATATAATGACGTGTCTACTCTTTATTTAAAATGCACATAACTATTTAAAGCAAAATCATAATACTGTCTTGTAGAGTTTATAGTTTATATAAATAATGCCTATAACAGCATCATTCATTTACCTAGCTGCAGTAGCTACGGAAAAGAAACCAACAACTGAACTTGGTTGGTTGGATGAACAATGCAAAATGTCCAATAGTTGTTTAAAGCTAACACATGAATTTTCACCGGACTCTAGAAAAAAAATTATATTAATAAAATAATTTCCATTTTGAACATTAACCCAACTTGAAAATTTTATGTAACTGTGGAGTTGGGTAGCAGCTTCAAGAGGGCCTAGTATTTTAGATAATTTTAAGGCCCAACCAGTGAAAGCAGCTTATCTCAGGTCACAGATGAGACCAGGACCTGGGTTCCCAGACTTACCATTAAATTATCTGTTTGTGTCCCATTGGTTTCCTTCACTCTTACTTGTCATCACATCATGGTCCATCTTTCTCTCTTTTTATGTTTCTTTAAATTTTTTATATTTTTATCACTATATAATAGTTACACATATTTTGGGGGTGCACCTGATACTTCGATATAGGTATACAATGTGTGATGATCAAATCAGTGTAATTGGAATATACATCACCTCAAACATCTATCTTTTTAATGTTGGTAATATCACAATTCTTCTCTTCCAAGTATTTTGAAATATAGAATAAATTATTGTTAACTATAATTTTCCTACTGTGCTATCAAATACTGGAATTTATTCCTTCCATCTAACTGCATTTTTGTACCCATTAATCCACTTCTCTTCATTCCCCCTTCCCTTTCCAGCATCTGATAACCACCATTCTACTCTCTACCTCCATGAAGTCCACTTTTTAACTCTCACATATGAGTGAGAACATGTGATATTTGTCTTTCTGTGCCTGTCTTATTTTACTTAAAATAATGACCTTCAATCCCATTCATGTTGCTGCAAATGACAGGATTTTATTCTTTTTGTGGCTTAATAATATTCTACTGTGTATATACACCACATTTTCTTTATACAGTCACCTGTTGTGGAACATTTAGGTTGATTCCAAATCTTGGCTATCGTGAATAGTGCTGCAATAAACAGGGGAGTGTAGAAACCTCTTTGACATACTGATTTCATTCCCTTTGTGTATATACCCAGTAGGGGGATTGCTGGATCATATGGTGGTTGTATTTTTAGTTTTCTGAGGAACCTCCATATTGTTTTCCATAAAGGCTGTACTACTTTACATTCCCACCAACAGTGTACAAGCACTCCTCTTTCTTCACATCCTAATCAGCGTTTGTTATTTTTTGCCTTTTTGATAACAGCCATTTTATCTGGAGTGAGATGACATCTCAGTGTGCTTTAGATTTGCATTTATCTGAAGATTAATGATGTTGAGCACTTTTTTCATATACTTGTTATCCATTGTATGTCTTCTTTTGAGAAATATCTATTCAGATCTTTTGTCTACCTTAAAATCAGATTGTTTGTTTGTTTGACTATTGAGTTGTTTGAGTTTCTTATACATACTGGATATTAGTTCCTTGTCAGATGAATATTTTTCACATAATTTCTCCCATTCTGTAGGTTGTCTCTTCACTTTGTTAATTGTTTTCTTTGCTGTGTAGGCAATTTTTATCTTGTTGTAATCCCATTTGTCAATTTTTGCCTTGGTTGTCTGTGCTTTTGTAGTCTTGCCCCAAAAAATCTTTACCCAGACCAATGTCCTGTAGTTTCCCCAATGTTTTCTTCTAGTAGTCTTACAGTTTCAGGGTCTACCTTTTTAGGTCTACCTTTTAAATTAACCCATTTCTAATTTATTTCCAGTTTATTTTGAAAGATCTTTATAGTTTTTATAAACAGTTTCTTACTTGGAGTTTCCTGTAGGCAGAAATCACTTCTATTCCTTCTATCTCCCTTCGAATGCTACATATGATAGGGCTCTACAAATAATAGAGGCTTAAAAATTCTCATGAAGTGACTGAACCCTCATAAACTAAAATCCTTTGAAATAGTCTTCTGAAAGTTAGGAGAGACTTTAATGGTTATCTACACAACAGGAAGAGGCATCTGTACTCCTTAAAGAATAAGCAGAAAAAGGGAACTCTGAGGTGACTCAGTCATTGCATCTTTGTAAGCCATCCCTTGCCAGATTTGCTGATACATAGACAGCCTCTTATCCTCTCTAGAGTCAGCATGTGTTCTAGTTAAAAATATTTTCCTTTCAGCTCCTCTAAAATTCGGACTCTGTTTATAGTTAATAAATTAAACATGCTTCTCTAGGCTGTTACTTAAACCAGAACTTGAACCATGGCATTTTGTACAAAAAAACAATACAAATGGCAATACTGCTATTTGTGGCAATTTTAACAAGCAACACCCACGTAATTCTCAACAAATTAGTATTTAACCAGAAAATGCAACTGCTTTATTTTTCACATGATCACTTGAACTTCATTCTTTTTTCATTATAATAAGCCTCTATGTTGTAGAAGACATGATTGTCCAGATAAATTTTTCTGCCTCAAAGGCTTACTGATTAAAAATAAAGAACATAAAACACAAAATTAAAAGTTTTGCTAATTTTCAATCACCCAAGCAGTAATAATATTGAATTGAATAATTTTGTCAAATGTCTAGAAGCTTTTTAGCACACTTCCGCTTATAAAAATTAAATAATGATTTTTGCTAGAGTAATCATTTGAAAAATCTAATAATTCAAAGATGATATTTCTTGCCATAAATTACCTAGATCCCTAATGTTCTTAATTTAATGTAAGTATTGCATAATATTGGTAGAATTTTCAAGCTAAAGAAATTATTCCTTACATTTTTTTCTACCTATTCCTTGCTTTTCATTTCCTCTGCCAACATCTTATTTCACTATTTTTTCGTTTGTTCTTAGATGAATATAATAGCTATGCCATTTGTTTCCTTGGCATAAGTCATGCAGCCCACTTCAAATCACCCTGCAAATTAGTCTTCCAAACACATTTATTTCAAAAGTTTTCTTGCTTAAATTACATTAGTAACTCCCATTATTTACTCTATACAACCCAAATTCCTTAGCCTCACATTTGAGAATCCCATAACATAATTCCCTCAATTTAGCTGCACCTACCACCACACCTGTTTCTTCCATTCCAGCTGGACACATTTACTTCGTCATGTATTCCTCATCCCGATTTCTGATCCTGATGTACTGCTCTGGAAGCAGAGCACCATATAGCTGTCCTTTCCCCCACCCATCCAAACACTATTTTCTTCTATGGCCCAAAACATCTCTCAGGCTCAGTATGACTTGACATTTGATTTGTAACTCTTGCTGAGTTTTCCTTTTCTGTGTTTTAGTAGTAATATTTGTGACCTCAAAAAAAACTACTCTCTTAATTGTCCATATTTCTAACCTTCCTTAAAGATGATTTGAGATCAAGGGCCACTACCCCATCCTTTCATCTTTCTCTTCTACCCATGCAGTTATGAACTAAAAAGACCCAGACCTGGCTCCCTTAATTATTTCTCTAAGCTGTCATTTTCTCATATGTGAAATGACAGTAATAATAGCTCCTATGTCATATAATTACTGTGAGGATCAAAGGAGAAACCTATAAAAGGTGTTTAAAGCACCTGCTCCTTCGGTAGTAATTAGTATTTTATTTCATATTTTACTATTACTGCTTTATCCCCATCCTCCTCCTCCTTCTCCTCTTCTTTTTGTTTTTATTCTGTGCAACCTCTTAAGGCCTGGAAGCAGTTTCCAAGAAGATGTAAGAGTGGCAGAGGTGTGTTTGGCTGTGGATCTAACTCACTTGCCCTTGCTCTCCACATTTCTCTATTTCTTTAAGCCCCGAGAAGTAAGGCCATTCATAACATGAAAGTTTTTTTAAAATGACACTTGGAGTTGAACTTTTGTTGGAAATAGCAAAAACAGGCCTTTACCCTGCTTTAGTCTGGCCTATAGAACTGAAAGCACTGCTGCAAAAGTCACTGGTTGGAGAATTTGCAATAATTAGATCCCAGTCATTCACGCATGGTGAGTACTGTTTGGATCACATTAACAGAGATATTAGCATATTGAAAACCGTCTTCAAATAAGGTCAAAAAAGCAGAGACTAGGCTGTGCAGGCATTTCAGATGTAGCATTACTACCTGCTTGGGAAGATCAGAGAGTGAACTTTCATTGCACACAATTGTACTAAAAGCTGAGCCTCTGCTATATGAAATCATCTGCTAAGTCATTTCTACTGTGCCAAAATTTTAGACTGAGCTAATTTAAGATAAACATAGCTCTTTCACAGAGACTCTCTATGGAAAGTTGCTTTTGTCTTTCTTCTTTTACTTCTTTTACTTTCTTCCCTTCCCTTCCCTTCCCTTTATTTGTTTGTGATATGAATTTGCTGCTTAGAGTAAAGCATGTGACTCTACCCGTTTTTCTGATTTACAAATATATGGCTGTCAATATCTCTTCAGTATTTGGGGTATGGTGCACAATTTGAAAAAATTTACTCAGAGTAACCTCCCACCAGTTATTTGAATGTGGAATACTCTTCTGAGAAGTTTCAAAGGTATTCATGACTTAGAAAACTGCACCAATTGATACTTACAACACTCCAGAATTTTATTTTAGCCTCTCTCTTAAGTTTTATCTCCCAGAACTTCCTATGGCAAACCCGTGTTTCAGTCTAAATAATTCATTCATTCAAGGCATAGTTATTGAACACCTACTCTGAGTCAAGCCCTATCCTAAGTACTGAGAATTTAGCAATAACAGTGCCTGAGCTGGTG
Organism: Papio anubis; assembly: GCF_008728515.1. Taxonomy (NCBI): domain Eukaryota; kingdom Metazoa; phylum Chordata; class Mammalia; order Primates; family Cercopithecidae; genus Papio; species Papio anubis. The sequence goes on along the minus strand of NC_044982.1, from coordinate 68,022,825 downwards.
GGACTTAGAAACCAGAAAAAGAGGCAGATATTAAAATAAATTACTAAAAATTTTAATTACAATTGTGATAAGTACAACACAAATATACAGTGTGCAGTGGCAATTTGTAACAGAGCACCTCACCAAGTGTCTGGAGATTAGACTTGTAGAAAATTATGTATAAACCAGACTGTAGTATTTAGTAGGTGTTAGGTAAAAGTAGAATGGGCAATAGTAATGTTTCAGGACTAGATTCACACATCTGAGTCTAAAGATTCTAGGGTTGGAACTCTTTCTGACAAGTCTCTAATCTTAATCTGATGGGTATTTAGGCCAATTACCTGGTATATTCTGAAACAGGCTCAAACCCCATTTGGGTTTCTTAATTGATTATTTTTATTCTTATGGATTTAAGGGTACAACTACAGTTGTGTTACATGATTATGTCGTGTAGTGGTGAAGTCTGGGCTTTTAGAGTACCCATCGCCCAAAGAGTGTACATTGTACCCAATAGGTAGTATTTCATCCTTCATACCCCTCCCCACCAAAAGATAGAGACCCATCTTTTGGAATCTCCAATGTCTATTATTCCACTCCATATGTCTGTGTATACCCATTGTTTAGCTCCCAGTTATAAATGACCACATAGGGTATTTGATTCTCTGTTTCTGAGTTATTTCACTAAAGATAATGGTCTACTGTTCCATCTGTGTTGCTGCAAAAGACATGATTGCATTTTTTATGGCTAAGTAGTATTCCATAATGGATAGATACATAGATAGATAGATCACACATATGCCATATTTTTGATCCAGTCATCTATTGATGATCACTTAGGTTGATTACATGATTTTGCTATTGTGAATATTGCTACAGTGGACACAGGAGTGCAGATGTCTTTTTGATCAAATTATTTTTTTTCCTTTGGATAGATATTCAGTAGTGGAATTACTGGATCAAATGGTAGTTCTATTTTTAGTTCCTTGAGAAATCTCCATACTGTTATCTATAGAGGTTATAATAATTTAGATTACAACCAACAGTGTATAAAAATATTCCCCTTTCTCTGCATCCTTGCCAACATCTGTTGGCTTTGTATTTTTAATAATAAACATTGGAAGTGGTGTAAGATGGTATTTCAGTGTGGTTTTAGTTTGTATTTCTCTGGTGGTTAGTGATGTTGAGAATTTTTTATATACTTGTTGGCTGCCAGTATGTCTTCTTTTGAAAGATATCTTTTGCACAATTTTCATGTTTTTTTTTCTTGAGTTCTTTGTAGATTCTGAATATCAGCAATTGGTTGGATGCATTGTTTGCAAATATTTTCTTCCATTCTTTAGGTTATCTGTTTACTGTTGATTATTTCTTTTGCTGTGCAGAAGCTTTTTAGCTAATTTGTTCTATTTGTCTGTTTTTGTGTTTGTTACATTTGCTTTTGAGGACTTAGTCATAAATTCTTTGCCTAGACCAATGAACAAAAGACTTTTCCCTAGGTTTTCTTGTAATATTTTCATAATTTCAGGTTTTACATTGGCGAGAGATCAGAGTCCGGATTAATTCTTGTGCATATGGCTCTCCGATTTTCCCAGCACTATTTATTGTATAGGGTGTCCTTTCCCCAGTCCATATTTTGTCGACTTTGTCAAAGAACAGTTGGTTGTAGATATGTGGCTTTATTTCTGGGTTTTCCATTCTGTTCCATTGATCTATGTGTCTATTTTTATAAGCCAGTACATGTTGTTGGGTTTGGGTTACTATAATCTTATAGTGTATTTCAAAGTGAAATAATTTTTTACCTCCAGTTGTATTCTTTTTGTTTAGAAATGCTTTGGCTGTTCAAGCTCTTTTTGGTTCCATATGAATATTAGGAATATTGTTTATAACTATGTGAAAAATGACACTGGTAATTTGATAGGAATTTCATTGAATCTGTAGACTACATTAGACATTATTGTTATTTTAACAATATTGATTCTTTTGATCCATGAGCATGGGATGTTTTATTATTTATTTGTGTCATGTCTGATTTCTTTCATCAGTGTTTTGTAGTTCTCCTTTTGGAGATTTTTTACCTCCTTGGTTAAATTTTTTTCTATGTATTGTTTTTTGTAGCTGTTGTAAATGGGATTGAGTTCTTGACTTGGTTCTCAACTTGATCATTACTGCTGTATAGAAATGCTACTGATTTTTGCATATTGATTTTGTATGTTGAAACTTTACAGAAGTCATTTATCAAATCTAGGAGGGTTTTGGAAGAGTCTTTAGGGTTGTCTTGGTATCATCAGCAAACAGGGATGATTTTACTTCCTCTTTTTAAATTTTGATCCCTTTCACTTCTTTCTACTGCCTGATTGCTCTAGCTAGGACTTCCAGTGTCTTGTTGAATAGGAATAGTGAAAGTAGGCATTCTTGTCTTGTTCCAGTTATCAGCAGGAATGCTTTCAACGTTTCCTCATTCGGCATGATGTTGGCTAGAGGTTTGTCATACCTTGCTTTCATTATTTTGAGGTATGTTCCTTCTATGCCTAGCTTAGTAAGAGTTTTCAATCATAAAAGAATGCAGAATTTTATCAAATGCTTTTTCTGCATCTATTGATATGATCATATCATTATTGTTTTAAATTCTGTTTATGTAGTGAATCACATATATTGACTGGCATATGTTGAACCAACCTTGCATCATGGAATAAAATTCACTTGATAATAGTGTATTGCCTTTTTGATGTGCTGTTGGATTCAGTTTGTTAGTATTTTCTTGTGGATTTTTGTATCCATGTTCATCAAAGATATTGGTCTGTATTTTTCTTTTTTATTGTTGTTCTTGTTTCTTTTCCTGGCTTTGGTATAAGTGTAATACCAGCTTTGCAGAATGAGTTAAGGGGGATTCCCTCCTCCTTGAGTTTCTCAGCCAGTTTCAGAAGGACTGGTATCATTAGTGCAAAAGTGATTTCAGTGTTTGCCATTACCTTCAATGGCAAAATCCACAATTACTTTTGCACATAATAGTTCTTCCTTGTACATCTGGTAGAATTTAGCTGTGAATCTGCCTGGTCCTGGGCTTTGCTGTTGTTGTTGGGAGATGTTTTTTACTACTGATTCAAGTTCTCTATTTATTATTGGTCTGTTCAGAATTTCTATTTCTTTCTGTTTTAATATTTGGAGGTTATACGTTTCCTCTAGAAACCAGAGCTATTTCCTCTAGGTTTTCTAATTTGTCAGTACATAGTTGTTCATAAGTCTCTGACAGTCTTCTGTATTTCTGTTGTATCAGTTGTAATGACACATTTGTCATTTCAGATTGTGCTTATTTTAATCTTATTTCTTGGTTAATCTAGCTAGCAATCTATCAATTTTGTTTATCTTTTCAAAAAAACTATTTTTCATTTCACTGATGCTTTTTATTTTTTATTTTTTTACTTTTTTTTTTGTCAACTTCATTTAGAACTGCTCTGATCTTTGTTATTTCTTTTCTTCTACTAACTTTAGGTGTGGCTTGTTCTTGTTTTCCTAATCCCTTGAGGTGTGATATTAGGTTGTTAATTTGACATCTTTCTACCTTTTTGATGTAGGGATTTAATTCTATAAATACTCCGTAAGTACTGCTTGTGCTGTATCCCAAAGGTTTGGTTGTTGTGAAGCAGATAATTTAACTTCCATGTATTATTTTGAGAGTCCCACTTGGTATTGATTTCTAGTTTTATTCCACTGTGGTTTGAGAGGTTACTTGATATGATTTTTATTTTTAAAAATTTATTTAGACTTGCCTTGAGGCCTAGCATACAGTCAATTTTTGACTATGCCCCACACACAGATGAGAAGAATATATGTACTACAATCAGAGGGTAGAATGTTCTGTAAATGTGTGTTAGGTCTATTTGGTCCAGAATACAATTTAAATCCAGAGTTCTTTGTTGATTTTCTGCCTTGGTGATTTCTCTAGTGCTGTCAGTTTGATATTGAAGATCACACTATCACTGTATTGCCTTCTATATTTTCTCTTAGGTCTAGTAGTATTTGTTTTATGAACCTGGGTGTGCCAGTGTTGCATGCATATACATTTAGAGTTGTTATATCTTCTTATTTAACTAATATCTTTATCATGATATAATGGCCCTTAAAAAAAACTGTAGTGGATTTAGAGTCTGTTTTATCTGATAAAAGTATAGCTACCCCTGCTTATTTTTGGTTTCCTTTTGTGCGGAATAACTTTTTCTACTCCTTTCCTTTGAACCTGTAAACGTATTTATAAGTTAGGTGGGTTTCTTGTATGCAGCCAATTGTTGGATTTTGATTTTTTAATCTGTTCCAGCAGCCTATATATTATATATGGACCATTTAGTTCATTTATGTTTAAGGTTAGTGTTGATATGTGAAATTTTCTTCATGTCATAACATTGTTACCTAATTATTTTTGCACTCTTGATTGTGTAACTGCTTTATAAGACTGTGGGTGTTATACTTGCCTGTGTTTTTTATGATGGTGAGTATTGCCCATCTACTTCCACGTTTAGAGCTCTTTTGAGCATTTCTTATTTCTTGTAGAATTGATCTAGTGGTGACAAATTCCCTTTTGTGTGTGTGTGGTTGGGGGATCTGAGAACAACTTCATTTTTCCTTCCTTTGTTTAGCTTAGTTTAGCAGGATACAAAATTCCTGAATGGCATTTTTTTAAAAAGACTGAAAATAGTACCCCAATCTCTTCTGGCTTGTAAGATTCCTGCTGAGAACTCTGCTGTTAGTGTGATGGGATTTCTTTATAGGTGATTAGACACTTCTCTGTGGCCACTTTCAGTACTCTTTCCTTCAGGTTGACTTTGGAAAAGCTTATGACTATAAGCTTTAGTGAAGCTTGTCTTTCAAGGTATCCTGTGGTTCTCTGAGCTTCCTCTATCTGGATGTCTGTATCTCTTTCAAAGCCTATTTCAAAGTACATAAATATTCAAACACAATCCCTTAAATATTTCCCTTGAAAGTATGATGATCTCCATGTCTGAGTCATGGACTCAGTCATCCTTAACTATTGCTATTCTGGGTTCAGTATCACCTGTCACTGCTGCAGAACCTCTAAGGCATGCTCCAGGATCCTAAGCTTTCTTCTTCTATGTGACATCTTTATGTCCTGAAATTCTGTATCTGGAAGGTCACAACTGCTTCTTTCAAACAACCTTCTCTACCACCTGTCCCCTTGTATTAGTCTGTGTTTCAAGTGTCATGTCTAGGGGTGGTGATAAGTGTTTTCCTGACAAAGGTTACTGCAACTGTGGCTTCCAAGCACCTTTCCCCTCCTTAAAAAATCAAAATCAACATAGGGACTATAAAGATCATCTTTGATGAATCTCTCTTTCCAATTTTTATTTTGTGAATAGAAAAGACAATAACAGAATCAGTAAAGTACTAGAAGGTATACTTCCCCTCTTTTCCTTCCTTTTGTGAACAGTGTATAACTTTCCAAGGGTTTACAAAGTCATTCTCATCACAACACACTAGTGTGCTCCATATCAGGGACTCCTGAAAGACCATGCTGTTTCCTGAGTACCAGTCAAATTTTCAGCAATTGTCTCCAATTTTTTTTTTTTCCCCATTCTGAGCAACAACAACCAAACTTTGAAGCAGATCTGGTTTTGGTGGGGATGGTAGTAAATCCTAGTAAATCTCTATATGTAGTAGATGTAAAATACAGTCCACAAACTTATATGAACAAAAAATAACAAACTATTTCAATTCCTTCAAATCAAATCAAACCCTGTGCCCCCAGTCTTTTCAAATATAAGTGAAGCTCTTTTATCCAGGTTGTTTCAAAGATATGGGGCCAGGGAGATCCCTCCAAGCCTATTACTGACTCACCCTAGCTTACACTCTGATGCCCATTGTCCAGTCTACACAGATTCTGTAGATCAGATGGTTCTACTTCTGTGCTCATATAGAATCTAGGAACATGTACCAAGGTCAGAATGTTCAGTCCCTATGTTTCTATCTCCTTAAATAAATCATACACACAGATATCCTTCTAGGGCCTACTATCCCTTAGAGGGACTCATACTAAGTAAGTCCTGCTCCCTAGATCCTCCTCTACTTTCATATTCCACTGCTGACTTTGGCTTTGGATAAATTACTCACTCTTTTCTCACTGATATTTCCAGCCCTACACACAAGTCTTCAACAAGGAAAAAAAGTTATTAAACGTTATCTTCAGTGAACAGGGTAGGAAAAATATTACCACATGATAATATTTTAATAAATTATCTGCTGGTGCTATAAATGACCCATTCATCCTCTTCATTACTATAGCACACTGTACCTTATTACTTCTGGCCTTGTGATATCTGTGTGTGTGAATATGTTGTGCATACACACATATACATCTTTATTTTTCTAACAGTTAATAAGATTTTGTGTTAGTCTGTTTCCACATTGCTGATAAAGGCATACCCATGACTGGGAAGAAAAAGAAGTTTAATTGGACTTACAGTTTCACATGGCTGGGGAGGCCTGAGAATCATGGCGGGAGGTGAAAGGCACTTCTTACATGGTGGCAGCAAGAGAAAATGAGGAAGAAACAAAAGCAGAAACCCCTGATAAACCCATCAGCTCTCATGAGACTTATTCACTATCCCAAGAATAGCACAGGAAAGACTGGCCCCCATGATTCAATTACCTCCCCCTAGGTCCCTCCCACCACATGTGGGAATTATGGGAGTATAATTCAGGATGACATTTGGGTGGGGACACAGAGTTAAACCATATCAGATTTGTAAAGGCAGTCAATATGAATTATTCTTTTATAATCCTTCATAATAACTATCATAAAATAGACTCTGAATAACTATTGAAAAAGTGAATGGATATATGTTTATAAAATAATGCTATTTTAACTTTTAAATGTAGATGATGCTTTCCACGTAGAAAAAAATAAGACTAAAAAAGCTGATAAGGCAATTCATTTTATCCTAAAGTTGTTTAACTGTCAACAAACATCATTCTAATTGTACATGCTCAAAGGACTATATGTGGTGTAGAGTATTATATATATGACCAAACTGGGTAATAGGCCAAGAATCATTATTTAGAATTAGTAACTCACTCATTGGGAAGATGTCCTTGTCTCAAGGCTATCAGGAAACCAATTTACATTCTTATCTCCCAAACCAAAAGATCTTGAATTGTTGTCTAAGCCAAGCATAAACAAGATATATGTCTATAGACCTAGAAATGTTATACTGCAAGTTTCCTTCCTAAGGACAAATACCATGTCCTTACCACCAAAAGATAATTAGATGACAGTAATGTGTGGATATATTATGGATGCATTGCACTGATCTTCACAAAACTGCATATTGCTTTGCTTGTAGCTTTTCATAACAAATTTTATATGTCCAGTTCACCCTAGTGAGGCTAGCAAATATCTTGGCTTAGAGAACTGAAATTTGTTTCACATTTAAATCAAGAGACAAGTAACATAAGGAAATACTTCACAGAGACATAAAATTTCTTAAGAGTTTGGAGCTCAAACTTTTTCCTTTATTTTATGCTCCTAAGAATTAATTATTACAGGGCATTCATATAGAAATACACAGCAGGACAAGATGAACTATGTTTAGGCTTCTTAGAAATACATTTGCTTTCATTAAAGAACCACTTTCTTTTTCTATCTTAACCTTAAGTCATCTTGTCACATTGTTAAATTAAGACATTTCCTAAATATTTTAGTGTCAAATAAAACCATCACCCTCATTAGCTTGAGGAAATGGAAAAGATCAAATTGATGAGAAATGTCAAGAGTTCTAAGTTTTCCATTTTGATTGTGGCAAATAGCCCAGCTCCATGCTAGTCGTTAATAGCAAAAATAAACTTATAATGCTCATGTTCACACACATACCAGTATTAGAGTGTGTGTGTGTGTGTGTGTGTGTGTGTGTGTGTAATGGTGGCGATGTTTTGAACTCTCCCTCAGGCATCTGGTATTCAAGCTTTCTCAGCATTTTTTACTTGAGAATAAATCATTTTGGGAAAGCATTAAAAACACAGCAAATGTCAGTGTAACATAAACAACATTCTTAATCCTACAGCAATGTGCTTTGGCCCTGGACACCTGCTCTCCAAAAAAAAAAATAAACTGAGATTACATTTTCTTTTGAATCTACCAAAATACATTTTTATGTCATTTGCTTAGTAATAGACTAAATATGCAAATCCTTGAGGTATTCATCTCCCTACTTCAATACCAACAATAAAATAAAATCCCTTGATCCAGGCAGCAAATGTTAATAAACTTCTCATAGGTGGTAATTATTGTTGACCACAAAATACTAGTCCTAACAGCATCCCAGTAAACAAAAAGTGTTACTAAGCCTGTGGAAGAGGCTAAATTATATTGAATAATCATGCAAGAAGGAGATAAGATTGAATAGGGAGGAAAAGGGAGTTCTAACAATACATGGGACTTATATTTTAAGGAAAGGTTAGGACAAAAGCATGAGGGCATAACTAATGAATCGTTTTGAATTTTATGACTCAAAGTTTGGCTTACAAAGTGTATGCTGGAATTGCATTTCCCCACTTCTTTGATGAGGACAAATCTCTTTTTAACTGCAGTGAACATTCAGCAGCTCAACGTATGGCATGATCATTAAATCAATGAGCCAGCTTTTAGAAGCAGCCTTATGATAATGAGCCACTCACAGCTATCTCCCTTTGTAGTACTCAGCCATCATTTTCTTTTACTTTGCTCTTCTGACCTCAGCATCAGTACTTTATTTTACTACTACAAAGAAGATATTTTGAGAGCCAATTCAACCTTTAGCTGCACATTCTCCAACTATGATTTTACCCCATAATGTCAAAGAATGTTCTTAAAGAAGAAAGCTGAAAGAATAAAAATTCTTGTTCTGTCTTCAACATTTTTCACTAACACTAGATCCTTCATTTGCATAAGTTCTTAAATAACCAAAACAATCAATCAACAAATATTTATTGTGTATCAACTTTACTCAAGGCAATGAGGTAGCTACAGAGTGTACACAGATGAATAAATCACATTCTAACCATCTAAAAGCTTATACAGTTGTCCCTCAGTATCCATAGGAGACTGTTCCAGGACCACCACAAATTCCAAAATCCACAGATGCTCAAGGCCCCTATGAAAATCATGTAGTAATTGCATATAATCGATGCACATCTCCCCCAAATATTTTAAATCATCTCTGGATTACTTATAACACCTAATACAATATAAATGCTATGTAAATAGTTGTTCTACTGCATTTTTATTTGTATTTTTACTGTTGTTATTTATTTATTAAAATATTTTTGATCCTCGGTTGGTTGGATCTGCAGATGCAGAGGGCCCAAATGTACTATAATTCAAGAATGGCAAATATGTAGTAAACATGCCATTATTCACTTCTCCTGGGCCAGTGCAGATATTTCTAATCAATGTGAGTATAATATCCTGCTGATCTCCAGGGTTACCTCAGAGTCCTTCTCAATGTTCGCAATCAGCATCCAAGATGAAATTTATTTACTACTGATGATCCAAATGAAGACATTGGATAGCTATTAAAGAAAACAACTGACATACACTATAAGGTGTACCTTTAATGGATGATAGAAATGAAGTGCCATAGAATGGCAAAGGAAGAATCAGCCACTAACGATGGAAAAAGTAATTTTTCCAAAGGATTTAGGACCTCTGCCATGTGGCTTCAAAACACAAATTGAATTTAGCTAGAGAAAATGAAGGAGAATAGTTCAAATAAGAAGAATGGCAACAAAGACACAGAGGCAATAATGAGCAAAACAAGCTTAGGAAATATTTGAGAGCAGGTCAGCTTGACTAGAGTAAATATTTATGTGGAGAATAGCAGTAAATACAATTAGAAAGGAAGTTTGGGAGTCAATTGCAAAGGTCCCCAAATGCCATGCTTGGGTGCTTGAGCTTTTTATCTAACTTGAATTGACTAGGATCCAAAATAGCTATAATTGGGTTGATAGCTCAAGATACCCAAAATAGAGTTTGAGGTAGTCGTTCTCCATTGATCCCTCAGCTCCAATTTCAGCCCTTCTCTACTTTGTTCTGTGTCACAGAATGCTAAGCTCTTTGGAATGTATCCTAGGCTCTTTCTCACTCTTCAACTTGTAAATGGTTTCAGTAAAGGCACCAAGAGAAGATCAGAAGGCAGGATGAGAATGCAGGTGTTTATTAAAACCCCCACACCCTCTCTGCTAGGCTGTGATTTTGGCAGCAGCTTGGTTCCTCTATATAAGGTGGCCTCTCATCCACCACTGTATTAGTTTGTTCTCATGCTGCTATGAAGAAATACCCAAGACTGGGTAATGAATAAAGGAAAGAGGTTTAATTGACTCACAGTTCCTCAGGACTAGAGAAGCTTCAGGAAACTTATAATCATAGTGGAAGAAGAAGCAATTACATCCTTCGTCATGTGGCGGGAGGAAGGAGAAGTGCCCAGCAGAGGGGGGAAAGCCCTTTATAAAACCATCAGATCTTGTGATAACTCACTCACTATCACAAGAACAGCATGAGGGTAACTGCCCCCATGATTCAATTACCTCCCACCAGGTTCTCCCATGACATGGGGGGATTATGGGAACAATAATTCAAAATGAGATTTGGGTGAGAACACAGCCAAACCATATTATCCCGCCCAGCCCCTCCCAAATCTCATATCCTCACATTTCAAAACATAATCATGCCTTTCCAACAGTCCCTGAAAGTCTTAGCTCATTCCAGCATTTACCCAAAAGTCCAAGTCCAAAGTTTCACCTGAGACAAGGCAAGTTCCTTCCACCTACTAGCCTGTAAAATCAAAAGCAAGTTACTTACTTCCTACATACATTGGGGATACAGGTATTGGATAAATACACCCATTCCAAATGGGAGAAATCAGCCAAAACGAAGGGGCTATAGGCCAAATGAAATTCCGATATCCAATAGAGCAATTATTAAACCTTAAAGTTTCAAAATAATATCCTTTGATTTCATGTCTCATATCCAGGTCACACTGATCTAAGAGGTGGGCCCCCACAAGCTTGAGCAGCTCCACTCCTGTGGCTTTGCATGGTACAGCCCCCATCCTGGCTGCTTTCACAGGTTGGTGTTGAGTGTCTAAAGCTTTTCCAGGACCACTGTGCAAGTTGTCAGTGGATGTACCATTCTGGGGTCTGGAGGAAGGTGGCGTTCTTCTCACAGCTCAACTAGGCAGTTCCCCAGTGGAGACTCTGTGTGGGTGCTTCAACTGATATTTCCGTTCCACACTGCCCCAACAGAGGTTATCCATTAAGGTTCCACCACTATAGCAAACTTCTGCCTGGATGTCCAAATGTTTCCATACATCCTCTGAAATCCAGGCAGAGGTTTCCAAACCTCAATTCTTGACTTTGGTGCACCTGCAGGCCCAATACCATGCAAAAGCTGCCAAGGCTTGGAACTTGCACCCTCTGAAGCAACAGCCTGAGCCGTATGATGGCCCATTTTAGCCACGGCTGGAGCTGAAACAACAGGGATGCAAGGCACCAGGTCCTGAGGCTGCATAGAGCATTGGAGGCCCCAGCCTAGGAAACTATTTTTTTCTCCTAGGCTCTGGACGTGATGGGAGACGCTGCTGTGAAGCTATCTGACATACCCTGGAGACATTTTCACCATGGTCTTGGGACTTAGCATTAGGCTCCTTGCTACTTATGCAAATTTCTGCAGCCAGCTTGAAATTCTCCCCAGAAAATGGCTTTTTCTTTTCTATCACATTGTCAGGCTACAAATTTTCCAAAGTTTTATGCTCTGCTTCTTCTTGAACATTTTACCACTAAGAAATTTCTTCCACCAGATACCCTAAATCATCTCTCTCAAGTTCAATGTTCCACAAATCTCTAGTACACTGGCAAAATGCCACCAGTCTGTTTGCTAAAGCATAGCAAGAATCACCTTTATTCCAATTCCCAAGAAGTTGCTCATCTCCATCTGAGATCACCTTAGCTGGACTTCATTGTCCATATCATTATCAGCAATTTGGTGGAAGCCATTCAACAAGTCTCTAGGAAGTTCCAAACTTTCCCACCTTTTCCCGTCTTCTTCTGAGCTCTCCAGACTGTTCCAACCTCTGCCTGTTACCCAGCTCTAAAGTTGCTTCCACATTTTTGGGTATCCTTATAGAATCACCCCACTACCTCCCAGTACCAATTTGCTACAGTAGTCTGTTCTCATGCGGCATGAAGAAATACCTGAGACTGGGTAATTTATAAAGGAAAGAGGCATAATTGACTTGCAGTACCGCAGGACTGGGGAGGCCTCAGGAAACTTATAATCATGGTGGAAGGGGAAGCAAACACATCCTTCTTCACCTAGCACGAGAAAGGATAGTGCTGAGCGAAGGGGGAAAAGCCCTTTGTAAAACATCAGATCTCGTGATAACTTACTCAATATCATGAGAACAGCATGGGGGTAACCACCCCTGTGATTCAATTACCTCCCACAGGGTCCCTTTCACGACATGTGGGGATTATGGGAACTACAATTCAAGATAAGATATGGGTGAGGACATACCCAAACGATATCAGCCAGTAGATCTCTCACCAAGTTGCAATAACTCTACTCCCTCTCCTTGACCTTTTAGGCATAGAACTGATAATAGCACCTTGTTGCTAATTGCTAGGTACTGAGGACTAAGCTCTGATTTTCTATCTTGCCCAAATTCCCACCTAGGGGGTCTAGGGAGTCATACCCTACAAACCATAAATTCTCATCAGATGGTTTTATTTGACCCTATATATTGTGACTTACTTTTCAGTCTGACTCTGGCATAATATTATGAGACAAGGAAAAAATATTTAACCCAGAATATATTTCCTTGCCATACCTTAAAATTTTCCTGCAAAGTCTCTTGTGGGGAAAATCCACATCTTATAGAGAATCCCCTTTCTTCTTTGTTTTTTTTTTCCTTTCTTTCCAGATTCAGGAGAAAATCAACTAAAAGCCAGGCACTCTTTTAGGTCCAATAAGAAACATTTTACAATCTGCTCTATCTCTGCAGTCTTCTATCTGAGAGATTCCTCTGCACAATAAAACTTCATCTCCACAATCCTCTATCTTAACCTGAACATTCCTTTCCATGGTCCCAGGTCTTCACATAAACTCAAACAATTGTCAACCAGAAAATATCTAAATGTACATATAGCCTGGAAGCCCCCACTTTGAGTTGTCTCAACTTTCTGAACAAAACCACTTTTTTTTTTTTTTTTTTTGAGACAGAGTCTCGCTCTGTTGCCCAGGCTGGAGTGCAGTGGCCAGATCTCAGCTCACTGCAAGCTCCGCCTCCTGGGTTTACACCATTCTCCTGCCTCAGCCTCCCAAGTAGCTGGGACTACAGGCGCCCGCCACCTCGCCCGGCTAGTTTATTTTATTTTATTTTATTTTTTAGTAGAGATGGGGTTTCACCGTATTAGCCAGGATGGTCTCGATCTCCTGACCTCGTGATCCGCCCGTCTCGGCCTCCCAAAGTGCTGGGATTACAGGCTTGAGCCACCGCACCCGGCCTAACAAAACCACTTTCTAAATGTATTTGATTGATGTCTCATGCCTACCTAAAATATATAAAACCAGGCTGTATCCTGACCACCTTGGGCACATGTTCTCAGGATCTCTGATATTGGCTGTCACTGGCCAACATCACTCATATTTGGCTCAGAATAAATCTCTTCAAATATTTTACAGAGTTTGACTCTTTTGTCAACACTACTTTACCACCTTTATTAAGTTAGCTTTCTTAACCTGCCACACCTCCATAAATTGTCCCCTTTTTAAAGACAGGATCTCTCCCCATCACTCAGGCTGGAGTGCAATGGTGCAATCATGGTTCACTGAAACTTTGACCTCCTGGACTCAAATGATCTTCCTGCCTCAGCCTCCCAAATAGCTGGGACTACAGGGCCATGCCACCATGCCTGGCTAAATTTTTTTAATGTCTTTATAGATACAGTCTCACTATGTTGCCCAGGCAGGTCTTGAACTCCTGGCCTCAAGCGATTCTCCCACCTTGGCCTCCCAAAGTGCTGGGATTACAGGCATGAGCCACCATGCCATGGATTAGATCTTAAATAGGATTCTGACTGTTACAAAATTCAACTCTTTGTTAAAGCATCATCAGCCATATAATAGTAATGTCAGTTTTACTCCAACTTGAACTATTAAGGATTGAATAGCTCTGTACCAAATGATTCACTCCTTTGGGAAGTTCTCCATCCCTTCCCTCATACATGTGTAGCCTGTGAACATCATAAGACAAAATGGAAACTAGGTTCATTCCATTTGACAATGCTAGTAGGTTGGTAACAGAAGCCTATGAAAACAGAAGCCACATCAGCTTTATCAGGAAACATTTTCACAATTGATGAATGATATATGCTTTGGGAACAGTGGGTCTTTTTTGCTTATCTATATTGCCTCACACACCCACAATATTTTTTGTATCTGTATGTTTTTTATTGTCAAAGCTCTAGTAAAAATACTAGAAATGTCAGAATCAAGATCCAACTATGTTAATGAGCTCTGTGTGAGTTTCACACTGAAGATCAGCTAATTGGCTGTCACTTTTGGATCACCTAGAAGATCCTAAACTTTGATGAGCATTTTCTGGCCCCTGACTGTGACTGACACATGCTTCTTAAGCCCAAAATTTTCTGTAGCCTCTTTCCTTATTAGGGCTTTCCTACATACATCTTTTAAGGCAAATGATTCCATGTAGAGTCATGGTCAATACAAGTGAGGATATACCAGGGGAAAATTGCCTGACTAGCAACCCAGGTCTTACCAATCCCAAAGTTTTTCACATGTGTCTGTTCCTTAACACTTTACTTTCTATGTGAAAAAAAAGCTATTTTACTTTCTATGTATTTTTATATAACTTGCCCCATCACTGCATTACTGTTCAATGTCCACGCCTCTAATGCTGCATTGTCTCAGTTAATTTAGGGACCCCACTGGGAAGACAATCCAGCCAAATCTTTAAAGGTACTAATCTAAGAGAATCTAATACAATACAGCCCTGACTTGTTTGTTGTGATTCATAATGTGTCATTTTTCAGACTCTAAGTTTCACTGGATTCTAACTAGAACAATTTTGAAAGGTTTCTGTTGTCAGAAGTTAAATTAGTTTATTTGTTGTTTTTTAAGTTGATTAAATTGACTACCACTTGACATTTTTTGGAAAAGAACTCAGAACTTTTCATCAACATTCAAGTCTGATATGTTCTACCCTATCTTAGAAAATAGATTTAGTGCCATCTGGTTTGTTATAGAAAAATGTTGCAGCAGCATTTGACTCCAAGGAAATAGACTCAGAAATCAGAAATGTGAAAAACGCTTTCATAGTTTCCGTTTCCTTCGATGTAATGAAATCCTAGTGCACAGCTTTGTAAATTTAGGTCTAAGACATATGGGTCTATCAAAATGCTACCAGGAAGGAATAGGCTTAGTATATTATTGAAGTATCCAAACATTGAGCATTCAGTAGATATCAAAGAGGCTTTAAACAAAATAATTTACAAAGACAAGTCCTATATCACTTGGATTGCTGATGCCTGGATGGGATATATTTTTTATATACCCTTAGTTCTCAGTTCTTCTAATCAGCCATAATAATTGCGCTTGATGTCATAAATAAAAAACTAAGAGTACTTTATGGCATTCACAGGAAGCCCTAACAAGAACAACAAAAAAAAAGCATCCTGCTTAATTCATTTCCTAATTTTCTGATTGATTCTTTATAGAGCCACTTATGGAGACTAATTCCTATTGCTTCAAGAGTTTAGGGGAAATGTTTCAACTTTAGTATTTTCCATGTTCTAACCATTTTGTTGGCATGACTCACAATCAACAAATTCAGTTACTGTAGGAAATTGTGGCTAGCACTTTTGACACCACTAATGCTATAAGTTAACAAACTATACATGGCGTATATCTTTACTGCCTGATCACCAACTACGACAGCTTTTTAAGTCATCCATATCCTTATTTATCCAGCCAGCACACTCATCTTCCAGTAGTTGTACATTATTTTATCCAGCACAGGAACAATGCACCTAGAAGAATTTTTTGACAAAGAGTTTGAGGTCTTCTCAGACAGTATCATTCCCCTGAGACCCTTTTATACCTTCTAACTCTGGTGTCACATTAATGAGAACAGGTGGTGTTGGGCTTATCACTTTTAGTATAAACAAGCCTTCCAAGCCTAGCATCGTGCATACCATTTATCTAGAGATCTTCTAGCAACTTGACACTTTTAGCACACCTTTGAGCCAAAAACCCATAAATGCTGGAAAATATTCATCTATATGTATCATTCTTTCTCAAAGATGGCACTACTGGGAATGTCTTCAGTACAATGGGGGGAAAAAAGATCAACCAAAGTATCCTGTGCTGTGCTGTCTCTTCTTACTTGTAAACCTTCTAAGTGCCAAATTTTGTCTTAAGAGAGCGATTCTCAAAGCTGTGAAATGAAGGAGCAGAATGACCTATGCAGAGTGGATGTTTAATAAATGTTTGCTGGTTAAGTGATGCGATGATATAAGTAAGAGATAAATAAATTGTATTAGTTTCCTAGGGATGCCTTTACTAAGTATCACAAACTGAATAGCTTAAAACATAAGAAATTTATTCTCTTACAGTTCTGGAGGCCAAAAATCCAAAATCATGTTGTTATCATGTCCATGGTTGCTCTGTGACTCTGGGTAGAATCTCTCCTTGCCTATTCCCAGTCTCCAGTGATAAACATCAAATCTTTCTATAGCTTGGCTTGCAATTGCATCACTCCAATCTCTTCCTCTGTCATCCTACGGTGCTCTCCCTGTATGTTTACATCTTAACATGGCATTTTTCCTCTTCCTAGAATGACATAGTCATATTGGATTAGAGTCCACCTAATGACCTCTTCTTTACTTGATTACATCTGCCAAGACTCATTTCTAAATCAGGTCACATTCATAGGTACTGGATGTTAGGACTGCAATTTTTTTTTTTTTTTTTTTTGGAGAGGTAGACACAATTCAACCCCTAACACAAGGGCACAGGGGTGCACATAGAATAGAAACATTCCTTAGAGCATTTCTGAAAATAACTCTTAATACTGGTATTTTAAATGCTATAATACGTTCTAAGCCCACATATTTGAGTTGGGTCTCTGAAGTGTTACTTTTGTTATCCTTATTTCCTTAATTTCTACCTTTTATTTCATTTTTCATACTTTCTTCTGATAATGTTTTCAAACCATCAATATCAATTTAGTTTCCAACCGCTCAACTTCCTGCAACTTACTGATCTTCTGATGACCCATAAGCAATTACCTATTTTCATGTTGTCTGTAACAAAGGGGTATCGAGTTACTTAGGTACAAAATAAAAGACCATACCTGTATTTTTGCCTCCATTAAAAATCGTCTTAGATATTATATATAATAAATATTTTCTACTAATCCCAATCCTGATGCTAATGTTAACTGCAAATGCTATGTAAAAATCGGTAACCCAAATCCTTTATATTGTCCTCACTCTTGAATTTGGTATACACTATTGCAACCACCTGGATGATCCAATTACTCCTTGAATAAACATTAATTGAAATTCTAGGCCCAGCATGGTGGCACATGCCTGTAATCCTAGCTGCTTGGGAGGCTGAGGCAGGAGAATCGCTTGAACCCACGAGGTGGAGGTTGCCCTGCACTGAGATCACACCACTGCACTCCAGCCTCGCCAACAGAGCTAGGCTCTATCTCAAAAGAAAAAAGAAAGAAATTCTAGCCTGCCCAAAGTCAGAAAGTCAGACTTGCTAACTGTACTTCAAAATTCATTGCTGTTTTCCCAGGTTGCCAAATTCATTAGACACACTCATTTTTTTTTTTCTATATAAAGCAAACCAGAAGATTTGAAGCCATTTTGGACTATTTTGTCCTCAACATTCAATTAGTCTCAAGTACACAATGCAGTAACCCTCATACACACACAAACACAAAATAGTAACTATGGATGATGATAGATATGTTAAGTTTATTGTCATAATCATTATACAATGTATATGCATATCAAATCATCATGGTGTCCACCTTGGAGATACATAATTTTTATTTGTCAGTTGCACCTCAATTCTCCTACATTACCATAAGCTTTTTGGTAACAGAAATCATACTGTAATCACCCATGGGTCATAGATCAGGATCTTGCACATAGATTATTAAATCAACTGAGGAGTACATCATGAAGGAAAAACAGAAACAAGATACTATAAACTCTAAGTTATAACTTTTAATACCACAATTATATAATATTTAATACCACAATATTATAAGAATAATATTGTGCTACTTAGCTCTCTTTCTCCCTGACTACTATCCCTACAGTCTTTTGAATATAATAATTCTGCTCACAGTCTTTCCTTTGCTTTCCTGAGGTACTTCATGATCACTGAAAAGGTGTCAGTTGGGAAATCTTGAAAGGTTGAACAGTCCTATGACTGTTACTCTGGCCATTAAGCAATGAAAGTAGCTGCTGAAATTCACTATTTGGCTAACCAATTATTGTTCTACTAACCAGAGCACTATTGCCTTTATAAAGATAGTTTAGTACAGTAGCCTTGAGAAAACTCACAAATAGTATCAACAATGTCTGAGTCTTTGACAAACTTTGAAAATGA
This sequence comes from Papio anubis, assembly GCF_008728515.1. Taxonomy (NCBI): domain Eukaryota; kingdom Metazoa; phylum Chordata; class Mammalia; order Primates; family Cercopithecidae; genus Papio; species Papio anubis. The sequence goes on along the minus strand of NC_044982.1, from coordinate 68,004,158 downwards.
CCCACTGCAAGGCTCAACCTTAATGTATCACAGAGGCAGCCAGAAATGGGTAATTTGCAGTAGAGGATTGTCCCATATTTTTAAAATTTATTTTACCTTGTGCCTGTATCTTTTCAGTTGTTCTTGATTTGTGCTTCTGGATATCTGACCATATTCCACACTTTAAATATTAATTGAGAATACCTGACAAGTGTTTCAGAGATTCTGTCTCTTAGACCTATTTTACAACCCCTTTCTTACCAAGCAATCCAGTTGAAAAGGAAACCTAGATGATGTATTTTGGCATCCATTTGCTAACAAACAAGTACCCTAGTCAGACAAATAAAAGAATAAAATATTTTCATGAAGCATGCTGCCAATAACAGCCTATGCTGGCTTGCTTTTCTTACCATTTTAATTGTCTCCTAATCTGTTCCACTATGTAAGAGGCACAGTAATGTATTACTTAGCTCAGTTCAATAATTACATTTGAGTGGCAATTTAGAGCTATTAAAGAACTTTTGCATTTTTATTTTATTCCATTGTCAAAACTATTCTATCACTCAGGATTAAATCGTGATATCAGAGCTACTACAAATATTACAGAAATAAGAGGGTTTGTATAGAAATTAACATTTAGAAAAATGTGGTAGGAATGGGGCAAATGAAAGTCTACAAGAGAGAAATAAGAGGATCTGAGAAAATAATCATTAGCCATGTCAGCCTGAAGTGCTAACTCAAGTAGACAGGAGGAACTTGAGGGAAGTTCAGCAACCATGCAGATTCTATGGACTGTCTACATCTTCTAAGAAGCTTCTACTCTGGAAAAGTTGCTGCCTCTGGAAATCATCACCTTTGTGGGCCTGGGACCAAATGCCTGGGGCCTAGGACCACAGTTGATTAGCTGGGCCAGCAGTCAGGAAAATGAGCTGAGTACAAGCAGGAAAAGAAGGATGATATTCTGAGACCCACCAGACACCTCTGTCCTTCCACCACTATGTTTGTTTCCCTCAAACTTCCAAGGTAGTTCTGCTTCACTTCCACCTTCCAGATCTCATGTGAGTTCTTCTTTTGGCTTATAGTAACTTGGAACCATACAGGAAAAGTGATTCAAGTAAAGGTAGTTCCCAATCTTGGACAGAAGTAGCAATGCTAAGTAGACACTGCTGTGCTAAGAGGTCAAAGTGAGATGCTATTCAGCCCATTCTAAAAGTGAGGAAATTAAGATACGGCTTACTTAAAGTTACTTGGCTAAGAAGCAGTAGATTCACATAAAAGATTTGAAAAGATAACTCATGAAAAGAAGAAATCCTAACGGCTAATACATACATTTTCTCTCAATGAAATGTAAGAATCAGATATCACTATATACCCTAAGTAGAAAAAGCTAAAAATTCTGACCATACCAAGTGTTGCTAAGGATGTGGAGAAAGGAAGCTGTCAATCACTAATGTCAGGAATTTAAATAGGCACAACCACTTTGGGAAACAGTTTGGCATTATCTAGAAAAACCAAACATGGCCCGGCATGGTGGCTCATGTCTGTAATCCCAGCATTTTGGGAGGAAGAGGCAGGCGGATCACTTGAGCTCAGGAGTTCAAGATCAGCCTGGGCAACATGGCGAAATCTCATCTCTACCAAAGGAAAGAAAAAATACAAAAAAATAGCCAGGTGTTTGTGCCTCGTGCCTGTATCCTGTAGTCCCAGCTACACTGGAGGCTGAAGCTGAAGAATTACTTGAGCCCAGGAAGTGGAGGTTGCATTGAGCCAAGATCGTGTCACTGCATTCTAACCTGGATGACAGAGTGAGATCCTGTCTAAAAAAAAGAAGAAAAGAAAAACCAAACATACCCCATCATATGACTCAACAGCCTCTGTCATATAAGTAATATACCTAGAAAAATATGCACACCATAATATGTGTGTGTATAAAATGATATGACATATGTGTCGTATGTATGGTATATGTATAAGAGAATGTTCACAGTGGTATTATTTGTATTATTTTAAAACTGAAAACAACCCAAAAGTCCACGTACAAAAGAATAAATTCTGACATATTCATTCAATAGAATACTGCACAGCAAGGAAAATTAGTGAACTAAAACTACATAGATAGAACATAGATTAATGTTATAAATATAACAAAACAACATATGCAAATCAATAAGCATGATTCATCACATAAACAGAACTAAAGATGAAAACCACATGATTATCTCAACAGATATAAAAAGCTTTTTGCTAAAATTCAATATGCTAAAAACCCTCAATAAACTAGGTATTAAAGGAACATACCTCAAAATAGTAAGAACCATTTATGACAAACCCACAGCCAATATCATACTGAATGGGGAAAAGTTGGAAGTATTCCCTTTGAAAACCGGAACAAGACAAAGATGCCCTCTCTCATCACTCCTATTCAACACAGTATTGGAAGTTCTGGCCAGGGCAATCAGGCAAAAAAAGAAATAGACTATGAGGCTTCTGCACAGCAAAAGAAACTATCAACAGAGTAAACAGACAACCTACAGAATGGCAGAAAACTTTTACTGTGAATCCGACAAAGGTCTAATATCCAGCATCTGTAAGGAACTTAAACAAATTTATGAGGAAAAATAACAAACAACCCCATTAAAAAGTGAGCAAAGAACATGAACAGACACTTCTCAAAAGGAGACATACATGCAGCCAACAATCATATGAAAAAAAGTTCAACATAACTGATCATTAGAGAAATGCAAATCAAAACCACGAGACACCATCTCACACCAGTCAGGCTATTATTAATAAGTCAAAAAATAACAGATGCTGGTGAGGTTGTGGAGAAAAAGAAATGCTTGTACACTGTTGGTGGGAGAATAAATTAGTTCAACCATTGTGGAAGACAGTGTGGTGATTCCTCAAAGACCTAATACAGAAATACTATTCAACCCAGTAATCTCATTACTGGGTATATACCTAAATGAATATGAATTGTTCTGTTATAAAGACACATGCACATGTATGTTCATTGCAGCACTAATCACAATAGCAAAGATATGGAATCAACCTAAATGCCCATCAATGATGGACTGGATAAAGAAAATGTGGTATATATACGCTACGAAATACTATGAAGCCATACAAAAGAGTAATATAATGTGTCCTTTGCAGGGGCATGGAATGAACTGGAAGCCATTACTCTTAGCAAACTAACTCAGGAACAAAACAAATTATGGCCTGTTCTTACTTATAAGTGGAACCTAAATTATGAGAACACATTGACACATAGAGGGGAACAACACATACTGGGGCCTATCAGAAAGTGGAAGTTGGGAGAAGGGAGACGATCAGAAAAAATAACTAATGGGTACTGGGCTTAATACCTGAGTAATGAAATATTCTGTACCATAAGCCCCCATGACACATATTTACTTATGTAACAAACCTGCACATCCTGCACATGCACCCCTAAATTTAAGAGTTAAATATATATATTTAACTTTATATTATATAACAAAACAGTAATTATACATGTAATGGATTAGATTCTCTAATTAAAAGTCAGAGATCCTTCCCACATTAGTCTTTAAAAAGTACTAGAAATACAACATCTGTAAAAGACACACCCCAAAATGAGAAAGTATGACAATGATACGCTAGGCAAAAAACGGAATTTTTAAAAAGAGTAGAAAACATGAAAAATGACAAAATTCAAGGCAAAAATCTTAAAGGAGTAAGAGACAAAGTAAATACTTGTAAAAGGAGCAAGAGCTGATATAACAATCATTAACATATATTTACTTAAAAATGTAGCCCTAGAATATGTAAAACAAAACTGACAAACCCACAGAGAGAAAATAGATTGATTGACGGCTTTAGGTGGAGATATTCACACTTTCTTTAAAAATAAACAAGCCAAAAAAATTGGACAAAGACATATAAAGTCTAAATAATATTAACAACTGCTCTAAATTCCATATTATCTTCCTTCATCTAATTGAAGATAATTTGCTTCCCAATTTTTTAAAGTCAAAAGTGCAATTACCATTAATTTCAATGAGGAAAAAAACATTCTTCTTGGACACCCAATTTGATATCCATTTTTGTTAAAAACAACATCAAGTCACATTAAAATGGGCATAATGACTTTAATAGTTAACATCATTTACAATAACCAAAGTAACAAGTCATTTTCCCTACAATAGTTACCCTAGAATATGTATTAGTCTAATTGGTCTACTTTCCTTTGGTTTTTTTTTTTTTTTTTTTTTTTTTTTAAGAGCTTATGTGTTTTCCTCTCAGACTATGTTCAGTAATAACATACACATAATATTCAAAGTTCGTGCAATTCAAAATCTCATGTGAAAAACCCAGGACAAAAGACATCCTTGAATCAATACATTTTTATAATGGACAAAATTATCACTAACCTCACAGACCTGCACAATGAAACCTCACACAGCTCAGCTATATACAAAGCAGGTAAAGTCCCTTTTGCCCTTATGCATCCAATAAAATGCCTAGTAAACCAAAGTAGACAATATTAAAAGAAATTCTTTGTAAAACTGATATTCTCAGATCCCAAATGACTGTATTATAAGTGTCACTATAAGTCACTGTAATAGAGTATACAAATTCTTTTCAGACATATAGTAAACATCCACAAGAACTGACTCTGCCTTTGGTATACCACCTAGATCCCCTTTACTGCATTAGTATACCCATCCCCACCTGCTGTAGATTTGGACTGCTAATGGCCCATATCTGCACCCTTGTCAGCAAGGTTGTTCTTAGCCAGCAAGAGTCACCTTGCCTAAATATGCTCGGGAGGTCATACTCTCCCACCCCATCCAAAGGGTCGGGATAGCTGTCTGATGTAAGGATGTAACACCGGCCACCTTGCTTTTGGGAAGGACAACTTCTAGGACCAAACTAACATTCCGAAGGTCCCTGTGAGACCAGGCTAAGGCTAAACTCCTAAAACACATCTGTCCTTGTCTGCTGCTTCTGATCTATTCTACTTCTGTCACTCCCTTACGGGCTTCTCTGGAGAACATTCCCTTTGTAAATAACTTGCACAAGAACCTCATGCATCTAGGAACCTTATCTAAGACAGGTGATACCAGGAGTAGACCTACTGCTGATGCAGAACATAAAGCTGGATACGGGAGAATTTTTCAATAGTAAGACTGTCTCCTTGATTCAAGATTTAATACCATGGGAAGGAACTCCGGAGTTGGTTTGAATACACTAATGAGATGGCTCTTAGATGCTTGAAAAAATGATGACCCACATTAAATGCATGCCAGAACTGCTGTGATAGATTGTGGAGGAAAAAATCAACACATTCAAAGAAGTGCGTGTGCTGATAGAATTGATCTATCATATAAGATATAAAATCCAAGGTAATAAGGAATACTCTGGTTAGGGGTCACTAGCATCATCAAGAAACTCAGAAATTGCCATTCTCTGGAGACCAGTACTGATAGAAACACTATTGGAGAACTTGGGTCCCTACTAGCAATAAGGAAGATAGGAGCCCAAAACAGGAAAAGCCACAAGGCAGCACATAACCATCATAGACAAAGAGGACATAATTATTAAAATGGACAAGTTAAAATGGCAGCCAAGAGCACCTGACTCACAGGGATCTATGGATATGACTCTTGGACATTTGTTATGTATTTCTAGAGGCAAGATAGTAGGATAGATAACATGATATTGCATAATATAAATAATCAAAAAAGATCCAAAAGGATGAATAGAAGGCTGAGGTCACCCTTGCATGAAAAGTCACAATTCCTTGTCTTATTTCCAGATATCAGCCATTTCTCTGACCCAGAACCCATCTACTGAAAGACAGCCTATTCCCCTTGAGGAAAGGCCAGAAATACCACAGCAAATCTACAAAGTAGTGATTCCTCCAGTCTTTCCACCAAAAGGAACTATGGCCATTTACTTGGTTGAGTATACACTGGAGAAAGGGAATCTTCAGCTCTTTCACATTATCTGTTTAACCCCATATCGATTTATTGTGAAACCCTATCATTAACCTGTAACTTCACTGGTGAATTCTACCAAACATTTAAAGAATAATATCAATTCTACACAATTTTTTCAGAAAATTTAAAAAGAATACTTCCCAAGTCATTTTACAGAATCAACAAAATTATCTGTCAGATATCAAGGACAGAATTATCCTAATATCAAAAATACACACTAATATCTGGGGGCTCAAAGCTCAATTATGCTCCTCCCCTTAGAGTACTCTATATATAGAGTAAGAGTGTATAAAGTTGGGTAATAAATATGCCCTAAGGCTGTCATACAATAGGTCCACCGACACACCTGGTGGTATTTTCTCAGTTTCCAAATGTGCAATCAAACTGGATGTACTTAGACATTTGCACCTGATAAAGATTACTTTGTCTGTGAATAAAACTACTATACTAGTTAATGTGAAGCAGAAGCCCCCAAAATTGCTTCTTCCCGCTCTCAACTAAGATAGTAAACCACGCATATATTGTATCCTAGGTAGAACTGCAAACATTAGCCTACCCTCAAAAATGTAAAGAATGCAGGGGTGATGATTCTCATCAGTCCCATTTAATCCACTAGTCTGTTCCCTGAAAACACCAGTCAGGATACTAGCAGATGACAGTTAACTGCTGCCATTTTAACTAAATGGAAGCCTCAATTGCAGCTGATGTCCCAGACATTATATCATTACTCAAATAGATTTTTAATGTAGCTTCTGTTATGTCCCAGTTGAGTTGGCAGATATGTTCATTTCCAGACCCATCTGTAGGAGAATCATTAACGGTTCTTACTCTCATGGGAAAAATAACACTGTGCATTCATTCTAGGGCTCTGTTTACTCTCCTGCTTTTGATCACAACATTCTCTTCCCTATCATGAACACACAAGGACTAAAAAGAAAAATAGGATTGTATCTTTCTCTTTCCTTGTGTGACATTATTTTCAGGGTAATTTGTTGGCTAATACAAGAAAGTAACGTGAGTAAGACAGGGCACACTAGGATTCCTTGGTCATTTCTATACCTTAGAAAACTTTTGCCTTCTTTTTACATTCAGAGCAGGTTCTTATACGAACAGAAAGCAAGGCCACTTGAGGCTGTCAGCATCCCTGCTTATTCAGCTGTAGGTGTGTCATGCTTACCCTGTGCTTGTTTTGAGTCTCACTGAACTCCCACACATCATGGATTCACCAGAACTCTGTGCTCATGGAAAATCAAAGCATTATATGAAAATGAACTATCAAAAATAGCGGACCCACATATTTCATTCCTCTTCTCTGGTCTCATACACATCCATGGTCCCATCAAACATCACTTACAAAACTTAAGTTCAACGGTAAAATTTTTAAGAATTCTAAGATGGCAATGGCAGAACATGAATCCAAACACAAGTTTCTTCTGAGTGTGAAATCTTATGCAACTGCTCAAGTCACACACGCATGAAGCCAGGACTGCCAACATGATATTCTGTGGACACTTTCAATAAATGAATACATGAATGCATTTCATGAAGGAAAATACAAACTGCATATTAGTATAGCAGTGAGATATTTTCATGTATCAAGTTCTCAAACTCATTTTTTTCAATGATAATTCCTGTTGTTGGAGTTATTAGACCTCCCTGGTGGATTGTTCCTACATTTCTGATATAAAAATTCTTAGTGGGGTTCATCCTCTTTAACACAGCAGTTATACTTATGAAAATCCAGTGTAAAAAAATAGAAGTCGCAAGCACAGATTCATAATGGAACATGTTCATTGCAGCATCATTTTTAAGAAGGAAAAATTGAAAACAACTTTAATGCCTAAGAGTGGGGCACTAACTAGAAAATGTTTCATATTTTTATACAATCAAATATTAGGCCACAATACAAAAGCATTTGTGTGAAATATATTTGGTGTAATGAAAAATGCCTCACATCATTTAATAAAATGGTAGAAAATTACATACACATTAGGGTCATGTGTATGTGTATGTATGTACACATATATGACTAAGAGGAATTCATCAAAACATTATTAGTACTCATATTGGCAGTGGGATTATAGATGATTTGGCTTCCTTATATTTCTCACTTCTTTCTTCTACTACCCATAATTTCTTTTGAAAATTAAAAATGTGAATACATGAAATACCAATCAGAGGAAAGTCTTCAAACTAATTCTAAGCATTTTTAGGACTTCATTAATATTGTAGAATGCATTCATCTGTGTCTGGTACATTTTTTATAATTTGTGTTTCTCTTCATCCCTTCAATTGCTTTGTGAAATCAACTGCTTTTAGTTCATGCTACTGAGCCCACTAGACAGATACAGAATAGTGTGAAGGTAGTGATGGTTATATTGATGACCAAAAAAAGAGCCAAACACTCTATTGGCTTGTATCTTTGTGTTTTTTTATTTAGGTACAAAACTAAAATTTCAATTGATACTTGAGGCTTTAGCCCAACACTTCTTATCTTGTCTCTCAGTAAGACGAGATCTGGCACAATTGATTCAATTAGGTACTTGCAATGCTGCAGAAATGGCCTCAAGGATGCTATTGCTGCTATTGTACACAATTATTGCCTCAGTAATCATCATTATATTTTCATAGAATTTTAAGTAGTAGTTACTCTTGCATATTTTATAGTTTTGCTTATATTACAAGTTTAGCAAGAGAAATACACTCTCACAAATTGATCAATACTTGAATATTCATGACAAAAACACATACATTCCTATAAAGAAAAGTCTAAATAGTCCTTTCTAACTCTGTAATTAATACAGAGAAAAAGCAATGAATCAATTATTTTCATTTATTTGAACTAACATGGGCAACTGCCTACAGAAAAACCATTTATAAATTACTTTGTAAAGTGCTTTAAGATGTATTTGAACTTTCTAAGAAAGAATGAATGCATCATTGCCTCTTCCCTAAATAGGTAAATATTTCAAGGGAAGAGATTCACACTGAAAATATTTAGGTCAAAATGACCTGTCCTTTCCTAGTCTGATTCAACTAGCAAAGAGTCTATGTCCTCACCCTACAGTGTCTTCCTGCACTGGCACTCTGAGCATTGAGCATCGGGAGTTAACATCAACCTAAGATTTTCAAGGTTGGAGGTAGCCTTGAAAAGACATTGAGTCCATTGGTTCTCAAATGAGTCTGTTTATATAATCATTTTAGGGGTTTTCTGTGAAATAAATAAAATAGAGACAAAATGATGTATTTCATAAAGTTTACTGTATTCAGTTTGAAGTCATGTTCTTTAATCTTAGAAAATATCCTTTTAACTTTTTTGGTATTAAAAATATCCTGTTTTACGGAAAGGTAATAAAAAATTAGGTGCCGGTCTTTTTTCTTGTTAATGTTCTTACTGAAAAAATTGATGACTCAGCATTGATTTTCTCGGAAAACTGACTGCTCCTGAATATCTAAAGTCTAAGACCAAGTAAACAAAGAGAGCTTGTTTTTTGCATAAGCTTGGAGCAGTTGGTGAGAAAGAAGTACTTGTGGGGTATGGTAGACTGTGAGCAGCTTTGAAGCAAACGGAGAGTGTAAACCAAATATTATCTGAGATAGGTCTCAATCAATTTAGAAGTTCATTTTGCCAAAGCTAAGGACATGCTTGTGACACAAACTCAGGAGGTGCTGACAATACGTACCCAAGGTGGTCGGATTACAGCTTGGTTTTTTTCACTTTAAGGAAACATAAGACATCAATCAATATATGAAAGATTATGTTGACTTGTTCTAGATAGGTAGTACAATTCAAAGCAGAGTCTTCCAAATCATAGGTGAATTCAAAGATTTTAGTTTATCTGAAGACCTGGAATGCACAGAAAGGAGTATTTGGATTAAGATAGGGGTTGTGGAGACCAAGGTTCTTATCACACAGATGAAGCCTCCAGGTAGCAGGCTTCAGAGAGAATAGATTGTAAATGTTTCTTATCAGATTTTAAAAAGTGCCAGACTCTTAGTTAATTCTCTCCTGCATTGGGGAAAAGACCTTGGAAAGGAATGGGGGTTCTCTACAGAATGTAGATTTTCCCCACAAGAGACAGTTTTGTAAGGCTATTTCAAAATATGCCAAAGAAATTTATTTTGGGTAAAATACTTCCATTTCTTTAAGGGCCTGATATCTGTCAAGTGATGCTATACTAGAGTCAGGCTGGAATTTGGTGTCTTATTGCTACAAAAAGTCTATTTCATCAGTCTTAATATCTGTGTTTTGATGTTAATGCTGGTCAGCTGTGCCTGAATTCCAAAGGAAGGAGGGCATAATGAGGCATGTCCAACTCCCACTTCCCATCAGAGTCTTAACTAGTTTTTCAAGTTAACTATGGAATGCCTTTAACCACGAGGAGGGGTCATTCAGTTAGCTGGGGGGCTTAGAATTCTGTTTTTGGTTTACAATAGGATTGAAAAAATCTGTGTAATCTTAGAGAAATTATTTAACCTAATTGAGTAATTAATTTCTTTGCTTACACCTGCTGAACTAATGTTACCTTTATCTCAGGTTGTTGTAAAAATTAGACAAAGTAATGTGTGATTAGTTAACTCTTCAATCTCTCAATGCAAATGTCACCATCTCAGAAAAACCTCATTTGTTCCACCCTATCTAACGTGCACTCTCTTTTCAACTACCTACCCAGCCATTCTCTATTCCATATAAGGGTACTTATCACCACGGATTTATTTTATTTCTTTGTTTACTGTTGTTGTTCATTGTCAATTTTCCCAACCAGAATATAAGATTCACAAGAGCAGGGACCTTGTCATCCTGTTCCCACTGAACCCCCTGCAAGAAAAATATTGGTGAAAACATCACAGTACCCAATAAATATTTATTAAATCTGAATGAATTTAAAGTGTTTGACACAAAAAGACTCAATGTCAGTTCCATTCCTTCTGACTGAGGGAAAAATCTGTCTCCCTAAAATGTTACATAGGTCTTCACACTCTAAGGCCATCAGTACCCTATCCGCAACACATAAACTGTGTCTTTCTCCAAACATACATTCCCCAGTAAGAAGTAATTCTTTAGGTAACTGTTATTTGATAAGGTCATCTTTATTTCAGAGTTTGCTACAATTAAAAATGATGATGCGATGACAACCTCAAGTTGGGCATTAGATGCAGATTTAGTTTACTGAATAGAAAGAATGCCTAATCTGGGGGATTCACACAGATTGCCAAGGAAATGTCACTTAAAGCCTTCCATTTTAAGACTATGTACAGTACCTGGTAATTGCTTGTATTAATTTGCATTTCAATCAGTATTTAAAAAATCTCACTAGGCAGTGGCCTTTAGCTAAATTGTCTTATTCTGTTAAAGCTAACATTAATGGATAAAATGTTTAACTTATCACAAACATGCCAAATGCTAGTATTTAGAAAAGGGAAAGAAGGAGAGAAGGAAGGAAAGAAGGAAGGAAGGAAGGAAGGAAGGAAGGAAGGAAGGAAGGAAGGAAGGAAGGAAACCACTAAGCAAAAAGCAAAATCACAAATAAGAAAATCAAAGGCTTCAGAGTCAGTCTCTACACATCAACACATCAGAAATGAAGGCCTCAAGGAAGGCTTTTATACACCTGAGATGCCAGAAATGGTCTTTTCTGAGGAGGCTAAGGCAGCAGCCCAACAGAGAAGTGTTTTTCATTGTCTTTCTTTCTTTTAAAACTCATTTACTACTCAGATTAAAGAATAGTGTTTTCCAACCATAATACAAACATACATATCTGGGACAAGAATACAAGAGTCTGAGTCAGACAATCCCTGTCTTAGTCTTGATTGTCATCTATCACTCACTCCAAGTACTCACTTAGTGTCTTGTATATCAGAGACTGGCAGTCATTAAAACTCAATTTGTCAAAGCTCCAGCTCTTTTCCCTTGACAGGAAGAGTGTCTAATGCAGCTGTGGGAAGTGGTGGGAAAATGGACCAGGTAGTGTTGGTGGAAACACAGGCCAAGACTTAGTATGTCTATGCCTGTTTAGCACAGTACTAGATGATATGAAAGATATTTAGGCTTCCAGTTTGGGGTCCAATATGTAAAATGCTTGCAAATTATCATTTCCATCCTTATGACAAGAAAATGATGGGGAAAAAAAAAAAACAGAAATTCAGTGACTTTTGTTGGACCCATTGGATAAGCGAGGTCACAGGAGATCTAGGCAGATCCAGAGAACTGCAAGTGAGATCTGGTCACCTGGACCAGAAGCCACTGGTGCCATAAACTGGTAGGAAAACTTAAATGGTAATTTTGATGTATTTCTGGAGGATGAGTGTGGACTAGCTTGAGAGTAAGAATATCCTGGGGACTGCAAATCTTAAAGGGTCCTTTCATGGGTTTTATCTCTAGGAATGCTACCAGGTTCTCATGGTCAAGAGCCAAGAAAGATCACCTTTTGGCTATAGCAATGGGAAGGTAAGAGTAACCATTGCAAAATATGCCTACATGTTCTATATAAACAAAGACCTACTCTCCAGGGGAAAAGACTTTGCCAGAGCCTCATCTCACCTAGAATAAGGGCATTTTCTCCCACTACAGCCCCCTCTAGCATTTATCTCACTTAAGGGGGTGGGTAGTGGGTGAGCTAAGAAACCCTTGAAAAGGTCACAGTCCAGAGATACCTGCCCACTAAAAGACTGAGATTTAATGATAAGATAATGGCAAACTTCCTCTCCCCCATAATTTACCACCACAATGATAGGGCTCCAGTAAAGCAACAGAGGATTCAGCTGAAAGAGCTGCAAGAATCAGACTCTTTTTATGGGGTAATTTTTAGAAAAAACAAAAGACAACAGGGGAGACAAAAACAAGGATGCTAGAAAAGTTGAAGCCTCTGGTACCTACAGCTACAACAAATATTAACACAGTTCAATTACTAGCCAAATTGGTGAAAAACTCATACTAAAAGTTCATTTTCCTTAGTTCCTATTACCCAATATATCATGGTCAAATTTCAACAACCACATTACAAGGTGTGCTAAAACAGATACACACAAAAACATGGTGTGAAGAAACAAAGCAAACATCAGAATCAGATTCAAATGTGAAACAGATGTTGGTATTATCAGGCCAGAAATTTTAAATAATTATGATTAATATGCTTAGATATCTAATAGTAAAAGTAGACAACATGCAAGAACAGAAGGGTTATATAAGCAGAGAGATGAAAATATTAAGACAAATAAAAAGGAAACACTAGGAATTGAAAACACTGGAACAAAAGTTAAAGAATGCCTTTTAATGGGCTCATCAGCAAATTGGACATGGCTGAAACAACCAGTGAGATTAAAGACGCATCAATAGAAACTTTCAAAACTGCAAGGAGAAAGGAGAATTTAAAAAGAAAATAGAACACAACACTCAAGAACTATTGGATAGTTTTAAAAGGTATAACTTACACATAATTGAAACACCAGAAGGAAAAGAAGGAGAAAACAGAGCAGGAGAAATATTTGGAGTAATAATGGCTGAGAACTGTCTAAAATTAATGACACTAAACCACAGATCCAGGAAGAGAACACCGAGCAGGGAACACCAAACAGAATACCAAGAAATATATTATTTGGTATATTAGACATAAACTGTTGTAAACCAAGGACACAGGGAAAATCGTGAAAGAAGCCATAGGGGTAAAAGAAAAGTACCTTACCTATGGAGGAAGAAGGGTGAGAATTACAATGGACTTCTCAGTGGACACAATGCAAGCCAGGAGAGTGGCATGAAATATTGAGGGTTGAAAGGAAAAAATCCACTAATCTAGAACTTTGTATCCAGCAAAGATATCCTCCATAAGTAAGGGTGAAATAACAACCAAGAAGAATGAGCATAAGGTATTGTTCCTGCTATTGTATTGGCTTTTGGCTCCACTTACCCTCAAAAGACAAAACCAAGGGACTATAATCTGGTTCCAGTAAGCTGATCATCCTTACTGGAAACATGAGGAAGAGGGAGTGACAGAGATCTGGACTGCATTAGGGCAGACAGTCCCTAAAATTGAAATGTCAAAATAATGGGATTGTTGGTGGAGTGGGGAGTTAATGCAAGGATAGACACAAAGTGTGCTGAATAGTGAGTTGTCAATATGCAACTGGTTGCTTTTATTACTAAACCTCATATCTTTTGTAGCCTCATGGTGTTTCTCCCTAAAATAGCCAACCACACGCTAAGCACCAATTGTACCTAACCCCTCTCTCCTCAAGGAATGTAAAATCTAAAGACATTCAGAGAAATACATGAATAATAGTAACATATCATATAGCAGTAGAAACAAAAGCTAAATTGTGAGCTATAGGCAATAATCTTTCAGTCAAGTCTAATCAAGAAACATTTATTGAGCTTGTTATGGACTTAATGTTGTGTTTCCCAAAAATTCATATGTGGAAGTGCTAACCCCCAATGTGATGATATTTGGAGATGAGAATTTTGGGAGATGATTAGAGTGATATAAAGTCATAAGAGTGGGTTCTAATATGAGATTAATGTCCTCATAATAAGAGGAAGAAAAAGATCCCTATCTCTTCCCCCTGAGCACCTGCACTGAGGAAAAGCCTTTTGTGAACAGGTGATAAAGCAACTTTCTTCAAGTCAAGGAAAGAGGCCTCCCCAGGAACCAAATGGTTCGACAGCTTCACCTTGGACTTCCCAGCCTTAAGAACTGTGAGAAAATAAATTTATGTTAAACCACCCAGTTTGTGCTATTTTATTATGGCGGCTGAAGCAGACTGAGACAGAGCTTTCACTCTGTGGCAGACACTCTTGTAATCTCCAGAAATTTGCATTTAAGGAATGGAAACAAGAATATGATAAAGATATAAGAAAGTTTTATATATATATATTGACAAGTGTGTATATATATATATATATATATATACTTGTGCAAGTTGTGCATAGAATTAAAATTGAATAATGTGATTGATGATAGATACTAGACAAATAGACAGATAGATAAGGTTTCCAGGGAAGATCTGTCCTAATAGAAAATATGTAAGTTGAAATCTAAATAACAAGAATGAACCAGCTGTGAAAAGATCAGAGATAACATTCCAAAAAGGGAACAATTAGGAAAAGTGTGAAGTAGGCAATTGGGTGTATAAGCCTGAATTTTAGGGCAAAGGCCAGGAATAGATGTATCAATTTGTGTGGCTTATTGATTGTATTTAAAGCCACAGGCTTGGCAAGATTACGTATGCAAAGGATGTAGGCAGGGCACAGGACTGAACCCTTGGACATTCCAAACATTCACGGTTAGGCAGCAGAGGCACCAGCAAAGATGTATGAGAAGGAATAGCTAATGAGACAGGAGGAAAACCCATTTCAATTCTACTCAATAGAAGACTAAAGAAAACATGTTTGCAAAATAACAAAATGGTTAGTGCTGCTGAGAGATGAGGAAGATAAGACCATAGAAGGAACTCTTGAATTTGGCAACTTGAAGGTCATAAGGGACCTTGACTAGCCTCTGTGGTGTGATGAGGGTAAGAGCCTGAATGGTCTGTTATGGAAGCAAGTGAGGTGAGGAGCAGAGATAGTGACTCAAGAAGTTTTGTCATGAAAAGGATTAGAGAGATGGGCAGTCTCTGAGGGGCATCTAGAGTAGACACAAAACCCCATTTAGGTTTAGGAAACCTAATGAAAATGGTAGTGCCTAAGCCACATCAGGTGAGAAGAACTGTGTGAGGAAAGACAAGACCCAGTTGAATACACCTGGGCTCTCTCCTGCTCCGCCTCCTTTGCCTTGGGCTGGTGCTTCTTTTCTCTGAGGATCTGCGTGGTTCTACTTATGGAGGAAGAAGATGCGGGCCATCACATTTGTTTCTTTATCTACATTATGGAGATAATGACATCCCTCTCCTAAACTCTAAGACATCTAGACAAGTGCAATGTAAAATTAGTACTAACAACCAAAGTTCCATTTGATTAAGAAATTACTCAGTACTCACACCAATAAATGGCTCCATCATCTAGTTCCAATTCAGTTTGGGGAAATTAAAGGTAAACGTGAGATTCCATGAGCAGCAACTTAAGAATCTAGAGGATGCTTCATTCACTCTTCAGTAGAAGCTTCTTTCCTTAGCCAAAGAAACAACACAGGCCTGCATCTCCAGTGTAATGCCTTGACCAAACACGGAAATAGCAATGATAGGGAATCAGTGCCTACCATGTCTTGAGGTCTCAGACTCAGCAGAAAGTCCATTATGCCTCTATAGGCTGTGTCTCTCATAAAATCTGTATTGGTCAAGGTTCTCCAGGGAAACAGAACCAATAGGATGTAGGGAGAGAGGATGTGTGATTTATTTTAAATAATTGTCGTATAAAATTGTGGTGTCACATGTTCTCACTCATAGGTGGGAATTAAACAATGAGATCACTTGGACACAGGAAGAGGAACATCACACACTGGGGCCTATTGTGGGGAGGGGGGAGGGGGAGGGATAGCATTCGGAGATATACCTAATGTAAATGATGAGTTAATGGGTGCAGCACACCAACATGGCACATGTATACATATGTAACAAACCTGCAGGTTGTGCACATGTACCCTAAAACTTAAAGTATAATAATAAAAAAAAAATTGTGGTGTCTGGCAAGTCCAAAATCTGCATGACAGACCAGTAGGCTGGACATGCAGGGGTGAGTCAATGTTGCAATTCAAGTCTTGAAGGCAATATGCTGGCAGAATTTCCTCTTCCACAGCAGTCAGGTTTTTTTTCTTTCTTTTTTTTTTCTTTTTTTTTTTTTTTGATTAAGGTCTTCAAATGATTGGGTGAGGCCTAGTTACATTATGAAGGGTAACCTGCTTTTCTCAAAGTCTATTGATATAAATGTCAATCTCATCTTTTAAAAAAGAAAAAAGGCTTTATGGAAACATCTAGAAGAATGTTTGACCAACCATCTGTTTTCCATGCCTAGCTAAGTTGACACAAAAAATTATTAACCATCACAAGTCTACCACTCGTCAACATGGCACCCTTACATATCTTCTTAAACCATACTAATCTCCAAACAAAGATAATAGCAAGGTAATACCTCCACATGACATGATAAAATTATCCCACGTTTTCCAGAAAGGCACTATCCCTATCTGCAGAGGAGGCTGCGGAGTCCTTGGGTGACGTGCTCATTCTGCTAACAGATTCCAGTTCTCAGAATAGTGCCCAGGGAAGATCCTCACTATAAAGAACAGTAATGAAATCATGGCTTCCCATGGAATGTCAATTTTATGGCTGCTATTTTAAGAGATCCTTTAATTACTTGTTTTCTGGGGCAGTAGGTTTGCCACATAAAACCATTTTCTTTTATCTGTTGAATGTTCAAACTTAGCTCTAACTTCTGACTCTGATACAAATACTACATATGTGACAGAAAAAAAGAAAACTTCATGAATTAAATTCAGAATGTCTCTTGCATTTCCTTTCTCTCACCATGTGATTTTTTAGCCCTTTGGGAGAAGGGACAGAAATTTGCATAGAACAGAGTAGTTTGTGCAAATAGCATGAACAGTAAGTATAGACAACTGATTTGAGGCTTAAGGAAAAGCTAAACAGTAAATTTTTACAAATAAATTTTCTGCCTTAAAGACTGTGGTTTAACTGATAAATTTAAGAGCCAGATTCTTGGAAGGAACTTACCAATGGAAAAGGTATAGTGTTAGTAACATTGTAAACTATTGACTTCAATCTTTCCTTCTGCACTGGTTCACAAATGCTTTGCTATATAGGATTTTTAATGATATCCAGATCTCCTGCCTGGTAAACATAAGATTGAGTCTTGCTTTACAAAGAGTATTTAGATATGCTCTATCCTTGCATATCTAAATATCTATCTAAGTATCCTTGCATATCTAAAAATGTGCTGATCATATTTATGGAATGAATATAAGAAATAAAGAAATTAAAAGTGACCTTAAGGGGAACATCATACACCAGGGCCTGTTGGGCGGTGGGAGCTTAGGGGAGGGATAGCATTAGGAGAAATACCTAATGCAGATGAAGGGTTGATGGGTGCAGCAAACCACCATGGCACATGTATACCTATGTAACGAACCTGCACATTCTGCACATGTATCCCATAACTTACAGTATAACAACAACAACAACAAAAACTAGATTAAAGAAAAAAAAGTTTCCCTAAACTCTTGTTATTAACAAATCTTATACCAAAAGTAAAGCTAGAGACTAGAAGAGAACCTAAAAGCTGCTTAATCTCAAAGCTGGGGTAACATAAGTAAAGTGCATTCAAATCGAAGCCTGGAGGAGAGATGACCTGAAGCTTGGTAAGTTCTTCAAACCTGTAGCAGCAATAATATCATCTCATGCTTTCATCCTGTGCCTGTCCAGTGGGTACAATGAACTGTAATGGTGAAATACTCCTGAGATGGCAGCCTTCAGAAGAGACTTTGACACATAACGCTCGTTGATTCTGATGCTTCTTTGTAAGTGTTCTTTAGTAAATGTCTGTACTGGGATGAAGAGTGTTCCCTCAAAAATCACATCCACCCAGAAGCTCATAATGTGACCTTTGGAAGTAGTATCTTTGTATATGTGACTAGTTATGTTATAGTAAAGTCATACTGAATTAGGGTAGACCCTAAATCCAATGACTGATGTCTCTTTAAGAAGACTATGTAAAGACACAGAGAAGAAACCATATGAAGACCAAGGCAGAAACTGGACTGATGCATCACAAGCTAAGGAATGCCAAGGATTGCCATCAACCACCAGAGGCTAGAAGAAGCAGAGGAGGATTCTTTCCTAGGGCGTAGGAAAGTAAGGGAGGGAGTAAGGCTCTACTGAAATCTTCTTTTCAGACTTTCAGCCTTGAGAACTGTAAAAGAATAAATTGTTGTCTTTTTAAACCATTCAGTTTGCAGTAATTTGTTATTTATGTATGTATGTGTGTATGTATGTTGAGACAGAGTCTCACTCTGTAGCCCAGGTTGGAGTGAAGTGGTGTGATCTCAGCTCACTGTAAACTCTGCTTCTTGGGTTCAAGCAATTCTCATGCCTCAGCCTCCCAAGTAGCTGGGATTACAGGCATACACTACCACACCTGGTTAAGTTTTATATTTTTAGTAGAGACGGTGTTTTGTCATGTTGGCCAGGCTGGTCTTAAACTCCTGACCTCAAGTGATCTGCCCACCTCGGCCTCCCAAAGTACTGGGATTACAGGCATGAGCCACTGTGCCTGGCCCCAGTTCATAGTAATTTGTTACAGCAGCCATAAGAAACTAATACTGTGTTTTTAAGTTAATAATAATTTGCAACTGGAATCTATAGTCTCATGGTTTAAAAAATTATTTATTGAGTTTTTAAGTTACAACAGCAATACAGATTTAATCTAACAAAGTAAAATATAGAAATTGATAAAGCCAAAAGTAAAAGCCATACCTTTATAACACAGATTTTACCCAGAATATTTATATTTTTGAGTTTTTCTATGAATATAAACACCTTTTTGTTGTTGTTGTTACAAAACTAGGATCATCCTGTGCATAATGTTTTTCATCTTGTTTTTCATTCACTATGCTAAAAAAAATATGGACACCTTTATATGTCAATATATAGAAATCAATATCCTCCTTTGAGTAGGCTGTGTAATATTCCATCATAGCCACCATCTCATAATTCACAACATTTTATAAAATGCATATTTATTATCTGCTATGTGCTAGGAACAGAATTTTTTTTTCAAGGAGGAAGAAAGATATATAAGTAAAAAGGAAGTTATATGGCAGAGTGAAAAATGCTTCAATGGCCACCAGTACAGGGAACTATGGGGAGGGTAGGCAGGATATGCCAAGCACAGGGAACAGATTATGCAAATGACCCAAAATAAAAATAATTAGGGTCAAACAAGCAGAATCTCATCATTCTCACAAGTGACTGCAAAGAAAAATAATTCACATGAGAACTCTGGATGCTAAAACCTGATCTGTTTTCCCAGATTTAAATAGACTCATTTTCAAGAAGGGTATGTAAAATTATTTAATGATCAATTGGCTCAACACAACACACTATGTGGCAGGAGTACTTTATCAGTTTAAACAAGTTTGACTTGCTCTACTAGTGCTTTACAAGATGCATACTTCATTATGTTATGGGTCCTGGCCATTGGCACATGGACTCTAATGAATCATAGTTTAGATTTTTGAGGATGCTTCTTCAAGGATGCAGCACTGAGGTGGGGCTCCTAACAGGTATTACACCAGCAAATGAGGCCAAAGAGCACAGCTAAAGTGATCTTAACCATGATGAAGAATTCTGAAGGTAAAATTCTCAAGCTCAATCTAAATGAGCCCCATAGAAGGATGATTTATTACCAAAGGACAGAGGAAAATGATTAGCCTTAATGAAGCGCTTTGTAGTTTATGCAAATTGGATCTGATTCACCACTGATATTGGACTTAAAATTCCTAATAACTTCTAGCTAATCAACTTAATCACAGAGATGCCTAATGGGCTTTTTGTCTGAGGCCTTGATGTACTGTCTGGCTTTATTATGAGGTGATGGGGTGGGAGGGTACATGCCAAATATTTGCAATGGAGTGGGATAGCCTAGACGCCAAGTCGCTTCCCTTTGGGAATACCTGAAACCTTCTCTCCACCTCGTCTTTCTTAGTTCCAGTTATTAGGAGGAGAAACAGGTCTAAGTTTCCACCTCCAATAATGAAAAAGGGCCCAATTATTATAGCAGAAAAAATTAAGACAGATACCCCCAAATCAGTTCATCTAAAAGTTTTTGATAATCAAGGTATTAAGGAAAATGTTCAATTGTTCATTGTGTGAACAATGAACTTTGGAATAGACCTGATGGATTAGAGGTTTAGGCTGGCATAGCTGCAGTGCAATAAGGAAATGAAAGAGATGAACACAGAAAATCATTTTCAGATAATTTAATTGACTTTTTTTTTAAAGTCTGAAATAAATATGTAATGGAAGTTGTACTGTGTTATTAAGGATAAATTATCATTGGATTATTCTCTAATAGCTGATGCCTCAGGAACTATTTGGCAAATTCTTGTACCACGGGTGCATGCACGAGTCCTGGCTGAATGCTATCCGCTCACCCACATGGCTATCTGAGAGTGTCTGTGGTAATGGAGCCTGACTAAGACCAATATTTTATCCAGTTACAAAGCAGTTTATCAGCTGCCAGCATGGAGAAACTTCCTCAGCTAGTTAAGCCTTGCCTTATAATCATAATTTCTCATTCCTAGTCCTAGAACATTTTCCACTTAGCAGATCTTGCTTCCTGGCTTTATTGCTGAATCAGCCAATAATAACTAATTGTATGCCTCCTTTGAATCCTGCCAGTCTGGTTTATTTGGGGGGAGAGAAAGTAGGAGAGTCAATCAAAGTAGTCACATTTCACAGTCTCTCTGACAGCTTTCAGAAGGAACTCATCTAAATTGCATACCATTCACTCACTCTGATGGATGTTTACTCAGAGGGTGCAGCAGCCAGTGGAGGGGCTCTGTTAAGCACATGCCAAGGTCCTCCCGCACCACACAGATAATCCTGGCCTTAGCTGTGTCTCCACCTGGATGTCTCAGGCCTTGGTCTTTTGAATTCCAAGAACTAATAACATTTCTAAAGAATGTTGGTAGCCAATCCATATTTACCAGATTTTAGCAAATCTAGTTAGCAAACCGTCATCATTTCAGGAAAAGAACATTTTTAAACAACAACAACAAAAATAAAACCAGGAAGTTATTAACTAAGAACTTTTAAAAAAAATCTTAGCATAAAAGGAACGTTATGAAAAATTCATTGCATTGTCCTTCTTTTTCCATTTTTCTTCAAATTGGTGAAAACTTTCTTGCAGAAATGTGGCCTAGAAGGCATAAACAACTGTTTTCCTCTTTATTTGAGGAAGATGAATAAGGAGAGAAGTGCAACAAATGAGAGTGTGTGTGACTTTCCCAGCAAATGTACCCAGGCATAATTTGAGGCCTTTTTTATGCTCTCTGACCACGAATGCCCTCCACAACTATTACCTCAGGAACCCTCCTGAACCTCCTAGAATCTCACATTGGACACCATCTTTTTAATATGTATCATATGTATGCTATTCAAAATTAAAAGTAAATTTTGAAGAAAAAAAAACCCTACTTATGAGCCAATGTAATAGAGAAAAAAAATTACATTTTTTCTATTTCAATGAATGTACACGCTAATAAAATACCAGTATTCTCTCACAACATAAAGTTTTTTCTAAGGAAGCTTTTATTTTTCTAGTGCTGATGTTCATCACAGACAATTCTGTCATCACAAAACCACCTGATGTGTGTCCTGTACTAGGCACTATGGGATTGGGGAAGCTTATTAGTCAAGGTTCTCTAGAGGGACAAAACTATAGGTTGGTGCAAAAGTAATTGCTGTTTTTGCCATTAAAAGTAATGGCACGATAAAAGGATAGACATATATATGAAGGGTAATACTTTATTAAGGAGTATTGACTCACACGATCATAAGGTGAAGTCCCACAATAGGCCTTCTGCAAGCTGAGGAACAAGGAAGCCAGTCCAAGTCCCAAAACCTCAAAAGTAGGGAAGCTGACAGTGCAGCCTTCAGTCTGTGGCCGAAGGCCCAAGAGCCCCTGGCAAACCACTGGTGTAAGCCCAAGAGTCCCAAAGCTGAAGAACTTGTAGTCCAACGTTCGAAGGCAGGAAGCATCCAGCACAGGAGGAAGATGAGGAATGAAAGACTCAGCAAGTCAAGTCCTTTCACGTTCTTCTGCCTGCTTTTACCCTAGCTGCACTGGCAACTGATTAGACTGTGCCCACTCAGATTGAGGATAGCTCTGCCTCCCCCAGTCCACTGACTCAAATGTTAATCTCCTTTGGCACCATCCTCACAGACACACACCCAGGAACAATACTTTGCATCCTTCAATCCAATCGAGTTGACAATCAATATTAACTATCACAGGAAGTAAACAAGGAGACATGAGCCTTCTGTGTTAGTCCTATGGACAAGTTACTACACCTCTCTGAGACTCTCTTATAGTGTGGAGATATGAATCTTTTTCAGCTCAGAGCATTATTGCAAAGACCAGCTTTGGCATGTAGAAATACCTGGTAAACTATAAAATTATCTACATGTATGAGATATCATAGTTATTGATTTTTAATAGAAAGTGATAAAAAAGTAATCATTTTTCAAAAATAAATTCCAGAGTAATAATGACAATGATGATAATGATGATGATGGCAGCAAAATGTAAAAATAAGAAAAACATTTCTTTAGGGCTTTCTTTGTGCCAAGGCATTTGCACAAAGCACTTCATGTCATTTTTCATGTAATCCCCACAACAATCCCATGAAGCAGACACTACTATTATCACAGTTTAATAAATAAGAAAAATGAATTGTAGAGAAATTGACAGACTTGCCTACTTCACACAGCAAGCATAAGGCAGAGCTGCGATTCAAGCCCTGGTTCTATCTGATTCACACACCTTGCAAGTGAAGCTTATCAAAAAAAAAATCAGAAAGCCCCCAAAAAGACCTTTCTTGTTTGTTAAAGCTAAGCTTAGAGCAAAGAGAAAAAAATAAGTAGAGCTTGGCCTAAATCTTAAAAAGATGTAACACTTAACTGATGACAGAAATGAAATAGAAATATTCAACTATTTTGCTTCCCTTTATAGCATCACAAAGAATAATTGTCACACTGGAAAGAATAGAATAAATACAGTTAAAGGAAAATCAAAAACTGAAGTAGAATTTTGATATTGGAAGGAGTCTCAAAAAATCATACAGTTTTGTGTTTTTTTATGATAGATAAGGAACCAATATTTTAGGTGCCTTGCTCAAAGTCATAAGTAAGTCCTTGAAAATATCTGGACAGAACTCTGGCATCCTGACTCCTGGCTTAATGCTCTTTCCACCTATTATGTTTGAGAGATAATAATGAAGCTCAAGTTCCTGGGTTCCAATGAGTCAAATTACACAGGATAGGGAATATCTGACGGTAATTTCTGAAATCACAGAAAATGAGAAATAAAGTGGAAGATAAGAGTTATCCTTACACTGCACAGCAAATGAAATAAGTATTATTAATTTGATTAGAGGTACTGCTTACCTGGTTTGCTTACTCTGCACCAGAATTTATCTTATGCATCAAGGACAGTTCACAATTTATCTAGCTATATATCAATAACTGGAGAGTTGCCTTTAAATTTTAGATGCTATAAAAGTTAATGGAACATGGGTAGACTTTTACTAAAAAATAAGAACTGTATGCATCTCATCACATATACACTAGCTATATTACCTGCCATGATTAAAGAATCATTAACCACTTTTAAATAAAGTTTAATACAAATAATTAAAAAATAATGTTGGCATTTCAGTACTTTCCTGTAATTGTAATAATTGATGTAGGGTTTAAATATTTCTCAATTTTGTAATAAAGTTTTTTGGTTATTACATTTGTCATTCTATGTCCAGAGTACAGATGCATAAACCCATGCTACTTTACCCTGGACTCACTCTATAGAGCTGCCCCTGTAAAAGGTCATTCAGTGTTACTGTCTGCCTTTTTGACTTCCTGATTTTCAGAGTAAAATAAATTTTCTTTAGGACCTACAAATATTAGGTTGGTACAAAAGTAATTGTGGTTTTTCCCATTTCTTTAATGGCAAAAGCAATTACTTTTGTACCAACCTAATATTTTAAAGAAAAGAGGTTCAGTAGGATTGATATTCTCCAAAGCCAAGCTATTACCAAAACTCACTGAAAGGCAAAGGGCTAGAATGTTGAGTTTTTTTAATTGTCTGAGTTCAAGCTGTTACATCCTTAATAATAATTTATTTGATCTGTTATTGTCTCAATGTAATTTTACCATTAAAAGTTTACACATTTAGGTCTAGCTTTACATTTTGAACCTCATTGATAGGGGGAAAAGTCCAGAAACAGAACCGCATAATCAAAAGAGGGCTCACTGTTTGTTTTCTTTGTCAATAACTTTAGTAGATGCAGTGTGTCTGTCTCAAGTGGCAGCAAAACATCCCTTTAGATAGACTATATTACACCTGTCTGTGAAAAAGAAAATAATAATGTCTCTTCTCCTTGTTAGTTACAGCCTCTGAAACCCCTGAACTCTCTATATCTTCCACCCTGCCCCTGCCAATTTTTCCAAAAGTTAATTCTGGCACACTGTTCAGTCTCTCATTTAAGTCAAACAATTGCAATTTTTTAATGTTTATTGTATGGTTTTCCTTCATATTTGGCAAAAACTCATCCAGCTTTTTTTTTTTTCTTTTTTCTTTTTGTTGAGACAGAGTCTCACTCTGTCACCCAGGCTGGAGTGCAGTGATACAATCTTGGTTCACTGCAACCTTTGCCTCCTGAGTTCAAGCAATTCTCCTGCCTCAACCTCCCGAATAGCTAGGATTACAGGCACATGCACCACACCCAGCTAATGTTTTTTTATTTTTAGTTGAACAGGGTTTCAACATGTTGGCCAGGCTGGTCTCGAACTCCTGGCCTCAAGTGATCCTCCCTCCTCGTCCTCCCAAAGTGCTAGGATTACAGAGGTGAGCCACCATGCCCCGCCGCTCTTTTGGTATTATGTGGAGACAACAAACAAGTAGTGATAACCTTCAGGAACCTGACTTTTCTGGACTCATCTGGATTCTTTTTTATTGAACACATTCTAGAGATTTTCTTCCATGTGTCCTATGCTGCTCTTTTTAAAGCCATCTGTCCTGGGATATTACTTTTTTAGTTTAGGGTGACTATTGATTTTCAGAGAAACTTAGCAATTTCAGTTTATAAACTTGTCTAAGTCACTGTTTTACCAACTAATTTCTATCAACTGATTTCAGAATATTTCTGCAACATAAGGAAAACCCTTTAATGTGAAACATGTTTTGGATCTAGGAAATCTCTGCTCATAGGAGGGAAATAATTGAAAATACCTAAACCATACATTCTGCTTGTTCTGTGTTTCTTTTTTGTACTTTTAAAAATTTATAAGGTATATGTGCAATTTTGTTATATACATATAACAAAACTGTATAGTGGCCAAGTCAGAGCTTCTAGGGTATCCATCACCAAAATAATGTATACTACACCTGCATTTAGATTCAGCAAAATCAATTCATAAGTATAAAAGGAAGTCCCTTTGTCATAATTTACATTTAAAAATCAGGCTGTTTTACTTGACTAAAAGCTTAATATCAGTCAATAAGTTATGCTTCCTATTAAAAAATTTACTTTGTATGTGTATCCAGACCAAGGAAAACAGCACTGCTCTTTTCAGTGGTCACACCATCTCTAGAGGGTTGAGTTATATTCTGACACTTCATTTTAGGACAGACCTTGGCCATTTGGAATGTGTTCAGAGAAGCACGGTAAGACAATAAAAAATTTTCATTATAGGTGTGATGGTTACATAAAGTATATCATGTGTGGTTGCATTAATCTGTTTTCATACTACTATAAAGAACTGCCCAAGACTGAGTAATTTATAAAGAAAGAGGTTTATTTGACTCACAGTTCCACATGGTTGGGGAGGACTCAGGAAACTTAAATTATGGCCAAGGCTAAGGGGAAGCAAGGCACCTTCTTCACAAGGCAGCAGGAAGGAGAAGGGCCGTGTGAAGGAGAAAGAGGACTGTATAAAACCATCAGATCTTGTGAGAACTCACCACTATCACAAGAACAGCATGGGGCAAACGAACCCCATGATTCAGTTACCTCCACCTGGTCTCTTCCTTGACACATGGGGATTCTGGGATTACAATTCAAGATGAGATTTGTGTGGAAACACAAAGCCTAACTGTATCAGTGGTGACCAAGTGTTTTGGGATGGGTAGACAGGAAAGGTAGCTATCATAAACAGAATTTAACTATTTGTTGATTGCAAGGTAGTCTTATGAAAGAGAGGTTATCATGCATTGTTCCAAAGACAAACAAGGATCAATAAGCCAAATTTACAGAAAGAAAACTTTCAGCATAATATTCAAAGAAGAAATTTCTCATCAGTACACTTATCTAAAGAAATTTCTCATCAGTACACTTATCTAAAAATTAAATGGATTATAAGTAAAGGGTAAAATAAATCTATATACATTAGATATACACACTGGAATATATATGAGTTAAATGAGCTGTTGTGTAGGATTTGCTTTAAAATAATACAGCAAAGAAAATTTGCATGGGAGATCACAAATACAACAATAGCAAAACATTGATACCTGCTTAAGTTAGATGGTGAGTACTCAAGATTCCATATACAATACTGTCTATGTTTGTATGCACCTGAAAGTTTTACTTTTTAAACAAAAAGAATACATTGCTTCTGGGGGTAGTGAGATCCCTGCTTTAGATATGTTCACACAAACACTGGATGTCCACATGAAAAGAATATTATTGCATAGTATACACAATGTTGGATCTTTCTAAGATTCTGACTCTGGAAAGCAAGTTAGAAGAACAATGTAAAGGAATTCAGAGGAGATGACCTTTACCCAGCCTTTCATTCCTGACAGCTTTTTGCTGCCTGCTCCTCATGTCTCCTGCTTGCTACCCTCTTTTGCTCTCCGGATCACCTGTCACTTCCCTGGGGATTTGGCTGCTTTCAAGGTCAATTATTGCACAACAGAAACTTACATAGTAATCCCTGTAGCTAAGAAACTAAAGCTGTCAAACAGCCTTCAACTGACAACTCTCTCAAACTGGAAACATTCACACATAAAAAATAGATCATTCTTTGAACACAGAATCAAAATATTTCACTTTCCTTAAACATACTTTATGAAATCTACCACCAGTTAATCATGAGATGTCTCAAATGGAGTGCAAGTACTGTCAAATGTGAATACTTGAGAGCATTTTCCTGAGGAAGCTGGGTTGAGTACCACGTTAGCCCATCTGTGAGTGACAACCTGAATGTATAAATAGATGAAAGTGATGGTGATTCACCAGGCCAGGCACCATGGCTCATGTTTGCAATCCCAGCAGTTTGGGGGATCAAGTTGGGGGATCACTTGAGGCCAGGAGTTCAAGACCAGCCTGGCCAACATGGCAAAACCTCGTCTCTACTAAAAATACAAAAATTAGCTGGGTGTGGTGGCACACATATGTAGTCCCAGCTACTCAGGAGGCTGAGGCACAAGAATGGTTTGAACCCGGGAGGCAGAGGTGCAGTGAGCTGAGATTGTGCCACTGCGCTCCAGCCTAGGCACTCACCAGATATTTCAGTTTATTAGGCACATGGTAGTATTGTACTTCCTGGTCCTCATGTGGTTGGGTATGGTCACATAATTCTGGCTAATGGATTGTGAGTAAAGCATTTAATTGACAAGCAAAACCCTCTCTCTAGATGTCTCTTTTCCTGCTGGACTGGCCATTAGGCGTGTTGAAAGGGCAAGTGTTCTATCTGTATAGGACCCTGTATGACAACAATAAGCAAAGCCCCTTTTAGAATCCATGATGGATGAGTAGCTAGAGTGAAAAATAGCATTCATTGTCTTAAAACACTGACATTTTGTAGGAGGCACTTGTCACTACGTTTGGTAGGCAGAGTTTCCAAATGGACTCCAGGACCCCTTTTCTGGAGCATAGGCAAGACCTGGGAATATAGTGGGATAGCAGTCCCATGATATGGCAAAATAAATTTTGCAGATATGATTAAGATTCTTTATCAACTGGCTTTGAGTTAAACAAAAGGCAGATTGTCCTAGGTGGGCTTGACCTAATCAAGCGAGCCCTTAAAAGAGACACCAAGCAGAAGCTGACACTCCTGCTGGCCTAAAAGAAGCAAGCAGTCACATGACTAATTATCTGTGGAGAAGAGCAGCTTCTAGGAGCTCAGAGCAGTCCCCCGCTGACAACTATCAAGAAAACAGGGACCTCAGTCATAAAGCTGCAAGGCAATAATCTCTTCTAACAACCAGTGAGCTTGGAAGAAAATCTGAAGCCTTAGATGAAATTGCAGGTCATGCTGACACCTTGCTTTTCAGCTTGATGAAACCCTGAGCAGAGGACTCAGTAACCTATACCCAGAATTCTGACCCACAGAAATGGAGAGATAATAAATTTGTTTTGTGTTAAGCTGCTAAGTTTGTGGCAATCTGTCGTCACAATAGAAAACTATTACCACAGTATAACCAAGTCTATCCTAACTGACAAAATGGGCAAATTAATTATGATGTTATGATTATTACAATTCTAGAAATTCTCTGGGAGGCAGAAAACTCAGATTAATGAATAACACATCTGTACACTGGAATACCAGATAGCTATTAAAACAAATGAGGCATTCACAAAACTAAAAATAGAATTCCCATATGATCCAGCAATCCCACCTCTGAGTATGTATCCAAAGGAATTGAAATCTGTGTCTCAAAGAAATATCTGCACTCTCAGGTTTACTGCAGCACTATTCCCAATAACCAAGATATAGAATCAACCTAAGTGTCTGTCAACAGAGAAGGAATAAAGAAAATGTGGTTTAATACTGGTACACACACACACACACACACACAAAATAGAATATTATTCATCCTTAAAAAAAGAAAATCCTGCCATTTGCAACAATATGGATGATCCACAGGACGTTATGTTGTGCTGAGTGAAATAAGCCAGACACAAAAAGACAACTACTTAGATATTTCCACTTACATATGGAATCTAAAGAAGTTGAACTCTTTAGAATCAACTAAATCTGGGGTGGTGGCTGGGATGAGGAAGGAAATGGGGGGATTTTGGTCTGAGGACACAAAATTTCTTAAGTTTAATACCTTATAAGATAATTAAGTTCTGGAGATCTAATGTACAGCATGGTAACTATATGTAATAATAATGTATCTTATACTTGAAATTTGCTAAAAAAGTAGATCTTAAGTGTTTTCACCAAACATATAAAAAATGTTAACTATATGACATGATAGATATGTTAATTAGCTTAATTGCGGTAATTACTTCACAATGTATACATATATCAAAACATCAATTGTACACCTTATATATAATTTTTATTTATAAATTATACCTCAAAAAATTGGAGGAAAATAAAGTAAAATGAATGAGGTAGATATGTATATGCTATTATTAAACAATCTTCAATATACTTGCTCCGTGAAAAAGTACAGATCATGTATACACAATCCAATTTACATTTTAATGGATATATAAATATGCTTACGTATCTACAGACAACTTCTGGAACAATAAATAACTATTAACAATAAGCCAGGCACAGGGGCTCACACCTGTAGTGCCAGCTACTCAGGAGGCTGAGGTGGGAGGATTGCTTTGAGACCAGGAGTTAGTTCAAGGCTGCAGTGAGCTATGGATCAGGCCACTGCACTCCAGCTTGAGTGACAGAGGGAGATTTTTGTCTCAAAAAAAAAAAAAAAGGCGATATTAAAAAAGAGAGACTGGAAGTCAAGGTTAAAAATAATAATAATATTTTTTTTGGCTGGGCGCAGTGGCTCACGCCTATAATCCCAGCACTTTGAGAGGCCAAGGTGGGGGGATCACCTGAGGTCAGGAGTTCGAGACAGCCTGACCAACATAGAGAAACCCGATCTGTACTAAAAATGCAAAACTAGCCAGGCATGGTGGCGCATGCCTGTAATCCCATCTACTCAGGGGGCTGAGGCAGGAGAATCACTTGAACCTGGGAGGCAGAGGTTGCAGTGAGCCGAGATCGCTCCACTGCATTCCAGCCTGGGCAACAAGAGCAAAATTCCTGCAAAAAAAAAAAAAAAAAGAATCCAAAAAAAAAACCTTTTTATTGTATAAACTTTTGTATTACTTGAATTTTTATCATGTGCACATATTGCTTTTTTAATTAAAAATGGATAGAAATGAAAAACAAAATAATTAACCTACATTTATTAAATATACATCGAATGCAAATCACTTTACTAGGTACACATTTGCACAGAAAATCATGGAATAGCTGCTTGTTTGGTAATTCATTGGATGAGGCAAGTTTGAAAAAATTGATGACAAAACAAAGAATTATAACTTCTGCATTAAACTGAAAAAAAAATGGTCTGGAATTAATGAAGCCTCAAGAGGGTTTCATAAGAAAGAGTATACAGCTATTGCAAGTATGGTAAAAGTTAGGCTTTGAAGATGAGCACTGGCTCTGACTTTGTAGAGTCAATGTCACCATATAAAGTGCTTTGTCCTCCTTCTAACCAAGCCTGGAGAGGGTGAGGTCGGTGTTTAGGGAGGCAAACTGGGTTTGTAGCAGCTGTTGCCAGTGCCTTGAGCCCCAACTCTTTGACCCACCTCTGATTTTAATGGTCTCTGTGCCAGACAGTTCCATGTACCTTGACATCATCACCACAAAACCTTTGCTTTTCTGCCTAGGAGTCTTTGTCAAATCTGTGGGAAATAAGCCCTTGGAAATGCTTGGAAGTTGACATCTCTAAGGGCAACTCTCATTCAACGGCAATTGGAGCCAGTGGATAAATACTCTAGCCTCTCTCATGCTTAAGAGAGAAAATTCCAGGAGGCATTTGTGAGTTGATCCCCCATTGCCTACAGTAGTAGAGAACTTTCATAGTGCAGTCTTCATTAGCCTTTCCTTCTCCCTGACCTCACTCTCCTCCTTCCCTTCCTCCTACTTCCTGAGGTCACTTCCTAAATAAATTATATCCACTCAGATCCTTATTTCCAGCTCTGGTTTTGTGGGTACCCAAACCAAGACAGTGTTTGTTAAAGAGAAAAAAAAAAAAAAAAAGCAAGCAGTTTTATACTGTTGAATATGCAAAACAGTAGAGAATTGCTTTTTGCAACATTATTTCTAGGGGCAGCCTAAATTAATCCTAAATCTCCAATAAAAGTGCTCATGGTGCCTCTCCAGAAGAAAGGATTCTATAGTGTAATGGATGGCATTCAATCACAGAGAAAGCCCATTGTGTTAAATGAGGCCTGTTCTAAGAAGGCTAACCTGGAGTAGCTACTGGCAGGAGACATTTCAAATACTCACTAAAATCTCCTTAGTTTCATTTTACCTCGTTATGCTTCATTATGCCCCAAGTAACACAGCAAATAATTCCCTTTGGCCCTTGCTCTTTATTGCCTTCCAAATATGGAACAAAATGCTTAGCATTTTCTTCCTCACTGTCTAGTCAAACTTACTCATCACTCCTCCTAATCTCATCTCATTCAGCCATTCTAATTACCCTTCTGTGAATTCCTCCTGGCTGTCTACATGTACCAAGACTTCCAAGCAGAGTCTCATCAGAGAAGCGGGGTATCTAAGACATGCTTTGTAGAGGCTACAATTTGAAAAATAGGAACAAAGAAGAAATAATTCCTTTGTCCACCTTCAAAATTGTTGATACATTGCAAGAGCTAGTAATTTGTAAACCATTTAATCTCATAGAGGAAACCTAGGATTCTCAGATTCCTCTCCATCAGGGCAACTATTTACAGCAGACTTTCCTCAGATATATTTGTTCACTTTGTGCTACTCCCTTTGATGTAGGTATAATTAAGCTGATTGCAGCCCCAGTTGGCCACTATGTTCAAAGAAAAATGCCAGTAGCAATTCAAAATGATTGCTCTAGCCTTGCACTTTTCTCTATTCCTCAGTACTTTGAGGATAGTTGTATGGCCCCAAGGCACTTGCTTTAATATTAGGGAAGGTTTTATTCTTTTGTAAATCTCCATCAACCCCTTCCTCTCTCTTCATAACAGCTTTTTCTAGGACCCAGTCAGTTTCTTTTGACAGTCATCTTTCTTTCCTGAAGTTGCTTAGGATGCAGAAAAGCCTGCCTGCCATCATTCCCCACATCTGTTCCTGTAACTACATTCTTTTCCACATGTGCTTCTTCTCTGAGGCAGTTGAGTTTCTGAAGCTCAGTGAGCTGAGGTGGATTCTAAATTATGTCCAGACCTATGAGTCAACTAAATAAAGGGAATGTAAGGGGAAAAAAGTAAATATTCGATTCTTCTTAGTAATTTTTAACTTCAGAGAAATAAAAGAACACATTGTGATAAGTTTGACATCCCTAGATGAAAAAAGGACATAAGATATATGTTTTCTGAGTATGTGTGATCAGGCTAATGCTTCATGTTAAATATTTCAATCTATATTTGGAAATTTTATGACACTCACTGTGATAAATTCTGAGAGCTCATTTGGGGCCAATCTGCATAGCACATGCAAAGGGGTAAGAAATAGAAGTAACATTTGTGAAGTTGCTTCTCCACACCAGATACATGTCAGACATGTTAACTCATTTGATCCTCACAATAATCTCCTCCCTGTAGATGACCAACCTAAGTATAAGTGACCTGCTCAACTTACTAATTGCAACAACAGGCGAAAGAAAGTCTACCCACTTTCCACTTCATCACACCACTACTTGGTAACTGTTCTTTGTGGTCACAACCATTATCACAATCAGCATATGTAATCCAGATAGAAGTAGCTACTTCTTCCTAGTTTGTCAATATTAGGAATATGGATTGTTGAATAAGCAAAAAATAAAAAATAACCAGACCTTAAATACTTACCTTCTTTAGAGGAAGGATGGGATCTCATCTTTTGTTTCTTGTTAACTTCCCTGTGATGTTGGGAAACATTTTTCATAAATTCTACCAGAAAGTTGTGGCAGACACTATCCACTGGTTGGTGACCCCAACTGTGACTTTCAATCCATTATCCCTAACTGTTGTCATGAGTGGGTACAAAAACCCCTTGTGACCAAGATACATGCCAAAGTTGGCTAACAGATTTCTGAGAAAGCTTTCGCTTTTCTGCTACAAATGCCACACATTTCCTTCCTTTTCCTTCTTACCTTAAATATGGGTATAATGGCTGGCGTCAAAGCAGCTATCTTTCACTCTGAGGGAGAGACCAAGAAAATCAGAGACATGGACCCTGACGCTGTTCCTGAACCTATGGTAGGAATAATAAATCCTTTTTTCTTTAAGCCACTATAGTTGGCTTTTTGTTATTTATAGCTAAATACATCACTAACTGATACAGGCACAAAATATTTTACAGTACAAGTTTGATTCCTTCAAATGAGATAATGTGTTAGCGATAGGTGTCTGCCTGAAAAATAATCTAGATTAGTGCTGTCCAATAGCGTTTCTGTGATTTTGGAAATGCTCTGTCTCTGCACTGTCTAATGCAGTGACCACACATGACCATTGAGCACTTGAAATATGGCTAGTGCAGCTGAGAAACTAGATTCCTATTCTATTTAATTTTAATTAATTCAACTTTAAATTTAAATAGCCATATGTAGCTAATGGCTGTCATATTGGACAGCACAATCTAGACTTTTGAGGTTTTTTGTGTCACGACACACATATCATGTCTGTGTTTGGAATGAGACTAAAAACTTGCACAAATCTACTTGAGGCAAATGAATTATCTTTTATTCAACCAGAACACAGAAAACATATACAGCAACTACTCAATAATCCCAGTACTTACAAAAATTAGCCAAATATTTTAGTAGTTTTTAGACTTCTTTATGCCAGACACAAATCAGCTAAAAGGTTTCTTGTGATCCTGAACTAAAAGATGGTTAAATCATATGTCTTTTGGATGAAGGAAAATAGTGAATTCTGGGATAAAACAGCATATTGCCTCATTTTACCAAAAGCGCCTCTCTGAAGTATTGACACGGCAATAATTACTCTTGAGATACATCAATAAGGTAAGTTGATTACGTTTCATCCATGTCATCAGCTCTACAAGGACAGTCCTGGGCAAGGCCTACTTTCAGCAAAGAGTGTTTTCTGATTGTCCTAAACCACTTAATTAGCAATGGGCCATTCCATATTTAATACCCTTTCCCCCAATTATACCCACTCCCCACTTTGGTGGTCTATTCTATAACTTTATTCCATCATTCCCAGAGAATGTTTTAAGGGAGACTTTTTAAAATCAGTATGTTATAGGCTGAATTGTGTACCCCCAAAATTCATGTGTTGAGGCCCTAAGCACTGGTACCTCAAAATGTGACTGTATTTGGAGATAGAGCCTCTAAGGAAGTAAGTAAGGCCAAAGGAGGTCATAAGGGTAGGCCTTAATCCACTATGACTGGTCTCCTTATAAGAAGAGATTAGGACACAAACAACACACAGACTGGAGGGTGGGCCATGTGAGGATACAGTGAGAAGTCAGCTTTCTGCAAGCCAAAGAGAGAATCTTCAGAAGAAACTAAACCTGCCAACACCTTAGTCTTAGATTTCTAGCCTCCAGAGCTGTAAGGAAATAAATTTCTGTTGTTTAAGCCACCCATTCTATGGTATGGCAGCCCTAGAAAATGAATACACAATATCTACCAACTTTCTCTTGAGCCCTAAAAAGAGGCTGTATTTTGGGAAAATCTAGAGAAAGTTAGATAAGAAAGGAGCACAGTAGCAAGTTCATAGGAGAAATGTGTTTGGCAGTTGGGGTTCTGAGGTCTGCACAATCCAAATGTACAAATTTACCTCCTTGGTTAGTGAGTTGCATATAGTTGCAGAGGTGTAAGTAGAGAGGGGATGGTGGAAGGGAATTAATCACTTAGAAAACTCAAGCACTTAGGTAGTTGAACAGCAATTATTTCATAAAATGTTGGGTCTGAAAGAGGCACTAGGAATTATCTGGTTCAACATTCTCTTTGTATAATGATCAAACTGAGACTCTGAAATAGCAAATAGCAACTTGTCTAAAATCAGCCAGTCAGTGGTAAAACTAAGACTGGGACCAGGTCTCTCAGCCAGTGTTCTATTCTTTACTCCATCCTATTTTGAGGAAACTACACATTCTGTTTTTCTTATTTTTTATTAGAAATACATTGCAAAATGTTTATAAATCACAAATTCTATTCCAAAAGTTAGCTCCGTGTCTCAGTTCTCAGTTTTAAATCCACCATATATCATTTTACATCCTCAGGCAATCTGTTACCCTGCTGGAGACTCCTTTTGTTCATCTATAAAATAACAATGATAACGGCTGTCCTTTCTATTGCATTGTCTCCATAATCAAAAAAAGACAATCCATGAAACTGTGCTTTGAATATCACAATGCTTTAACACTTTAAGGTAATAGTATTATAGTTTATTGTAGCTGAAGGTTAAAGTTCATTTTTTTTATTACCCATGATAACTTTACTCTTGAACCAAGTTCACTATATTGAGAGAAATTTACCAAAAAAAAAAAAAAAAAAAAAAAACCTTCTTTTAAACCAAACTGAACATCAGAACTAGTCATCTCATGGAAAATATCCACGAACTTCTGAAGAGGTTTAGATGGAATGGTTCACTGCATCTGTGTTTATGTTGCTAACATAAGGTTACTGCCTCTGGCAAAAGAAATCAAAATCTGTAGCTCTTTACCCCCTTGATTACAAGATAACAGATAAAAGGTTTTCTGTCATCTGTCTTTTGGGGCTTCAAATAAACACATATTGTAAATTCAAGCAAAACCCCGAGAAGGCACTTACAGAGTCTAAGAAATCGCCTCCTGGACCCAGTGAAGCCTCAGTAAACCTGTTCTTTCTCACTGAGGAATCTGCCACAGGAGTAAAATGATTTTGGTTCTTCACTAATTTGTAGAAGAATTTTAGCGGAATGTATACTCGGCAATTAACAGATAAGTCACATGGATGTGCTCTATAGAGCAGCCATCTGCTGTATTAATATTTTACTACTACATTTATTCGTAGATCTACATTATGCCCTTTACTTATTAAAATCACTAAGAACAATGAAACCTTTTTGTTAGTCACAAATAGTAGAAATCAGGATAGCAGTAACAGTATTTTAACAGCTTCTGCTTCCAGTTTATTGATGCATTTTGTTTAACTTCATGATTTTTTTAAAAAATCACAATTCACACATAGTGTGAATTCACACACATGAGTAGTATAGACTATATGAGTTTGAATTACAATATCATGATAGTCAAATGCTTCCTGAGTATATTTTACTGGGCAGGGTCCTTTTCTAGCTAATGGGGTGTTAAACTCATAGGGTAGGGTCTAACACATAAATCTCAAAAAGCAAGAATTTATTTACTTATTAAACTAATCCATTGGTTGAAAGAATATTAGCAGGAAATTATGTTTTTGAAATTGATGTTCTACTAATATCTGAAAATTTATGTTCTTTCTTGTAAATAAATTAGACAGGAAGCAGCAACAATTAACTATGTCAGTTATTAAATTATTGTCTCAGTTTCAAACCCATCCTTCTAAATTCTCTTTTGTTATGCTGGGCTGGGACTCTGCAAACCACATTTCTGCATTGCAGGTTGAATGAACATTACGCTCTTCTAATTATGAGCACTAGAGAAAGAATGCAAGTCTAGGGGAGGAGAAAGAGACCTGTTGGCTTGTGGTTCCTGTGAGCATCACCCCCACCATGCTTCTTCAACCCAGCAGAGGGAGTTCCTTCCAATAGCAGCAGCTGAATCACCTGGCAGTTTTTCCAACACTTACAGAACCAGTCTCATTATTTCTTCCTCCCCCAGAGAGATCAGCACCATCCAGAGAATGCTCCCTCTTCAGAGATCTGGATCCCAAGCCCACAGAGAATCTCCCCTGAATTCAGATCCCAACACCACCAAATAGCAAAATCTCCTCCTCTGAATTTCTATATTTTATCCATTCCAAATTCTTCCCTTTGCTTAGGCAGATTTAGGGGTAGTCCCTGTTCCTCAAGCTTTATTATGCCTCAGAATCACCCAGAGAGGTTATGAATTGCAAATCCTTGGACCCCACTCCAACAGATTCTGATTTAGTGCATCTCGGACAGGGCTTGACTTTTTACTCCCTATCAAGTTCCCAAACAATGTGGAGACTGCTGGTCTTGGATTTGGTTTGAATCTTGTGTTTAGACTTGAGTGTAGTAGTACTGAGTTCCTAGGCAAGAGGAAATAGGATGTAAATCATCCATGGCATGCATTTAATCAGGGGATCACTTCTGGATGGTTGTGATGAACTTCCTTGAAGCCCCAAGTGGCTGCTACACTTGACCATCATAGCAATAGAGATAACTGTAAGGAACAGTGGTGTGGGGTGAATTCTTCTGAGTGCACTAACTTGCTTAAGGAAAATTAGAATCTTAACTCTGTATACTCATTTCAAGTCATGACAGAGAACTAAAAAGCTTCTGTGGTGGTCCTAAAGGAATCTCACTCCTTCTAGCCATAAGACCAATACCACTATAAGGCAAATGTTAAGTATAATTTTGTGATTTGAAGGATTCATGGCCACTAGAAGTGTCCTTAAAAGTTATGACGCTGGCGGAATGAGGACATCTAGCTGGACTAGGATGAAACTGAGAATTTTGAATACCCATCACTCTGAGTCTCTTTTGTCAGTGGAAGAAGATGACTTTCCTATGTTGAAGGAGAGTAGCCTTCCTTTGCTTAAAAACAATGTAATAATCTCACCTAGGTTAGTGTTCCAAGGCAGGATGCCCATTATTCCCATAATCTTTTATTGCCACTAGACCCATAACTACAGTTAGATATCTGCAAATATATTACCTTACATTTCAAAATAAATTTTGCAGATGTGATTAAGTTAAAGATACCGAGATTTGGAGATTATCCTGGATTATCTAAGTGGGCTCAATGTAATCACAAGAATCCTTATAAGAGGGAGGTAGGCGGGTCAGAGTCACAGAGACAGAGAAGGAGATGTGATGATGGAATCAGAAGTCAGTGTGAAAGGTTGAAAGAGAGGGAGAGAAAGAGACTTGAAGACACTATTCTATTGGCTTTGAAGATGGAGGAAAAAGGCCACCAGTTCAGGAATGCAAGTAGCCTAGAAAAGCTGGAAAAAAGCAAGAAAGTATATTTCCCTCTAAGGCTTCCAGAAAAACCATACTCCTGTCAACATCTTTGACTTTAGGACTTCTGACCTCTAAAACTAAGAGAATCAATTTGTATTGTTTTAAGGCACTAAATTTGTGGTAATTTGTTACAGCAGCAATAGAAAAGGAATGTACTAGTTCATTACATCGATGATATTATGCTGAATGGGTCCTATGAGAAAAAAGTAACAAGTATACTACATACCTTAATGAAACATATGTGAATCAAAGGTTGGGAGATAAATCCCACAAAAGTTCAGGACCCATCACCTGGGTAAAGTTTCACATAATCCTAAATCTTGAGGGATAACAGCTACCTCCATAGTAATTGTTGTACTTATTTGTTATCAATTGGGTATAGAACAATATATTCTATGATTTTGAACTGTTTTGAAGTAATTTCCTTTCTATAGTCTCCTTAATAAAAAAATGTATTTACCCTCTTGTTAAACACAAGTTGACATTTTATTGTCAACAGAATTTTATTATTAAGATTATCAGGTTTGAACACAGATTCAAGATGTCTAAATTTTGAGCTTGGAAACTGTTACCCAAAACATCAATTAATTGGGGTTTTTATAATGCTATAGTTTATTTAAAACATAAATTAACTTCGGGAGGCCGAGGTGGGCGGATCACGAGGTCAGGAGATCAAGACCATCCTGGCTAACACAGTGAAACCCCGTCTCTACTAAAAATACAAAAAATTAGCCAGCCATGGTGCCAGGCACCTGTAGTACCAGCTACTCGGGAGGCTGAGGCAGGAGAATGGTGTGAACCCGGGAGGTGGAGCTTGTAGTGAGCCGAGATCGCGCCACTGCACTCCAGCCTGGGTGACAGAGCGAGACTCCCTCTCAAAAAAACAAACAAACAAACAAATAAAAAAACATAAATTAATACTGTAGACATTATTTCTATAGATGTTATATTGTTGACATATTTTCAAACTAAGAAATAAAAGACATGGACATAATGATGGCAACAATAGAAACTGGTATAAACTATAAACTATTTCTATAAACTGCTTATTTTGCCATGGGCATCTGCTTCTTATGTTTCTTGAGCTAAACTTTTAACCACTGTAATATACATTTTATAAAGAAAGAAAGTACAAATAGTGAGAAACACTGACTCAAAGTCAGGACTGTAAGTCTAGATCCAGCTGGACTGTATGATTTCTAAGCTCCTTCAGCTCTAAAATTCTATGGCAATGTAAAAGCTTTACTAGTCCAGGATAAAAACAGTTAAGCAGAACAATATTCTTCCAGCCCTACTCCCGATGCTGTAAGTAGGTTAACTTCTTTCTCAAAATTAAAATCACTGGCTCTTTTACGACAACTTGATCTACATCTCTGACTCATTTTCTTGTAGAGGAAGAAATGGGAAGAAACACAAAGAACACAGTTCTGAGTCCATATGGCCCCATCTGTATGCAAATCACCAAACAGAATGCAAAACACTTAACAACAATAATGGCAGAGTTATTAAAGCAAGTAATTTCCTTTTCCTGACACCATTTTCATGAACCTTGTCAAAACAGCCTCTTGCAAGTTACTTAAGGTCTAAGAGGCTTTAACAAAGAAAGAGCTTCCTATGTTAATACAAATCCCTTCAAATTTTGAGCCTAGAAGACCTCAGCAGGAGAATCTCTGGGTGGAAATTATGACCATACAAGTGATCTTTACTCACTTCTGAAACTTCACCACCTCCTCAGAACTTTCTAACTGTTGTATCTACAACAATTACCATGCCAAGAACCCAAGGATGCATCACTCCCCTTCTTAAATTCTGGCCCACATTTTGATTCAAACAAAATTTCTTTTGTATTGTTTAGGACACATTAAATGCTATTTTGGGGTTTTTATTTTGTTTTGTTTTTTGAGACAGAGTCTAGCTCTGTTGCCCAGGCTGGAGTGCAGTGGCATGATCTTGGCTCACTGCAACCTCCACCTCCTGGATTCAAGCAATTCTCCTGCTTCAGCCTCCTGAGTAGCTGGGTGGCACCTGCCACCACGCCCAGCTAATTTTTGTATTTTTAGTAAAGATGTGGCTTCACCCTGTTGGCCAGGCTGGTCTCTAACTTCTGACCTCAAGTAATCTGCCCGCCTCAGCCTCCCAAAGTGCTGGGATTACAGGCGTGAGCCACTGTGCCCAGCCCTAAGCGCTAGTTTGAAAAGAACTTTTTGTAACAATTAAAAGAATTTAAAAAGAAAAAAAAAGGCACTGTCTACTTTACCAAGTGTACATTTCCTCTTCCAAAAAAGCTAATTCATTCATGTAGTCATCATGTGCCTCCTATTCTATTCTATACCTGTTTGAAACACAAAATTACACTTTTAACTCAATTTCAGCTCTTCTCTCTATTACCCTCTTTGTCACCTTTCCTCCTAAATCACAGTGTGGGGTAGAAGTGTTAGCCACCTAGAATTTGTGAGGGAATAAGTGATTAACACATATAATATGCAGTACAATCTTCATATTCTACTAAGAGCTCATCATCACCAATGAAGAAACAGGCATTTAAGTTTCTTCTCCTATTTTTTCCCCAAGATGGCAAATGTATTAGGTCATTCTCACATTGCTATAAAGAAATACTTGACATCCTCTCCAGCATCTGTTGTTTCCTGACTTTTAAATGATTGCCATTCTAACTGGCATGAGATGGTATCTCATTGTGGTTTTGATTTGCATTTCTCTGATGACCAGTTATGATGAGCATTTTTTCATGTGTCTGTTGGCTGCATAGATGTCTTCTTTTGAGAAGTGTCTGTTCATATCTTTTGCCCACTTTTTGATGGGGTTGTTTTTTTCTTGTAAATTTATTTGAGTTTTTTGTCGATTCTGGATGTGCAGAAATAGAAACACTTTTACACTGTTGATGGGAGTGTAAATTAGTTCAACCATTGTGGAAGACAGTGTGGTGAACTCTCAAGGATCTAGAACTAGAAATACCATTTGACCCAGCAATCCCATACTGGGTATATACCCAAAGGATTATAAATCATGCTAGTATAAAGACACATGCATACATATGTTTATTGCAGCACTATTCACAATAGCAAAGACTTGCAACCAACCCAAATGTCCATCAGTGATAGACTGGATTAAGAAAATGTGGCACATATACACCACGGAATACTATGCAGCCATAAAAAAGGATGAGTTCATGTCCTTTGCAGGGACATGGATGAAGCTGGAAACCATCATTCTCAGCAAACTATCACAAGAACAGAAAACCAAACACTGCATGTTCTCACTCATAGGTAGGAATTGAACAATGAGATCACTTGGACACAGGGTGGGGAACATCACACACTGGGGCCTGTCAGGGTGTGGGGAGCTGAGGGAGAGATAGCATTAGGAGAAATACCTAATGTAAATGATGAGTTGATGGGTGCAGCAAACCAACATGGCACATGTGTACCTATGTATCAAACCTGCACATTGTGCACACGTACCCTAGAACTTAAAGTATAAAAAAAAGAAATACTTGAGACTAGGTAGTTTATAAAGAAAAGAGGTTTAACTGGCTCACAGCTCTTCAGGCTGTACAGAAAATATGATGGTGGCATCTGCTTGGCTTCTGGGGAGGCCTCAGGAAACTTACAATCATGGTAGAAGGCAAAGGGAGAACAGGCATATCACATGGCCAGAACAGGAGAAAGAAAGTGAAGAAGAGGTGATACATACTTTTAAATGATCAGACCTCACAAGAACTCACTATTGTGAGGACAGTACTATGAAGGATAGAGTTGGGCCATTCATGAGAAATCCACCCCCATGATCCAATCAGCTCCCAACAGGCCCTACCTCCAATGCTGAAGATTAGATTTCACTATGAGATTTGGGCAGGGACACACATCCAAACTATATCATTCTACACCTAGCCCCACCCAAATCTCATGTCTTTCTCACATTGCAACATACAATCCTGCCTTCCCAACAGTCTTCCAAAGTCTTAACTCATTACAGCATTAACTCAAAAGTCCAAAGTCTCATCTGAGACAAGGCAAGTCCCTTCCACCTATGAGCCTGTGAAAACAAAAGCAAGTTAGTTACTCCTAAGATACAATGGGATTATAGGCATTGGGTAAATACTTCCATTTTTACAATTAAAAAGAAAAAAAAATCAACCAAAAGAAAAAAGCTACAGGCCCCATGAAAGTTTAAAACCTAGCGGGACAATCATTAAAACTTAAA
This sequence comes from Papio anubis, assembly GCF_008728515.1. NCBI lineage: Eukaryota > Metazoa > Chordata > Mammalia > Primates > Cercopithecidae > Papio > Papio anubis. Next base: position 67,961,161 of record NC_044982.1, on the reverse strand, counting down.
GCTCCAAAATTATCTCTTTGACTCCAGGTCCCAAATCCAGGCACATTGATGCAAGGGAATGGGCTCCCAAGGCCTTGAGTGGCTCCACACCTGTGGTTTTGCAGGGTTCAGCCCTCAAGGCTACTCTCATGGGATGGTCTTGGGTGCCTGTGGCTTTTCCAGGCACAGAGTACAAGCTGTCAGTGGATCTACCATTCTGAGGTCTGGAGGATGGTGGCTATTTTCTCACAGCTCCACTAGGCATTGTAGCATTGCCCCAGTGGGGACTCTGTGTGGGGTTCCAACTCCACATTTCCCCATCCACACTGCCCTAGTAGAGGTTCTCCGTGAGGACTCCACCCCTGCAGCAGGCTTCTGCCTGGACACCCAAGCTTTTCCATACATTCTCTAAAGTCTAGGTGGAGGCTCCCAAGCCTCAACTCTTGCATTCCATGCATTTAAAGGCTGAACACCACATTGCAAGCTGCCAAGGCTTACAGCTTGCACCCTCTGAAGCAGCAGCTTGAGCTGTACCTTGACCGGCTTGAGCCACAGCTGGAGCTGGAATGGCCAGGATACAGTGAGCAACGTCTGAGGCTGTGCAGGGCAATGGGGCCCTGGACCTGGCACACATAACCGTTCTGTCCTCCTAGGCCTTGGGTCTGTGATGGGAGGGGCTGCCTCTTAGAACTCTGAAATTCCTTTGGGGCCTTTTTCCCATTGTCTTGGCTATTAGCACTTGCCTTCTTTTTAGTTATGCAGATTTCTCTAGCAAGTGGTTTAGAAACAGCAAGGGCTGGTTTTCAGCAGTCCACTTGAATTCTTCTACTAAAAATAAGCTTTTTTCCTACCACATGGCCAGGCTGCAAACTTCCCAAACTTATGCTCTGCTTCTCCTTTAAATATAAATTTCAACTTTAAGTCATTTCTTCCTCTTGCACCTGAGGTAGGATGTTAGAAGCAGGCACACCACTTGTTGAACACTTTCCTTCTAAGACATAACATGTGTGAACTTTGCTCTAGTTCTTAATAAGTTCCTCATTTCCATAAGAGACTCCAGAAGCCTGAACTTTATTGTCCATATGACTATCAGCATTTTAGTCACAACTATTTAACCAGTCTCTAGGAAGTTTCAAACCTTTCCCACCATCATGTCTTCTGAGCTCTCCAAACTCTTCCAACTGCTGCCCATTCCCCAGTTCCAAAGTCGCTTTCACATTTTTGGGTATTTATAGCAATGTCCCACTCCTCAATACCAATTTTCTATATTAGGTCATTTTTGCATTGCTACAAAGAAATACCTGAGACTGGGTAATTTCTAAAGAAAAGAGGTTTAATTGGCTCACAGTTCTGCAGGCTGTATAGGAAACATGATGCTGACATCTATGTGGCTTCTGGGGATGCCTCAGGAAATTTACAATCGTGGTTGAAGGCAAAGGAGGAGCAGACATGTCACATGGCCAGAGCAGGAGCAAAAGAGTGAGGGGGAAATGCTATACACTTTTAAACAACCAGATCTCATGAGAATTCACCATCACAAGGACAGTGTCACAAGGGGTGGTGCTAAACCATTCATGAGAAATTCATCCCCATCATCCAATCACCTCCCACCAGGCCCCACTTTCAACACTGGGGACTACATTTCAATATAAGATTTGAGGAGGAATACACATTCAAACTATATTAGCCAACTAAAGTTTATTCCAGCATGCATCATCCACTTAGAAGAAGCAAATAGTGTGTAGAGATTCACATTTTGAACTTTTATCCAAGAAGGAACATGGGAGTTCAATGGAAAAGCCTAAGAAAATGTCAGGTCCTGGGAAAGAGAAGGTCAGTGGTCAGACTGTATGGCCAGGTCTGGCTGAAAACCATGAGTGAATTTCCAGTACAAGAAAGGGTGAGTGAATGTCTTTGAAGTCCACTTCCCCACTTGGGAATCATGCAATCCAGCCTATAGGAGAGCACCTTGATTCTGCCAAACCCTGGATCTAACTTGAGAAGAGGTCAGGAGCTATAGGAGGAGTGGCTCAGGGAAGTATCCTACACACACTCCAAGACCTGGGCACCTATAGAAGAATGTCATTCTTGATCCTATTTTAGAGCAAACTGTCTGCAATCCTGGGAGCTAAAAGCAGTGGCAGCCATTGGCATCAGAGAGACATAAGCTATAGATTGGAGATCTGGGACTAGAGAAGAAAAGGGTCTCCTGCAGCCAGACCTGAGACACAAATGTGGTGTGAGCTCCAGCTCCTGGTGTAGGAATTAGGCATTCCCCCATCACAGTGTTAGAGCAGGGAGAGAGTTGCTGGGGATGAAAGGTTTGACCCAGGCAGCAAGGTTTACAGCTTGGGACAGTTTTGTGGACTGGAAGAAAACTGCAGCAATAAACTAACTGTCCTGACTGGCTGCCACAGTCAAAACAAGGGAATGAACTCTGCCAGTTATGGGAGTCAGAGGAAAGCAGTACCCACTCCTGCTTGCTAGGCTATGGTGCTAGGACTGCCCCTCCTTCCCCATGCTAACAGCTTGGTGCAGCAGCAGTTGCTCTGCTCCTTGCCCAGGCATTTCTCTAGCAGTCTGAGGAGTGCTCCCTATCTCTGTCAGGGCCAGCACTTGTGCCTGCCACTGGGGGACCCAAGTGCAGACTTGACCAGTCTGGCTCTTCCTAGCTTCACCCCCCACTCCAAGATAGAACATGGAGAAAGACCACTGAGCATTTCATAGCCCATTCCATCACCAGGGACACCTGAACACTTCTACAGGTTAACAGAGGTCAGACATAAATCCTACTGCTACCATCACAGCTGACTCTTACCTGCAAGTGTAGATCATCTACTGATCTGTAGGTCAGCCCGCACAGTCTATTAAAACATCTGCTGACACAGTATGCAGTGCTTGGGAAAAAGATAAGCTTCTTATGGCCTCTGCTACCACCATCACCCAGGCCACACCAGCTACTCAGGAGATCATGAGCTGTCTTATTTGCTTGGTACACCATACTATAACCAGCACTTGAGAAAGCCACCACACTAAAGCTCTATAGAACCAAGAAAATCATACAGGATCTTTGCCACTGAATGCACCAAGACACAAAGCCAAATGGCCCTGCTCAAAATATATCATAGTACCATCCTCAAGAAAAAAAGGTCCTTCCCCAATGAAAGTAAATTTAAAATAAGAAGCAGCAACAGTTTTTCCAGATGCACAGAAATCTAAATAAAGATACACAAAGCATGGCATGTATTATAACAGCCACAAAGAAACAAAGTAGTTCTCTAGCAATGAATCCTAACCAAAAAGAAATCCTCAAAATGCCATATAAGAAATTCAGAATATTGATTTTAGGGCAGGGTCTAGTGGCTCACACCTGTAATCTTAGCATTTTGGGAAGCCAAGGCAGGAGGATGAGGCCATAAGTTCAAGACCAGGCACAGTAACAGAGAGAGACCATGTTTTTAAAAAAAAAAAAAAAATTAATTAGCCAGTCATGATGGTGCATGATGGTAGGCCTAGCTCCTCAGGAGGCTGAAGTGGGAATATTGCTTGAGCCCAGGTGTTTGATATTGCAGTGAGCTATAATCATGCCAATGCACTCTAGCCTTGGCAACAGAGTGAGACTCTGTCTCCAAAAACCAATACAGGGAAACGTTTTTAAAAAATGAATTCAGAATATGAATGAGAAATTTACAAAGGAGATAGATATCTTTCCATGTAAAGACAGAACATATAAAAATGAAAAATCAATTGACGGAATTACCAAATGTATTCAAAGCTTCAACAAAAGGTTAGACCAAGCATAAGAAAAAAATCTTATAACTTGAAAATAGGTCATTTGAGTTAATCCTGTCAGACAAAAATAAAGAAAATATAATTTTAAAAGAATAAACAAGGCTTTCAAGATGTATAAGAACACATAAAGGGACCAACTTTACTAACCTAAACAGTATTTCTGAGGAGGAGGAAAAAGAAAAAAGTTCAGAAAACATATTTAAGAAAATAATTGGCTGGGTGCAGTGGCTCACGCCTGTAATCCCAGCACTTTGGAAGTCCGAGACAGGTGAATCATGAGGTCAGGAAATCAAGACCATCCTGGCTAACATGGTAAAATCTCGTCTCTTCTAAAAATACAAAAAAGTAGCCGGCTGTAGTGGCAGGTGCCTATAGTCCCAGCTACTCAGGAGGCTGAGGCAGGAGAATGGCATGAACCCAGGAGGCGGAGTTTGCAGTGAGCCAAGATTGCACCACTGCCCTCCAGCCTAGGCAACAGAGCAAGACTCCATCTCAAAAAAAAAAAAAAGAATAAAAAAATAATCAACAAAAACTTTCCTAGCCTAGGAAGAAATTTAGACATTCAAATAGAGGAGGCTCAGCAATCCCCAGAAAATAATTGACTTCACCATGCCATATGGTCATTAGACTGTCTAAAGACAATATGAATGAAAGCATTCTAAAGTCAGTAGGAGAAAAGCATTCAGTCGCCTATAACGGAAACCCCAACAGAAGACTTCTCAGCAGAAACTTCGTAAGTCAGAAAAGAATGGGGTGGGATTTTCAAAGTGCTGAAAAAAAACAAACAACAACAAAAATACCTGTAAATCAAGAATTTTATGTTCATCTAGATTAAGCTTTACAAATGAAGGATAAATAAAATCTTTCCCAGACAAGCAAACATTGAGATAATTCATAACCAGTAGTAGTCCTACAAGAAATGCTCAAAGGAGTCCTAAACATGCAAAAGAAAGGTTGACATTTGCTATAATAAAAACACACAAAAATATAAAACTCACAGGTCATGCAAAACAATCATACAAAGGAGGAAGACAGAGGAATCAACCGGCAACATGAAAAAATTTTACCAAGGCACAAAGACAAACAGAGAAAGAATTTATAAAAACAATTAGATAACAAGAATATAACAGCAAAATAACCTCACATATCAATATTAAACTTGAATGTAAATGGATTACATGCTCCATTTAAAAGACATATATTGACAGAATGAATTTTAAAAACATAAGCCAATGACATGCCACTTACAAGAAACTCACTTTATCTCTACAGAGACATTTAGACTAAAAATAAAAAGACATTCTATGCAAACAGAAACCACAAGCAAGCAGCAGAGGTACACTTATGTCAGATAAAACAGATTTTAGGTCACAAACAGTAAAAAAAAAAATGATAAAGAAGGGGGAGCGGAGCACGATGCCCGAATAGGAACAGCTCCAGTCTCCAACTCCCAGCACGAGCGACACAGAAGAGCAGTGATTTCTGCATTTTCAACTGAGGTACTGGGTTCATCTCACTAGGGAGTGCCAGACAATCGGTGCTGGCCAGCTGCTGCAGCCCGACCAGTGAGAGCTGAAGCAGGGCGAGGCGTCGCCTCACCTGGGAAGTGCAAGGGGGAAGGGAATCCCTTTTCCTAGCCAGGGGAACTGAGACACATAACACCTGGAAAATCGGGTAACTCCCACCCCAATACTGTGCTTAAAGCAAACAGGCAAACCAAGAGATTATATCCCACACCTGGCCGGGAGGGCCCCATGCCCACGGAGCCTCCCTCATTGCTAGCACAGCAGTCTGAGATCTAACCACAAGGCAGCAGGGAGGCTGGGGGAGGGGCGCCGCTGGGAAGCTCGAACTGGGTGGAGCTCACAGCAGCTCAAGGAAACCTGCCTGTCTCTGTAGACTCCACCTCTGGGGACAGGGCACAGCTAAACAACAACAAAAGCAGCAAAAACCTCTGCAGACGCAAACTACTCTGTCTGACAGCTTTGAAGAGAGCAGTGGATCTCCCAAAACGGAGGTTGAGATCTGAGAAGGGACAGACTGCCTGCTCAAGTGGGTCCCTGACCCCTGAGTAGCCTAACTGGGAGATATCCCCCACTAGGGGCAGTCTGACACCCCACACTCACAGGGTGAGTACACCCCGAGAGGAAGCTTCCAAAGCAAGAATCAGACAGGCACACTGCTGTTCAGCAATATTCCTATCTTCTGCAGCCTGCTTCCTGCTGATACCCAGGCAAGCAGGGCCCGGAGTAGACCTCGTCTCCAACAGACCTACAGCTGAGGCCCTGACTAAGTTAGAAGGAAACTATCAAACAGGAAGGACACCTGGCACAATTCAAAAACCCCATCAGTACCGCCACCATCATCAAAGACCAGAGGCAGATAAAACCACAAAGATGAGGGAAAGTAGGGCAGAAAAGCTGGAAATCTTCAAAAATAAGATCGCATCTTCCCCCGCAAAGGAGCGCAGCCCACGCCAGCAAGGATCAAAGCTGGATCGAGAATGACTTCGACGGTGATGAGAGAGAAGAAGGCTCAGTCCATCAAACTTCAGAAGCTAAAGGAGGAATTACGCAATCATGCAAAGAAACTAAAAATCTTGAAACAAAGTGAAGAATTGATGGCTAGAGTAATTACCGCAGAGAAGGCCGAACGAAATGAAAGAAATTAAACCATGACACTATACCACGTGCGGATTGAAATGCGCAATGTGCTTTCCAGTAACCGACCTGACCAACCGGAAAGAAAGAGTATCAGCCATTGAGGATCAAATTGAATGAAATGAAGCGAGAAGAGAAACCAAAGAAAAAGAAGAAAAAGAAATGAACAAAGCCTGCAAGAAGTATGGGATTATGTAAAAGACCAACCTCCGCCTGATTGGGGTGCCTGAAAGTGAGGGAAATGAACCAAGTTGGAAAACATCATTTAGGATATCATCCAGAGAACTTCCCCAACCTAGTAGGGTAGGGCCAACATTCAAATCCAGGAAATACAGAGAACACCACAAAAGATACCCCTCAAGAAGAGCAACCCAAGACACATAATTGCCAGATTCACCAAAGCTGAAATGAAGGAAAATCTTAAAGGGCAGCCAGGAGAGAAAGGTTGGGTTAACTACAAAGGGAAGCCCATCAGAATAACAGCAGATCTCTCGGCAGAAACTCTCAAGCCGGAAGAGAGTGGGGCCATGATTCAACATTCTTAAAGAAAAGAATTTTAAACCCAGTAATTACATTCTGCCAAACCAAGTTTCATAAGTGAAGGAGAAATGCACCCTACAGATAAGCAAATGCTTAGGAGATTTTGGTCACCACTCAGGCCTGCCTTACAAGAGACCCTGAAGGGAAGCACTAAACATGGAAAGGAACAACCGGGTACCAGCCATTGTAAAACATGCTAAAATGTGAAGACCATCAAGGCTAGAAGAAACTGCATCAACTAACGAAAGAAATAACCAGTTAATATCATAATGGCAGGACTGTTCACACATAACAATATTAACTTTTAAATGTAAATGGACTAAATGCTCCTTAAATTAAAAGACACTGGTGACTCTCGGCAACTGGATAAAAAGAGTCAAGACCCATCAGTCTACTGTATTCAGGAGACCCACTTCACATGCAGAGACACACACAAGCATAGGCTCAAAATAAAGTGGGATGGAGGAAGATCACCAAGCAAATGGAGAACAAAAGCAGGGGGTTGTAACTTAGTCTCTGATAAAACAGACTTTAAACCATCAAAGATCAAAAGAGACAAAGAAGGCCATTACATAATGGTAAAGGGATCAATTCAACAGGGAAGACCTAACTATCCTAAATATATATGCACCAACACAGGAGCACCTAGATTCATAAAAGCAAGTCCTTAGAGACTTACAAAGAGACTCCTAGACCCCACAATAATAATGGAGACTTCAAATACCTAATTGCTTCAACATTAGAGCCAGACTCTAACCAGACAGAAAGCAACAAGGATATCCAGGAATTGAACTACCCCTGCAGCAAGCAGATCTAATAGACATCTATGGAACTTCTGCCCCAAAACAATAGAATATACATTCTCAGCACCATATTGCACTTATTCCAAAAATTGACCACATAATTGGAAGCAAAGCACCTCACAAAATGTACAAGAACAGAAATTATAACAAACTGTCCTCAGGACTATTAAAATCAAACTAGAACTCAGGACTAAGAAACTCAATCAAACCGGGCCAACTACATGGAAACTGAACAACTGCTCCCTGAATGACTACTAGGCACATACGAATGACGGGTAGAGTCAGTGATGTTCTTGAAACCAATGAGAACAAAGATACAACATACTAGAATTTGGGACACATTTAAAGCAGTGTGTGAGGAAATTTATAAAAATTAAATGCCCACAAGAGAAAGCAGGAAAGATCTAAAATTGACACTCTACATCACAATTAAAAGAACTAGAGAAGCAAGAGCAAACATTATCTAAAAGCTAGCAGAAGGCAAGAAATAACTAAGATCAGAGCAGAACTGAAGGAGATAGAGACACAAAACCCTCCAAAAAAAAATCAATGAATCCAGGAGTTGGTTTTTGAAAAGATCAACAAAATTGACACAGACCGTTAGCAAGACTAATAAATGAAGAAAGAGAGAAGAATCAAATAGATGCAAAAAAATGATGAAGGTATATCACCACCGACCCCACAGAAAATACAAACCACCATCAGAGAATACTATAAACACCTCTTTACTGCGAATAACCAGGAAAATCTTAGAAGAAATGGATAATTTCCTTGACACTTACACTCTCCAAGACTAAACCAGGAAGAGTTGAACTCTGAGTAGACCAAAACAGGCTCTGAAATCTGAGGCAATAATTAATAGCCTACCAACCAAAAAGCTCAGGACCAGATGGGATTCGACAGCTGAATCTCTAACAGAGAAGAGTATTTGCACCATTCCTTCTGAAACTATTTCAATCAATAGAAAAAGAGGGAATCCTCCCTAACCCAATTTTATGAGACCAACATCATCCTGATACTAAAGCCTGGCAGAATAATAAAAAGAGAATTTTAGGACCAATATCCCCGATGAACACGATGCAAAAAATCCTCAATAAAATAATTGGCAAACCAGATTCAGCAACATACTCCTAAAAAGTTTATCCACCATGACGTTGGCTTCATCCCTGGATGCAAGGCCGGTTCAACATTCACAAAATCAATAAACATTAACTTACATATAAACAGAACCAAAGAAAAGAACCATGATTATCTCAATAGATGTGAAAAGGCTTTTACAAAAATTCAACAGCCCTCATGCTAAAAATGCTCAATAAATCTGGCATTGATGGAATGTACCCCAAAAATAATAAGAGAGCTATTTAAGGACAAACCCACAGCCAATATCATACTGAATGGGAAAAACTGAAAAATTCCCTGGAAAAACCGGCACAAGACAGGATGCCCTCTCCTCACCACTCCTATTCAACATAGTGTTGGAAGTTCTGGCTAGGGGCAATCAGGTTTACATGAAAGAAATCAAGGGTATCTACTTAGAAGAAGAAGTTAAATTGTCCTCTTTGCAGATGACATGATTGTATATTTAGAAAACCCCATTATCTCTGCTGTAGCCTAAATCTCCTTAAGCTGATAAGCACTCTGTTAAAAGTCTCAGGATACAAAATTAATGTGCAAAAAATCACAAGCATCTTATACAATTCGTGCAACAGACAAACAGAGAGCTAAATCAGGAATGAACTTCCATCCGAATTGTTTAAAGAGAATCAAATACCTAGTGTGAATCCAACTTACAAGGGATGAAGGACCTCTAAGGAGAACTAAGCAAACTACTCTGCTCAGTGTGAAATAAAAGAGGATACAAACAAATGGAAGAACATACCATGCTTCCGCGGATAGGAAGAATCAATATTGTGAAAATGCAATACACTGCCCAAGGTTATTTATAGATTCAATGCCATCCCCATCAAGCTACCAATGAGTTTCTTCACAGAATTGAAACTGCTTTAAAGTTCATATAACCAAAAGAGCCCATCCTCCAAGACAATCCTAAGTCAAAAGAACAAAGCTGGAGGCATCACGCCACCTGACTCGCCAAACTATACAAGGCTACAGTAAATTCAAACAGCATGGTACTGGTACCAAAAACAGAGATATAGACCAATGGAACAGCAGAACAGAGTCCCGTGAAATAACACCACACATCTACTGTTCATTTGATCTTGGACAAACCTGAGGAAACAAGAAATGGGAAAGGATTCCATTTAATAAATGGTGCTGGGAAAGTAACATACTAAGTAGAAAGCTGAAACCTGGATCCTTTTCCCTTTACTCCTTATACAAAAATTAAATTCAAGATGGGATTTAGAGACTTCAAATGTTAGAATCTAATACCATAAAAACCTCTAGAGGAAAACCTAGGCAGTACCCATTCAAAAGGACATAGGCATGGGCAAAGACTTCATGTCTAAAAACACTCAAAAGCAATGGCAGCAAAAAAGCCAAAACTGACAAACGGGATCTCATTAAATTAAAGAGCTTCTAAACAAACTACCAACAGAAAGTGAACAGGCAACCTACAGAATGGGAGAAAATTCTGCAATCTACTTTCACAAAGGGCTAATATCCAGAACCTACAAAGAACTCAAACAAATTTACAAGAAAACAAACAACCCCATCAAAAAGTGGGCAAAGGATATGAAACAGACATTTCTCAAAAAGAAGACATCTAGACAGCCAAATATGATTGATTGTTAGATGAAAAAAAATGCTCATCATCACTGGCCATCAGAGAAATGCAAATCAAAACCATAATGAGATACCATCCTCACACCAGTTAGAATGGCGATCATTAAAAAAGTCAGGAAATAACAGGTTCTGGAGAGGATATGAGAAATAGGAACACTTTGGCTAATTGTTGGTGGGATTGTAAACTAGTTCAACCATTATGGAAAAACAGTACGGCTACATTCCTCAATGATCTTAGAACTAGATGTACCATATGACTCCAGCTATCCCATTACTGGGTATATACCCAAAGGATTATAAACATGCTGCTATAAAGACACATGCACACGATGTTTGCCAAGTGCACCATTCAAGGCCAGCAAAGACTTGAATCAACCCAAATGTCCATCAAAGTGACAGACTATTAAGAAAATGTGGCACATACACACCATGGAATACTATGCAGCCATAAAAAGGATGAGTTTGTGTCCTGGTAGGGACATGGGATGCAGCTGGAAACCATCATTCCTCAGCAAACCATCTACAAGAACAGAAACCAAACACCTGCGATGTTCTCACTCATAGGGAACTGAACAATGAGATCACGGACTCGAAGGGGGACACACCGGGCCTATCATGGGGAGGGGGGAGGGGGGAGGGATTGCATTGGGAGTTATACCTGATGTAAATGACAAGTTGATGGGTGCTGACTAGTTGATGGGTGCAGCACACCAACATGGCACAAGTATACATATGTAACAAACCTGCACGCTATGCACATGTACCCTAGAACTTAAAGTATATTAATAATAAATAAAATTAATTAATTAATAAAAGGTTATATAATGATAAATGGATCAATTCACCGCAGGATATAATAATACTAAATATATATGCACCCAACAACTGGAGCACCCAGATCCATAAAACTTTCACTAGACCTAATGAAAGTTATAGCTAGCAATACAATAATAGTAAGGAACATCAACACTCCACTCACTGCACTAGACACATTACTGAGACAGGAAATCAACAAAGAAACACTGGGCTTAAGTTGGACTTTTGACCAAATAGACCTGAGAGTCACTTACAGAACATGCTATCCAACAACTGCAGAATATACATTATTTTCATCAGCCCATAGAATATTCTCCAAGAAAGAAAATATCTTAGGCCACAAAATAAGTCTCAAGAAATTTCTAAATATCGAAATCATATCAAGTCTCAAGAAATATCTAAATATTGAAATCATATTCTAAATATCGAATCATATCAGTCTATAGTGGAATAGATGTATCAATACCAACATGAACTCCAGAAACTATACACATATATAGAAACAAACCAGTATGCTCTTAAATAATCATTAGGTCAATAGATACATTAAGATGAAAATTTAAAAAATTTTTTGAAATAAATGAAAACAGAAACACAATATACCAAAACCTTTGAGATGCAGCAGAAGTAGTGCTAAGGGCAAGTTTATAGTGTTAAATGTCTACATAAAAAAATAGAAGGTAGAATCTTCATTCTGAAGGCTACAGTGTATACACATTATATAAATTTGTATGCCTTCTATTCTACTAAACAATCTGCCTCATGTCAGTGATTTTTCAGTGAACCTTCAGAAGACCAAAAGGAACACTCTCTGTTGGCTCCCACAGTTATGGTACAGCAAGCAGGGTACCTCCAAAGCCATTCTGATCTTCCAAAGGCCACAGTGAAGAGATCCCAGGAGCTTAACAAGCCAGCGAAAGTTAAGAACTTATAAATCAGGCTCCCAGACTTTCTCTGTGAAATCTGGTTGAATGGATGGTAAAAAAAGAAAAAAAACAGTTTTGTCTCAAGGTTTTGATTAATGGGAAAAAAGGATTTTTGTGACCAGTTTTGGGGTGCAGTGACTCTAGTGTGTTTTTGGTACTTTGTGGTATAAATATTCATATTGTTTGATTCTTTTCACCTGAGAAATAGCCTTTTTGTTGCTGTTTTCCTTTGTCTTTCTGCGGTGTTCTGCATAAAAAGGGGTACCACAGGGTAACACCCAGTCCTAGAATTCCTATAAGCCCACTGTTTGAGCTAGCCCTGTAGACTATTCAGTTTTAGTATTCTGACCACACCAGTGTCTGTTAACATAAACATTGCTGTGGATCCCTAAAATAAAAAGCAGGCGGAGGTCTCCTTTCAACATATTTTATGTCCTTGAGAGCTTGACTTGTGACTAAGTGTGCATATTCTTTTTCTTTGTCTCTGCCATCCAGAAGGCACAACATTTCTGGTAAAATCATGCAGCTAGTCTGAAAAGATTGGGAGTCCAAAGCATATTTTTCATTCTGAATGTGTCAAGCTCTTAGGAGAGTTATATTCTAAAAGGACCCATCCTAATAGGGCTTTTGTTTTCTTCGGCTATCTTAAATCTATTTCTAAGGGTGAATTTTGGGGGCATCATGGGGTCTGCCTCCTCTATGCCCCTCCAAAAACACCTTTTACTTATGTGGTGAAAACTTATTCTAAATCTGAAAAATTACCACCTATGCTTTCTATGAAGAGGCTTATCAGATTGAGTCACTATTGGAAGTAAGTACATTGAAAATTCTAATTACAATGGCTAAATGATAGATCCTTTGAGTTAGAATAAAATTCCTAAATTTATTTAAAAAAATATTTTGGACAGCTCTTATTCCAAACAATTGATGGGAGGATCAAATTAAAAGAAGGACACATATTAGTGCTATAGCTAGTCTTAAAATTCTCTTGACTAAATTAAAGAGCAAAAATCTGACCTACAATGATTATCCTCAAACTGTCCCCTTTAGATTCCATGCAGGATTAAGAAGGGTGACTGCTCCATTTTGTAGTCTGGTAGTTAAAATTTCTACTGTGGCATGGATTCCCTTTCTAATCAGGAATAAACCCCTTTTGGTTTGCTATTTGTTGGACTTTTGAAATATCAGCTGCTTGTCCCTGCTAAAATATGGTAATAAGAGACTAGAAAGGATTTTTTAAGAGCTCTTTTGTTAGAAGCCAGCTTAATTAAAAGCTGATATCTAAGCGCCATATATATATATATATTTTTTTTAAGGCCTCTCTGCTTTTCCTCTTTGGATACTATTTTTGGAATTTTTTTAGTAAAATAAATTTTTCCAAAAACAGCACACTTTTTTGGGACTTCTGTTCACTTTCTTTTAAAATAATGTTATCCTATTTACTTTTACTCCTGTTTTCTCCTCCTTCCATGTAAAAAGATCCTGATACCCAATGACTCCGATCTCTTAAGGGACTTGGGAAAAAAGGTATCTGTCACCCTTTTTGGAAGCAGGGAATGTTTCTTTCGCTTTCCTGTGGAGTTTCAAGAGTTGTGGGCAGATTCTTCTCAGGCCTAAAGCTGTGCTCTGATCTGCATTGTTACCTAATCTTTTCAGCTTCCAGGATTACCAAAAACTACTTTGCACTATGAGAAAATTTGACTTTGGTATGTGTAATAGTTAGGTAGGAGGTACAGTTTTAGAGGGACTGAGGACAATTATTTACAGCAAATCATTATTACTACAGGTGACTAGTCATTTCTTTACATGTTTGAATGAGAAAAGTATGGTTCGCAGCAACTAGAGACAATGGAAACGCTCACCACTGAAGGATAAAATTCCCATGAGAGATGGGCTGATCAAAGAGTGGGCTGATTGGTGTCAGACTGCCCATCAGCCTCAGCAGAGCATCTTTGTAGTGAAGTGCACTGTGAAAGCATTGCACAACCAGTCCCCCTGGTATTTCTCTCTTTTGGGAGAACCTGGTTTCAGTGTGAGCTCCACCCTGAGCTCAGTGGTCCATTTGAAAAGAGACTAAATTAAAAGCTAACTATCTAACCCACAGCAGTGTTGGTCTTAACAGACAGTGGTGTAGTCAGAACTTGGTCTCCTTGTACAATTCTGTAGTAGAATCTTATGATTTCATGTTACCTTGGTATCTATTTTAATCTTCCCGTAACACACCCAAACGTTGAAAAAGCTTAAATTTTCTCTTTCTTCTTCAAGACGCAAATTCACTACCCATTTTCTCTAATAGCTCAGTTAAAGCTTCTCAAGATTAACCTTTTCTATTTACGAAGGCATAGTTTAAATCCAACTGTTCTTTTAAACTAGTGAGTTTTATTTGTCTTATGGCTAAAATTCTTCAAAACATTAAAGTCTTTGTGTGTACATGTATATATTATATGTCATGTATATATGCACACATATGTCTATCCATGTGTTTATATATTATCTACACATTGTACCAAATTAACTTAAAAATAAATGAGTATTCACTGAGGACTAAACTCTAATCTTTTTTCCCTCTTGACCAAATTCCTACCTAAGGGACCTGGGGAATCATGCCCTATGAACCATAAAATTTCATCAGAAGAGTTTTATTTAACCCTACATAATGTAGCTTACTTTCCAACCTCGCTCTGGTATAACATTACATGACAGAAAAAAAAGGAAATTAAAATATTTTACCCTTAAAATGTTTCTTTGCTATATCTTGAAATGGCCCTGGTTTTGTGAGGGAAAATTTGCATCTGTAAAAAATCTGTGTTTGCCAGGCACAGTGGCTCATGCCTGTAATCCCAGCACATTGGGAGGCCGAGGCAGGTGGATCACATGAGGTCAGGAGTTCAAGACCAGCCTGGCCAACATGGCGAAACCCCGTCTCTACTAAAAAATACAAAAATTAGCTGGGTGTAATGGCAGGCACCAGTAATCCCAGCTATTAGGGAGGCTGAGGCAGGAGAATTGATTGAATTTGGGAGGCAGAGGTTTCAGTGGGCTGAGATCACACTACTGCAATCCAGCCTGGGCAACAGAGTGAGATACCATCTCAAAAAAAAAAAAAAAAAAAAAGAATCTGTATTAACATGACTAGGGCTTTCCTGTTCCAGTCCCTCCCAATCCTGAATATGTTAACAGAGAGTGTAGCACATTATAAAGGTCTGAATAGAAATCATTTGCCGTCTATTGTCTCTAAAATGATGGCCACATAATAGACTTCATGTACATAATAAAAACCTTGGTTTCTATAACCCAATATCTTAACTTAGACAATTCTTTCTGTTGATTCCAGGTTTTTAGATAACTTAACTCTTTCAACCAATTTCCAACTATAAAATCTTTGAATAAACCTATGACCTGTAAGCTGCTGCTTCAAGTTGTCCTACCTTTCCATACTGAACGAGCATATATCTCATATGTATTGATTGATGTCTTATGTCATCCTAAAACATATAAAACCAAGCTGTAACTCAACTATCTTAGGTACATGTTCTCAGGACCTTTTGAGACTGTGCCTCAGGCCATGGTCACTTAAATATGGCTCAGAATAAATCTCTCCAAAAATTTTACAGAGTTTGGCTTTTTCATCCACATTGTAAATTAAATAACTAGCCCCAATACTTTTCAAGTTCATGAGACTTTAATAATCTTGGTAAATAAAACTAGTTTCAAAATTCTCTGTAGTAATTTAAAATATTAAGATCATGTTATGTTAAACTAAGTAATCCTAGGTTTTTCTCTGAAAATTAGGCATTATTAAGAGTTAAAATAATTGTATATATAATTAAAACTACTAAATATAAGAGAATCAATCGATATACAATATATATAAGTAATATGTGTTTTTCGTTAAAAAGAAAAATTATAAAAAGTATTGGAATATGTGTTTGGTGAAAAGGAAACTCACCGCTGCTATTCAACATAGTACTAGAAGTCCTAGCTAGAGCAATCAAGCAAGAGAAAGAAACGTAAGGCATCTAAATAGGAAAAGAGGAAAAATTATCTTTGTTTGCTGATGACATGGTCATACACTTAAAAAACTCTAAAGATTCCTTCAAAAGACTTCTAGACCTGAAAAATGACTTCAGTAAAGTTTCAGGATACAAAATTAATGCACAAAAATTAGTTGCATTTCTAAACAATGCTCAAACTGAGAACCAAATCAAGAATTCAATCCCATTTATAATTGCCACACACACAAAATATCTAGCAGTAAATTTAACCAAGGCAGTGAAAGACTTCTAAAAGGAGCATTATAAAACACCAATGAAAGAAATTATAGAGGATACAAACAAATTAAAAAATGTCCCATTCTCCTGGATTGGAAGAATTAATATCATTAAAATAACTATACTGCCAAAGCAAGCTACATATTCAATGTAATTCTTATCAAATTACCAATAATAGTTTTCAAAGAATTAGAAAAAACAATTCTAAAATTCATATGGAACCAAAAAAAAAAAAAAAAGCCTGAATAGCCAAAGAAATCTAAAACAAAGAAGAAAAAACCTGGAAGTGTCACAGTATCAAACTTCAAACTATACCACACAGTTGTAGTAGCCAAAGCAGCATTATACTGGTACAGAAATAGACCCATAAACCAATGGAACAGAATAGAGGACCCAGAAATACAGCCACACACCTACAACCAACTGATCTTCAACAAAGTCAACAAAAATAAACAATGAGGAAAGGATATCCTATTCAATAAATGGTGCTAGGAAAACTAGCTAGC
This sequence comes from Papio anubis, assembly GCF_008728515.1. Lineage (NCBI taxonomy): Eukaryota > Metazoa > Chordata > Mammalia > Primates > Cercopithecidae > Papio > Papio anubis. The sequence goes on along the minus strand of NC_044982.1, from coordinate 67,944,123 downwards.
CATATGCAGAAGAACGAAATTGGACCTACCTCTCACCATATATAAAAATTAACTCAAGATGGATTAAAGACTCAATCCATGTATGACCTCAAACTATAAAAATCCTAGAAGAAAACCTAGGAAAATCTCTTCTGGACGTTGGCCTAGGCAAAGAATTTATGACTAAGACCTCAAAAGCAAACACAACAAAAACAAAAATAGACAAATGGGACTTAATTAAACTAAAGAGTTTCTACACAGCAAAAGAAATGATTAATGGAGTAAACAGACAACCTATGCAATGGGAGAAAATATTTGCAAACTATGCATCTGACAAAGGACTAATATCCAGAATCTATAAACACTTAAATAAATCAAGATAAAAACAAATAATCCCATTAAAAAGTGAGCAAAGGACATGAAGACACTTTTCAAAAGAAGGCATATAAGCAGCCAAGGAACATTTTTTAAAATGCTAAACATCACTATCAACAGAGAGATGCAAATTAAAACTATAATGAGATACCATCTTCCACCAGTCAGAACGGCTTCCCGCTTTCTGAGTCCTCCCTGTTACACTGCACAGATGTAGCCAAAGGTGCCAGTTTCTCTCAAATTTGGACTAAAACACTCATCATAGTTACAAATCTTTCCTCCAATTTGGTGCTGGGAATGACATGCACCATCAATCTCTCCTCTTCTTTCTAAGACTTGCCAAAGATTAAAAAAAAAAAAAAAACAACACACACTTTTAACTGTAAATTACTCTCAGTGTTGATACATTCTGAAACGTGTGCATCAGGAAAGAAGGAAAGTTCAGTTGCTTCTAAGAAAAAAAAAAAAATGTGTGTTTTTCATGCTTGGGGCCTTACTCCTGAAAATCAAATTGAAAAACACCATTTCAAAAGGCACATTCAAAGACAGAAACAATCTGTGAAAGGAAAAATAGCTACTAGAAGCAAGTAAACAATTCTATGCTTTGGATCTTTGAAAACAAGATAAAAGCACTTTTCAAAGCAACAAAATCTGAGGAACTCAAAAATAATTGAAGTCAGTTATGATTCTGATTTGTCAACACTCTTCTTATAAGAGGAAGCTGGAGTTAATTTTTTAAATATTGCCTTTGCCCATTATATAAGAAGAAGGGTTTCAGTTTTTTCTTCCATAATGTACCTATAGAAGCTATATTGCAAGCAAGATCCCATTGCCTATAAAGACCAAAATCCTTGGTACAGTTTACAAAGCTCTTCGTGATCTGGCCATTGCCCAGCTTTCTGGCCATATCTACCTCCATGACCCCATATGCATCTTTTGCTCCAGCTATACTGAATATTAGCAGTTTTTCACATTTTCCATATTCAGGTCTCTGCACATATGTTTCTTGCTGTTTTTGGAATGCTCACCTCTCCCACTCCACTGTCTAGCTAACATCATTTTTCCTCCAAAACTCACTGTAAGTGTCATCTACTAGAAATCTTCCCTGAATGCTATAGGATGAAGCAAGTCCACCTCTCTTCTTAATGTTTTCTCTACTGTCTATGTTAATGCATACACTCAGTGAACTTAAAGCCAGAAAGCCACCTAATGGCACAGCGATTTTAATCTGTTATACCTGAATGTACTGAATAGGCTGAATTTACACAAGGATTATTTTAAAACTAACTACAGAAGGTGTTTGGCAAATATGAATATCCAAGAATAGTTTTATAAAGAACATATAATACCAAAACATTAAAAATTAATTATTATATATTTTAAATTATACTAAGGTTTATATTCTTCCATATGTCTTTGAAGCAATTCATTTTATTTATTTATAATCATTGATTTATAAGTGCACAGCAACTTCATACCCTTGAAAATACTATTTTCTACTTTAAACTTTTACAGCTTACAGAAAATATAACCCAACATTTAAATGCACCCAGTAGTGAATCAAATTTATTAAAGCAATCATAATCTTATATATGCTTGTACACTGTACTTTCTTAAATAAGGCATCTCTTGAACAATCAATTACATGTGGATAGATATAATCACAAAAAGCTGCTGGAATGGTGGGAGTTCATTAAAATGAACAAAATTCCTGTCTGAAATGTGTTTTAAGCAGGGGTTTAGAAGATAGACGGAATATGCTTTTCTTATGGACAGGAGTGATAAACACTGCAAAATAGTGTATCAGTATGATTATTTGCAAGTAAACATTGGTGAATTGCATATGGCAGTGAATTCTGCTTTGCTGAAGAAATATCAATAATTTTGTTTATAAATATTTAGAAATATAAATAATTTCTACTATATCATTTCCACTACATAATAGAAATTATAAACCAGTAGGTAGTAGGAGAGGAATACAAATTTAGGATTGGAGGGAATAGTATGTGAGCTTGGAGTGGAAGTTGGGGATGAGACAGAGATCCTAGGTGACAATCGAAGAAGGTTTGGGAATCAGAGTAAAGCTCTATTTGATTGAATTAAGCAATTGGAAGTCACCTCAGCTTCTAAGAAAAAAAATGATACTATCAAAAGAAAGATAATTATTATAACTGTGAGAAGCATGAAGGATAAGGAGGTAGGTTGGCAAGAGATCATTTGGGGACAAAGTTTTAATGGAGGTGGAGGAGAAGAAGAAAGAGAAGATCTGTGAAATATTTCCACAAGAAATATTCCATGGAATAATCTTTGATTATTCCAGGAGACTCATGATATTCAGGAGACTCAGAATTCTTGTGACCAGCAACAATAAAAATAGGTTAAAGGTTCGGAGAGGACCCAAGATGTAGTGCAGATTCAATATTGAAACATGTCGATCTTTCTTAGAATATAATATAAATTTATTTTAGATTGAATAAAATCCCAAAGGAAATTTGGAAAGAAGGTGTGGGGGAGCAGAGTTGATAGGACAAAGTGGTTCTAATGGTCAGCTGGAATAATAAATTGGCAAAAAATTATCAACAACACCACTTTAAGGAATAATGAGAGGAAAATTTCTAACAGGTTTTTATAATGTTAAAACAATAAGTTAAAAAAGTAGTGTGATATCTGTTACAAGAATTGGTATATATAATTATATAAAAGAATAGAAAGCCTAGAAGAATCCACTGTATATGTAAAAATACAGTGTTCTATTAAGTGGCATTTCAAATAAATAGAGCGAAACAAAGTATTCAGTAACTAGGGCTAGAATAGTTGGTTAACTATTTTAAAATAAAAAGATTTCTCCCTCATATCATATGCCAAAATAAATATGTTAGATTAAAAGGCTAAATGTAAAACACACACACGCACACGAACAAAAGAAAATATAGGTAAAATTATTTTTGTTTTAAAAAGAGAGACAATAAAACTGACAAACTTCTAGCTAGACTGACCAAAAAGACAGGATTCAAATTACAAAAATTAGAACAGAAAGAGGGAACATTATTACCAACCTATAAAAATAAAAAGGATTATAAAGGAATTATATGAACAATTGTATGCCAATAAATTAGATTAAATGCTCAGTTTTCTAGAAAGACACAAATTAAACTGACTCAAGAAAAAAATAGACAATCAGAATAGACCTATAATAAATAAAAGATGGAATTCATAATCAAATTGTCACCTACAAATAAAAACCCAGACCCAGATTGCTTTACTGATGAATTCTAACAAGCATTTAAAGAATAAATACAAATTCTCACAAACTCTCCCACCCAAAAATATAAAAGGGAGACTACTTCCTAACACATTCTATAAGGCCAGTCATCCTGATGTCAAAGCCAGACAAACACATCACAAGACAGGAAAGCTACAGGCTAATATTTTTGTGAATATGAATGCAAGAATTCTTACTAAAACACTAGAAAACTGAATCAAGGAATACAGAAAAAGAATTATATGTCAAAACCAAGTAGAATTTATCCCAAGTATGCAAAGTTACTTTAACACCCCAAAATCAATTAATGTAATACCTCCTCTTATCAACAGAACAAAAATTAAAAAGTGATATGGTCATCTAATAGAAGTAGAAAAAGCATTTGATAAAATCCAACACTCTTCTAATGATAGAAACATTTAACAAACTATACATAGAAGGAAACTTCTGCAACCTGATAAAGGGTATATTAGAAAATCCACAATTAGCATGATACTTAAAGGCTGATTGCATTCCCCTTAAGATTAAGAACAAAACAAGGATGTTCGTTCTCACTACTTCTATTTAACATTATGCTAGGGGTTCCAGACATGGCAATCAGGCAAGAAAAAGAAATAGATGCTATCCAGGTTGGAAAGGAAGAAGTAAAACTGTCTGTATTCATAGGTTATTTAATCTGGCATGTAGAAAATCCTAAGGAATCTACAAAAAAAAAAAGAAAGAAAGATAAAAACTGTGTATTAGAACTAATGAGTTCAGCAAGGTGGCAAGATATAAGATCAATATGCAAAAATCAATCATATTTCTATATACTTGGAATGAGTAACCTAACAATTAAGAAAATAACCCCATGACACAAAAAGAATAAAATTCTTAGAAATAAATTTAACAAAAGGCGTGCCAAATTTATACTGTGAAATCTCCAAAATATTGTTGAAAGAAATTAACAAAGATCTAAATTAATAGAAAATCATCTCATGTTCATAAATCAGAAATTTAATACTTTTAAGATGGCAGTGCTCCCCAAATTGATCTACAGATTCAATGAATCCCTATTAAATTGATTCAACTGACTTCTTTGTAGAAATTGACAAGTTGATTCTAATATTCATATGGAATTTTAAGGGATCCAAAATAGCCAGAACAATCTTGGAAAAGAAAAACAAAGTAGGAGGACTCACATTTCCCAATTTCAAAACTTAGTAAAAAGCTACAATAATCATAAATAAGAGTGTGGTACTGACATAAGGATAGACATATAGATCAATTGGATCAAATTCAAAGTCCAAAAATAAACTCAAGTGTCTATGGTTAATTGATTTTCCACTAGGGTGCAATGATCATTCAACGGGGAAAGAATGGTCTTTTAAACTAATGGTGCTGGGACAAGTGGACAGATATCTACATGCGAAAGAATGAAGTTGAATCCTCATCTCACACCTCTTACACCAATTAACTAAAAATGCATCAAAGAAACAAAATGTAAGACTTAAAACTATAAACCATTTTTAATCGTTTTATTATTTTTAAGAGCTCTGATTAGTTTACATTAAGTACAATGCTTGCATTAAGCTTTTTGGAAAATATTCTTTTTTGGTTTTTAAATTTTTTATTTTTTATTTCAATAGGTTTTGGGGGAACAGGTGGTGTTTGGCTACATGAATAAGTTCCTTAGTGGTGGTTTCTGAGATTTGGGTGCACCCATCACCCAGGCAGTGTTGGCTGTACCCAATGTGTAGTCTTTTATCCCTCGACACCCTCCACCCTTTCCCCTGAGTCCCCAAAGTTTAATGTATCATTCTTATGCCTTTGTGTCTCATAGCTTGGCTCCCACATATGAGTGGAAACATACAATGTTTGGTTTTCCATTCCTGAGTTACTTCACTTAGAATAATTGTCTCCAATTCCATCCAGGTTGCTGCAAATGCCATTGTTTCATTCCTTTTTATGGCTGAGTAGTATTCCACGGTATATATATACACCACATTTTCTTTACTCGTTGATTGATGGACATTTGGGCTGGCTCCATATTTTGCAATTACAAATTGTGCTGTTATAAACATGCATGTGCAAGTATCTTTTTACTATAATAACTTATTTTCCTCTGGGTAAATACTAGTAGTGAAATTGATGGATCAAACAGTAGATCTCCTTTTAGTTATTTAACATAGTTGTTGTACTAGTTTATATTCCCACCAACATTGTGGAAGTGTTCCCTTTTTACTGCATCCATGCCAACATCTATTATATTCTGATTTATTTATTATGGCCATTTTGCAGGAGTGAGGTGGTATCATTGCATTGTAGTTTTGATTTGCATTTGCCTGATAGTGATGTTGAGCATTTTTTCATACGCTTGTTGGCCATTTGTATATCTTCTTTTGAGAATTGTCTACTGATGTCCTTAGCCCACTTTTTGACTGGATTTTTTTTTCTTGATTTGTTTGAGTTATTTGTAGATTCTGGATGTTAGTCCTTTGTCAGATATATAAATTGTAAAGATTTTCTCCCACTTTGTGGATTGTCTGTTAACTCTGCTGATTATTTCTTTTGCTGTACAGAAGGTTTTTAGTTTAATTAAGACTGACCTATTTATCTTTGTTTTTGTTGCCTTTGCTTTTGGGGGGGTTCTTGGTCATGAAGTCTTTGCCTAAGTTAATGTCTAGAAGGGTTTTCCAATGTTATCTTCTATAATCTTTACGGTTTCAGGTCTTAGATTTAAGTCTTTGATCCATCTTGAGTTAATTTTTATGTAAAATGAGAGATGAGAATCCAGTTTCATTCCTCTACATGTGGCTAGCCAATTATCCCAGCACCATTTGTTGAATAGGGTGCCCTTTCTCCACTTTATGTTTTTGTTTGTTTTGTCAAAGATCAGTTGGCTGTAAGTATTTGGCTTTATTTCTGGGTTCTCTATTCTGTTCCATTGGGGTCTATGTGTCTATTTTTAAACTAGCACCATGCTGTTTTGGTGACTATAGCCTTATAGTTTAGTTTGAAACCTGGTAATGTAATGCCTTCAGGTTTGTTCTTTTTGCTTAGTCTTGCTTTGGCTATGTGGGCTCTTTTATGGTTCCATATGATTTTTCTAGTTCTGTGAAGAATGGTGGTGGTATTTTTATGGGAATTGCATTGAATTTGTAGATTGCTTTTGGCAGTATGGTCATTTTAACAATATTAATTCTACTTATCCATGAGCATGGGATGTGTTTCCATTTGTTGGTGTCATCTATAATTTCTTTCAGCAGTGTTCTATAGTTTTCCTTGTAGAGGTCTTTCACATTCTTGGTTTTGTTTTTTGTTTTTTGTTTTTTTTTCAGCTACTATGAAAGGGGTTGAGTTATTGATTTTATTCTCAGCTTGGTCGGTATTGCTGTATAACAGATCTACTGATTTGTGCACATTTATTTTGTATCCTGAAACTTTGCTAAATTCATTTACTAGTTCTAGGAGCTTTCTGGGGGAGTCTTTAGGGTTTTTTAGGTATACTATCATATCATCAGGAAACAGCAACAGTTTGACTTTTTTGGCTGCCCTTTATTTTTTACTCTTGTCTGATTGTTCTGGCTAGGACTTCCAGTACTATGTTGAATAGAAGTGGTGAAAGTGGGAATCCTTGTCTTGTTCCACTTCTCAGGGGGAATGCTTTCAACATTTCCTCATTCAGTTGGCTGTGGGTTGGTCATAGATGGCTATAATTACCTTAAGGTATGTCCCTTCTATGCCAGTTTTGCTAAAGGTTTTAATCATAAAGCAATGCTGAGTTTTGCCAAACGCTTTTTCTGCATCTATGGAGATGATCATGTGATTTTTGTTTTTGATTCTCTCTATGTGGTGTATCACATTTATTGACTTACATAGGTTAAACCATCCCTGCATCCCTGATATGAAACCCACTTGATCATAGTGTATTGCCTTTTGGAAATGTTGTTGGATTTGGTTCGCTAGTATTTTGTTGAGGACTGTCATATCTATTGGTCTGTAATTTTCTTTTTTTGTTATGTCTTTCCCTGGTTTTGGTATTAAAGTGATACTGGCTTCATGGAATAATTTAAAGAGTCCCTCTTTCTCTATCTTTGGAACAGTGTCAGTAGAATTAGTACCAATTCTTCTTTGAATGTCTGATAGAATTTAGCTGTGAATCCATCTGGTCTTGGATTTTTTTGTTGTTGTTGTTGGCATTTTTTTAATTACCATTTCAATCTTGCTGCTTGTTATTGGTCAGTTCAGAAATTATATCTTCCTGGGAGGGTTGTATATCTCCGGGAATTTATTCATCTCCTCTAGGTTTTCTAGTTTATGCACGTAAAGGTGTTCATAGTAGCCTTGAATAACTTCTTATATTTCTGGGGCATCAGTTGTAATATCTCCCATTTTGTTTCTAATTAAGCTTATTTGGAACTTTTCCTTTCTTGGTTTATCTCACTAAAGGTCTATCAATTTTATTTATCTTTTCAAATAATCAGCTTTTTCTTTCATTTATCCTTTGAATTTTTTTGTTGTTTCAATTTCATTTAGGTCTACTCTGATCTTCGATATTTCTTCTCTTCTGTTGGGATTGGGTTTGGATTGTGTAGTTTCTCCAGTTCCATGGACTGTGACATTAGAATGTCTACTTGTTCTCTTTCAAACTTTTTGATGTAGGCATTTAATGCTATGAACTTTTCCTCTTAGCACCACTTTTGCTGTATCCTAGAGGTTTTGATAGGTTATGTCACTGTTATCTTTCAGTTCAAAGAATTTTCTAATTTCCATCTTGATTTCATTGTTGACTCAAAAATGATTCAGGAGCAAGTTATTTAATTTCCATGTATTTGCATGGCTTTGAGGGCTCCTTCTGGAGCTGATTTCCAATTTTATTCCACTGTGGTCTGAGAGAGTTCTTGGTATAACTTTGATTTTCTTTAATTTACTGAGACTTGTTTCGTGGCCTATCATAGGGTCTATCTTGGAGAATGTTCCATGTGCTGTTGAATAAAATGTATATTCTGAAGTTATTGGGGAGAATGTTCTGTAAATATCTGTTAAGTCCATTTGTTGTAGGGTATATTTTAAGCCCATTGTTTCTTTGTTTAATTTGTCTTAGTTACCTGTCTAGTGCTGCCAGTAGAGTATCAAAGTTCCCCACTATTGTTGCATTGCTGTCTATCTCATTTCTTAGGACTAACTAGTAGTAATTGGTTTATAAATTTGGGAGCTCCAGTGTTAGCTGCATATATATATATATATATTTAGAATTGTGATATATTCCTGTTGGACTAGTACTTTTATCATTATATAAGGCCGTTTTTTGTCTTTTTTAACTGCTGTTGCTTTAAAGTTTGTTTTGTCTGATAGAAGAATAGCTACTTCTGCTCACTTTTGGTGTCCATTTGCATGGAATATCTTTTCCCAAACCTTTAACTTAAGTTTATGTGAGTCGCTATGTGTGAGGTGAGTCTCCTGAAGACAGCAGAAACTTGATTGGTGAATTGTTTACTTTTTTTTTTGTTTTGAGATGGAGTTTTGCTCTTGTTGCCCAGGTCTGAGTGCAATGGTGTAATTTTGGCTCACTGCAACCTCCACTTCCCAGGTTCAAGCAATTCTCCTGCTTCAGACTCCCAAGTTGCTGTGATTACAGGCATGATCCACCATGCTCGGACAATTTTGTATTTTTAGTAGAGACAGGGTTTCATCATGTTGGCCAGGCTGCTTTCGAACCCCTGACCTTAGGTGATGCGCCGGCCTCAGCTTCCGAAAGTGTTGGGATTACAGGCGTGAGCCACCACGCCCCGCCAATTGGTGAATTCTTATCTGTTCTGCCATTCTGTATCTTTTAAGGGGAGCATTTAGGCCATTTACATTCGATGTTAGTATTGAGATGTTAAGTACTCTTCTATTCATCATGTTATTTGTTGCCTGAATATCTAGTTGTTGTTGTTTTTATTGTATTATTGTTATACAGTTCCTGTGAGATTTCTGCTTTAAGGAGGTTCTATTTTGTTGTATTTTGGGGATTTGTTTCAAGATTTAGAGCTCCTTTTAGCAGTTCTTGTAGTGTTGACTTAGTAGTGGTGAATTCTGTCCGCATTTATTTGTCTGGAAACAACTGTATCTTTCCTTCATTTATGAAGTTTTGTTTCACTGGATACAAAATTCTAGGCTGATAATTGTTTTGTTTAAGGAAGCTAAAAATAGGATCCCAATCTCCTCTAGCTTGTAGAGTTTCTGCTGAGAAATCTGCTGTTGATCTGATAGGTTTTCATTTGTAAGTTAACTAGTGCTTTTGCCTCTTAAGATTCTTTCCTTCAGATTGAGTTTAGATAACCTGATGACTATGCACCTAGGCAATGATCTTTTTGCGATGAATTTCCCAGGTGTTCTTTGAGCTTCTTGTATTTGAATGTCTAAATTTCTATCAAAGCCAGGGAAGTTTTCCTCAATTATTCTCTAAAATATGTTTTCCAAACTTTTAGATTTCTTTTTTCCTCAGGAACACCTATTATTCTTAGGTTTGAATGTTTAACATAATCTCAAACTTCTTGGAGGCTTTGTTGATTTTTTAAAATTCTCTTTGTCTTTGATGGATTGAGTTAATTCAAAAGCCTTGCTTTGAACTCTGAGATTCTTTCTTCTACGTGTTCAATTCTATTACTGAGACTTTCCTTGCATTTTGCATTCCTGCATTTCTCTAAGTGTGTTCTTGACTCCCAAAAGTTGTGATTTTTTAATTAATGCTGTATATTTCACTGAAGAATTTTCTTTTCATATCCTGTATCATGTTTTTTATTTCTTTAAGTTGGACTTTACCTTTCTCTGATGCCTCCTTGATTAGCTTAATAATCTACCTTCTGAATTCTTTTTCTGGCAATTCAGAGATTTTTGTCTTGGTTTAGATTCATTACTGGTGAGCTGATATGATCTCTTGGGGGTGTTAAATAACTTTGCCTTGTCATGCTACCAAAATTGTTTTTCTGGTTCACTCTCATTTGGGTAGACTATGTCAGAGGAAAGATCTCAAGGGCTGCTGTTCAGATTCTTTTGTCCCAAGGGGTAGTCCCTTGATTTGGTGTTCTCTCCATTCCCCTATGAATGGGGCTTCCTGGGAGCCGAACTGTAGTAACTATTTTTGCTCTTCTGGGTCTAGCCACCCAGCAGAGCTACCAGGCTCCAGGCTGGTCCTGGGGAGTGTCTACAAAGTGTCCTATGATATGATTGATCTTCAGGTACTGCAGCCATGGATACCAGCACCTGCTCCAGTGAAGGTAGCAGGGGAGTGAAGTAAACTCTGAGGGTCTTTGATTTTGTTTTTGTTTAGGATACTGGTTTTGTGTTCGTTGGCCTCCAGCCAGGAGGTGGCACTTTCAAGAGTGCTTCAGCTGTGGCCCTATAGGGAGGATACAAACTTGACCTAGGGAGGACACCTGGTTAAGTATTCAGGTTCCTCAGGCGATGGGCAGGGACACAGAGCTCCAAAGAGATTATGACCTCTGTCTTCGGCTACCAAGGCAGGTAGAGAAAAATCACCAGGTTTGGGCAGGGGTAGGTGTGTCTGAGCTCAGTTTGTCCTTTAGCAGCGCTTGCTGCAGCTGCTGTGAAGGATAAGGGTGTGGTATGCAGTCCAGTGGAGTTATATTCCCAGGGGGTTTATGGCTGCCTCTGCTGAGTCATACAAGTCACCAGGGAAATGGGGGAAAGCCTGCAGTCACAGGCCTCACCCCACACCCACGCAGCTCACAGTCTCAAAGGCCAGTCTCACTTCTACTATGTCCCTCAATAGCACCGAGTCTATTTCCAGGCAACCAGTGACCAGGACTGAGAACTTCTTCCAGACCACAAGCCTCCCGCTGAGAAAGCAAGCAGACTCATGGGTTTTCAGTGTCTCAGGCAGCCTGCAGCAGTGATCCAGTTCCTTCAAAGGGTCTGAGGATTCTCTTGGCTTTCTTGGTGTATACCTGCAGTAGTTCTTCGAGAAAAAGTTCACGATGTGAGTTTCCACATACTACTCTGTTCATCCAAACAGGAGCCGAAAGCTAGTCCTGCCTTTTATCCACCATCTTAATCGAAAAGGTTCTTTTTGAATTAAGAACATTCTATTGTGTTGGCATTTTGCTATGGGTTACTTTTTTCCACAGATAGATATTGCATTTATTAAATATTTTCTTCTTCTTCTTCTTTTTATTTTTTTGGGGACAGCGTCTCACTCTTTCACTCAGGCTAAAGTGCAGTGGTGTAATCTCAGCTGACTGCAACCTCTGCCTCCTGGGTTCAAGTGATTCTCCTCCCTCAGCCTCCTGAGTAGCTGGGACTACAGGTGCCCGCCACCACGGCTGGCTAATTTTTGTATTTCTAGTAGAGATGGGGTTTCACTATGTTGGCCAGGATGGTAACAAACTACTGGCCTCAAGTGATCCACCCTTCTCAGCCTCACAATATTCTGGGATTACAGGCGTGAGCCACCACACCCAGTCTTATCAAATGTTTTCACCACATCTGTTGATACATATGCTTTTAAGATTATTACACTACCTCTAAGAACAGCACTAATCTACAAATTTGACATGTCCTATTCTCTTTACTTTCTTTTGTGATCTCCAACTTTAAGTTCAGCAGCACATGTGCATATAAAACTATTACAAGAAAATACATGAGTAAATCTTCATGGCTTTGGATTTGGCAATGGTTTCTTCAATGTGACACCAAAAGCACAAGCAACAAAAGAAAAATAAATTGAACTTTATCAAAATTGAAATAATTAATGCATCTATCTCTATATAAAAAGTGAAAAACCCCAAAGAATGGAAGAAAATTTTTGCAAATCACATATCTAATAAGGGTTTAGTACACAAAAAATATAACAAGTTCTTTAACTCAACAACAAAATATCCTGTTAAAAATGGGCAAAGAACTTGAGTAGGTATTTTTCCAAAGAAGCTATACAAATGACCAACAAGCACATGAAAAAATGCTCAATATTACTTGTCAATAGGGAAAAAACAAACAAAACCACAATGAGTTATCACTTCACACCCACTAGGGTCGCTATAATTTTTTTAAAGCCATTGAACTGTATACTTTAAATGGGTGAGTTATATGGTATATTAATTACATTTTAATAAAATTATTTTTTAAAAAGACAGGAGGTAGGGGGAGAGATCACTTGAAATTCTGATATAATAAAGTTCATATTTCCTATTTCATACCGCACATTTTTTTCTGTTTTTTTCCTAAATGAGAAATAATTTTTTGCTGCAGGACTCTTTTTATACTCCATGATTCTTTCAATGTTTCCAACCTTATGAACAAAATGTTCTCAGTGAATACATGGACTATATATGTTATTACAGCTACTCCTGCAGCTCATTCTAAGTTTTCATTTGTTTTGTAAGTACATCAAAATGTTTAACAACAGTGAGATTGTGAGTGAGAAAATTTAGTTTCCAAATGGCCAGTGGCTCACATTAAGATGTCATGTGAACTGAAAGAAAAAAGCATTAAAAATAACTCCAGTTCTGGTCAAAACAGGAGTAAAGGAGACCAAATTTACCCTCCTTCCTGCAATTACAAAAAGAAAAAAAGATAAAACAATAAAAAAAAAAAAAGTTTTCAAGACACTGGACATCAGACAACAAAGGACAATGATCTTTGATAGACAGAAACCCAACAAGGTAAGTGAAAATGTGCCTCAGCTTACTGTTTTAAATTTCCAAGCCATACTGCAGGGAGAAGAAAAGCAGGAAGTGCCCAGCAGATTTCCTGAGCTGAGGAAACCAAGGTTGCTAGAATTCTCAGGACAGCATACCAGAGAGGAGACAACTGTATAGATACAATAGGAGTGCCTGAGACCTGCAGAGTTCTCCTCAGGTTTTCAGTTGATTACTAATCAACACATGTTCTTTAAGAAGTTACCTGAGTCTGAGGAAAGATCCACTCAAAAGAATTGGAGCTAGTGATACTCAGTTTTCCCAGGAGTCCAGGGATAGTGCCTGTTTCCACCAGCCAGACTGGGAAACCTTATGATTCATAGGGCTTGGATAGAAAACACATAAGGGTCTTGCTTCAGTACTGGGGGATAATTAGCCCTAAACTGAGCACTGCCCTGGTCTCACCCACCAAAACTTAAAAGTAAGAATATCCACAATAAACAAACAACTCAGAACTCAGTAAGAAACAAACAACTCAATTAAAAATGGGGGAAAAAATGAACACATTTCAACAAAAATTATGCAAAGGACAAATAAACATAGGAAAAGATATTCAACATCATATGTCATTAAAAAAACATAAATAATTAAAACTCTAATGAGATACTACTTTACACCCACTAGGATGACCAAAATTTAAAAGACTGGCCATACCAGTTGTCGCTAAGGATGTGGAAGAACAGGAACTCTCATGCACTACTGGTTGGAATGTAAAACGCTATGATGACTTTGGAAAACAATGTTATTGTTGCTTAAAAGTTAAACAGACATCTACCATATAATCCAGATATCTACCAATTTCCTGTAGAGTATTTCCTTGAGTATTTACCTAAGATAAAGAACATGCCCAAACAAAGACTTTTGTAGGAATATTTACAGCAGCTTTGTATATACAAAAACTGGAAGCATGCAAATGTCTAAGTGGTATATTCTATAATGGAATAATGAAAATATAAACAAGTAACTATTGATACAAGCAAAAACACAGATGAATCTCATAATAATATGCCTAGTAACAGCAGCCAGATGCCTCCCCCCAAAAGTTCACATACTGTATGATCACATTTATATAAAATTATATAGAATGCTAACTAAACTATAGCAACAGAAAGTAATCTGTTGTTACCTGGGCATGGGACAGAAGGAAGACAAGGAGAAGAAGAAGAGAGAGTTTATATGAAGGGCATGAGGAAATGTTAAATAAATGGTTATGTTCATTATTGTAATTTTGGTGATAATTTCATAGATGTATACAAAAGTCAAAACTTTTTCAGTTGTATACATTAAATACGTATAGTTTATATACATCACTTATACATTAAGCTATTTGAAAAAGGGGTTACTACAAGGAAAAGTTCATAATTTTCTGTGATATAATAAAGTTCATATTTCCTATTTCATACCACACATTTTTTTCTGGTTTTTTCCTAAATGAGAAATAATTTTTTGCTGCAGGACTCTTTTTATACTCCATGATTCTTTCAATGTTTCCAACCTTATGAACAAAATGTTCTCAGTGAATACACGGACTATATATGTTATTACAGCTATTCCTGCAGCTCATTCTAAGTTTTCATTTGTTTTGTAAGTATATTTGTAAACATATAAATTTTATCTGAATTATATGCACACTGTAACAGTATTATCATAGTGACCTTAAGTTTTGAAATGAAATACCTTTTCTTATATGAATGAGCTTAACATACCTGACTAGTAATAGGATGAAAAATCATAGACCTTATCTTTGCATTGGCTGCATAATTAGATGTCTACATAGTATGTATATTCAAAATAGAATCTAGGTTTATTCCCAGCTTTGGCCAGGTAAACCAAAAATAATTTGGTGCTAATGATATAAAAGTTTAACAAAATTGCAAATAGTCTTAAAAAGCAAATTGAGGTCTATTGAAATAATCCTTCACTATAGAAATCCAATAGCCAGGATTTTCTTTGGAATGCTAATGCAGCTGTTATTCATTGTAGGAATGTAGGACACACATTCAGGGCTGTATTTTTAAATAATAAGCAAGAGGATTTATGTTTCCTGCTGTAATCAGTAAATACTTCAAATCGACATTCTATATTGAACCTTTTACTCCTCATTTCCAGCTTCTTTTGTCTCCCCTTTCCCCCAAAAAGCAAAACATAGAAACAAACAAAAGCAAAACAGCATATAATAATCTCTTCATATTTTCTCAATACTCTTGTGGGGGCCAAGGGTCTTGCTAAAGTTGCTGAAAAATCAGACATGAGGACGACTGATTAATAGGAGAAAAGGCATACAAAGTTATTTAACTTGTATCCTCAGGAGTCTTCAGAATGAAGACCCAAATCCCAGTGAACACCATCTTGAGGTTATAGAAAGGATGGGGGCTCAGCGGGGCATGGGGGCTCACGCCTATAATCCCAGTGCTTTGGAAGGCCAAAGCAGGGGGATCACCTGAGTTAAGGAGTTTGAGACCAGCCTGGTCAACATAGTGAAACTCCATCTCTACTAAAAATACAAAAATTATCCAGGCATGGTGGTTGGCACCTGTAATCCCAGCTACTCAGAAGGCTGAGACAGGAGAATCGCTTGAACCCAGGAGGCAGAGGTTGCAGTGAGGTGAGATCATGCCACTGCACTCCAGTCTGGGCGACAGAGCGAGACTCCATCTCAAAAAAAGAAGAGGAGAGAGAGGGGAGACGGGCGAAAACAGAGAGGAGAGAGGACAAGCTGTCCACATTAGGTAGATGAAGCCTCCTAGGCAGTAGCCATCAGAAAGAATAGATGGGAAATGTTTCTTTTCAGACTTTTTAAGGTGTCAGATTCCTAATTAATTTAAACTAGATCCAGGAAAAGCC
Source organism: Papio anubis (assembly GCF_008728515.1). Classification (NCBI taxonomy): domain Eukaryota; kingdom Metazoa; phylum Chordata; class Mammalia; order Primates; family Cercopithecidae; genus Papio; species Papio anubis. Next base: position 67,927,980 of record NC_044982.1, on the reverse strand, counting down.
TAGAAAGGGAAGCCATGGCTGCATTTACGGAGATTCTCTAAGATGTAAATTTCCCCCACAGAAGGCGGCTTTTGGGGGCCATTTCAGTGGGCTAGCCCTGTGGCAGCTATTTCATAATATGTCAAAAAATATACTTTGAGGTAAAATATTTTGATTTCCTTCACACTGGTGACAAATATTCTAGCAGGGCAGTAGGAAAGACTCTGACTTGAATAACTGAGAGGCTCTATATTTATGGGCCAGTCTATGGTTTTGTAAACCAAAAATAAAATTCTAAGCCCTGCAACTGATTGAATAGATCCCCCTCTTGGCCAATGAGACTCCAAAGGAACCTAAAAAAACTGAATTCCTGGTCTTGATGGGCAGATCAGGCATGCCACTTATACCCCCTCCCTTTTGGAGTTTAGGCACAACTGACTGGCATTAAGGTTAAAACAGAGATCTCAAGACTGAAAAACCAAACTCTTTGTGGCAATAAGATACCAGATTATAAACAAAACCTAAGGCTATGCAGGGCAAGAGTTAAGTCACATCCTACAAACCATAAAATCTCATTAAACAGGGTTTATTTTTTAATTAAATGTGTATCATATGGCTTATTTTATGACCTGACTCTGGTATCACATCACATGACAGCAGACTCTGAAGGAAATAAAAATATTTTACTGCAAAGTATATTTTTGACATATTTTGAAATAGCCCTGCAAAGCCATGTTTTGTGGTGGACACTTACACCTGTAGAGACTCTTCACTAATGCAGCCAGCCTTCCCTGTCTAGGCCTTTCCTGGATCTAGGAGAGATTAACTGAGGGTCTGACACCTTTAAGGTCTGAAAATAGACATTTTCCAATCTAGTCTCTCTGAAGGCAGCTACATAGGAGGCTTCATCCACACAACAAATGCTTTGGCCCCTACAACCCTCTTATCTTAACCCAAGCATTTCCTTCTACTGACTTCAAATCTTTAGACAACAGCTTAACTCTATCAACCTATTGTCAACTAAAGAATCCCTAAAGCCCACATATGACTTGTAAGGACCCTCTTTAAAATGTCCTGCCTTTTGGGGATAAACCAATATATACCTTCCATGTATAATTCATGTTTTTTCCTGAAATTTCTGTCTCCTTAAAATGCATAAAACCAAACAGTTAACTAATCTCTGTGAGTGTACTTTCTCAGGACCTCTTGAGACTATGTTCTCTGGGCTATGGTCAGTTATTGTCCAGAATAAACCTCTTCAAAATATTTTACAGAGTTTGGTTTTTCTGTTAACCATGAATTGAAGAGGAAAAATGCTTGATAAACATCTATAAATAGACATATTGACAATGACTTGGCACTTCAGGATTCTTTCATAAGAATTTCTGAAACATTTCCCAAATGTGCTTTGCTAAGTAAACTTTAACAATAAGCCTTTTGCTCTCCCATTAGGTGGAAATTTTCACACATTAAAAGAATTGAGGTTAATGGCATTAAAGCTGTTCAAGTTTGACCTACCAGAGTGCCTTTGCAGCAGTTAGAATTTACAAAATGCACGATAGATTCTTCTACCTCACCTCAGTTCCTACCAACATCTGACTCTGTGTAGTTTAATTAGCTTTTATCTATTTTTTTTTTAAGTTCAAAGCTACATGTGCAGGTTTCTTATACAGATAAACTTGTGTCATGGGGGTTTGTTGTGTGGATTAGTCACCCAGTTATTAAGCCTAGTACCCATTAGTTATTTTTCCTGATCCTCTCCCTCTTGCCACCCTCCACCGTCTGATAGGCCCCAGTGTGTGTGGTTCCCCTCTATGTGTCCCTGTGTTCTCATCATTTAGCTCCCACTCCTAAGTGAGAACATATGGTATTTGGTTTTCTGTTCCTGGGTTAGTTGGCTAAAAATAATGGCCTCCAGCACTATCTATGTCCCTGCAAAGCCCATGATCTCATTCTTTTTTATGTCTGCATGGTATTCATTTGTATATCTGTACCACATTTTCTTTGTCCAGCCTATCATTGAGGGGAATTTAGGTTGATTCCATCACTTCGCTATTGTTAATAGTGCTGCAATGAAGATACATATTCATGTGTCTGTATAATATAATAATTTATATTCTTTTCAGTATATACCCAGTAATGGGATTCCTGGGTAAAATAGTATTTCTGTCTTTAGGTCTTTGAGGAATTGCCACACTGTCTTCCACAATGGCTGAACTAACTTACTCTCCCACCAACAGTGTATAAGCATTCCTTTTTCTCTGCAACCTCGCCAACATGTGTTATTTTTTGAGTTTCTAACAATACTCATTCTGACCCATGTAAGTTGATTTCACATTGTGGTTTTGATTTACATTGCTCTAATGATCAGTGATGTTGATCTTTTTTTCCTATGACTGTTGCTGCATGTATGTCTTCTTTTGAGAATTGTTTATTCATGTCCTTTGCCCACTTTTTTTTTTTAATAGGGCTGTTTTCTTGTAAATTTAAGTTCCTTATAGATGCTAGATATTAGACCTTTGTCAGACGCATAGCTTGCAAAAATTTTCTCCCATTCTGTAGGTTGTCTATCCACTCTGTTGATAGTATCTTTTGATGTGCAAAAGCTCTTTAGTTTAGATCCCATTTGTCAATTTTTGCTTTTGTTGCAATTGTTTTCAGCATCTTGGTCATGAAATATTTGCGCATGCCTATGTCCAGAATGGTATTACCTAGGTTGTCTTCCAAGGTTTTTATAGTTTTGGGTTTTACATTTAAGTCTTTAATTCATCTTGAGTTGATCTTTGTATATGGTGTAAGGAAGGGGTCCAATTCTAATCTTCTGCATATGGCTAGCCGGTTGTCCCAGCACCATTTATTGAATAGGAAATCCTTTCCCCATTACTTGTTTTTCTCAGGTTTTGCAAAGATCAGATGGATGTAGGTGTGTGTGGCCTTATTTATGGGTTCTCCATTCTCTTTCATTGGTCTATGTGTTTGTTTTTGTAACAGTACCACGTTGTTTTGTTTACTATAGCCCTGTACTATAGTTTGAAATTAGGTAGTGTGATGCTTACAGCTTTGTTCTTTTTGCTTAGGATTGCCCTGGCTATTCAGGCTTTTTGTTACATATGAATTTTATTATAGTTTTTTTCCAATTCTGTGGAGAATCTCAATAGTAGTTTAATAGAAATAGCACTGAATCTATAAATTGCTTTTGGCAGTATGGCCATTTTTATGAAATTAATTCTTCCTATTCATGAGCATGGACTGTTTTTCCATTTGTTTATGTCATCTCTAATTTCTCTGAGCAGTGTTTTGTAGTTCTGTTGTAGAGATCTTTCACCTCCCTGGTTAGCTGTATTCCTAGGTGTTTTATTCTTTTTGTGGCAATTGTGAATGGAATTGCATTTCTGGTTTGGCTCCCAGCTTCACTATTGCTGGTGTATACCAATGTTAGTGATTTTTGCATGTTGATTTTGTATGATGAGACTTTGCTGAAGTTGTTTTTCAGCTTAAGGAGTTTTAGGGCTGAGACTCTGGGGATTTCCACATATAGGATCGTGTTGTTGGCAAACAAGGATAGTTGGACTTCCTCTCTTCCTATTTGAATGACCTTTCTTTTCTTGCCTGATTGCCCCGGTCTGAACATTCAATACTATGTTGAATAGAAGTGGTGAGAGATGGCATCCTTGTCTTGTGCCAGTTTTCCACAATTTGCTTCCAGCTTTTGCCCATTCAGCATGATGTTGGCTTTGAGTTTGTCATAGATGGCTCTTATTTTGAGGTGTGTTCCTTCAACACCTAGTTTATTGAGAGTTTTTTACCATGAGGGAGCATTGGATTTTATTGAAAGCCTTTTCTGCATCTATTGAGGTAATCATGTGGTTTTTATCTTTCATTCTGTTAATGTGAGAAATTACATTTATTGATTTGCATATGTTGAACCAACAACCTTGCATCCCAGGAATAAAGAATACTTGATCATGGTGCATAAGCTTTTTGATGTGCTGCTGAAGTGCGTTTGCCAGTATTTTGTTGAGAATTTTTACATTGATGTTCATTAAGAGTATTGGCCTGAGGTTTTCTTTGGTGGTGTTGTTGCATCTCTGTCAATCTATGAGGCCAGCATCATCCCAATACCAAAATCACTACAGGTTTTGGTATCGGGATGATGCTGGCCTCATAGAAAGTGTTAGGGAGGTGTCTATCCTCCTAAATATTTTGGAATAATTTCAGTAGGAATGGTACTAGCTGTTCTTTGTACATCTGGTAAAATTCAGCTATGAATCCATCTGGTTCAGGGCTTAGTTTAGTTAGTAGACTATTTATTACTGACAATTTCAGAGCTCATTATTCATCTTTGCAGGGATTCAATTTCTTCTTGGTTCAGTCTTAGGAGAGTGTATGTGTCCAGGAATTTATCTATTTCTTCTAGATTTTCTACTTTATGTGTATAGTGGAGTTCATAATATTCTCTGATGGTTCTGTGTATTATTGTGAGGTCCATGGTAATATCTTCCTTGTCACATGCGATTGTTTAAATTTTCTCTCTTCTTTTATTATTCTACCTAGCACTCTATTTTATTTATTTTTTCAAAAAACTAGCTCCTGGACTTGTTGATCTTTTGAATGGTTTTCCATGTCTCCATCTCCTTCAGTTCAGCTCTGATTTTGGTTATTTCTTGTCATCTGTTTGCTTTGGTGTTGGTTTGCTCTTGGCTTTCCAGTTCTTTTGTTGTCATGTTAGGTTGTTAACTCGAGATCTTTCTAACTTTTTGATGTGGGCATTCAGTGCTATACATTTCTCTCTTAACATGGCCTAAGCTGTGTCCCACAGATTCTGGTATGTTGCACTTTTCTCATTGGTTTGAAAGAACTTCTTGATTTCTGCCTTAATTTCATTATTTACCCAAAAGTCATTCAGGAGCAAGATATTCGATTTCCATGTAATTTTGTGGTTTTGTGAGTCAATTCTTTAGTCTTGATATTTGATTGCATTGCTGTCCAAGAGAGAGTTTGTTATTATTTCTGTTCTTTTGCATCTGCTGAAGAGTGTTTTACTTTCAATTATGTGATGAATTTTATAGTATGTGCCATGCTGTGATGAGAAGAATGTGTATTCTGTTGTTTTGGGGTGGTAGTTCTATACATGTCTATTAGATCCATTTGATCCAGTGCTGAGTTCAGGTCCTGAATATCTTTGTTAATTCTCTGCCTATTGAAGGCAGTCTAATATTAGTGGGGTGTTAAAGTATCTATTATTGTATGGGAGTCTAAGTCTCTTTGATAGTTTCTAAGAACTTGCTTTATGAATCTGGGTGCTTCTGTGTTGGGTACATTTATATTTAGGATAGTTAGGTCTTCTTATTGAATTAATCATTTACAATAATTCAATAAACTGAATTTACATTGACTATTATGTAATGTCTTTGTCTTTTTTGATTTTTGTTGGTCTAAGGAGTTTTGTTAGAAACCAGGATTGCAACCCCTGCTTTTTTTCTGTTTTCCATTTGCTTGGTAATTTTTCTTCATTCTTTTATTTTGAGCATCTGAGTGTCATTGCATGTGAGATGGGCCTCTTGAAGACAGCATACCAGTGGGTCTTGGTTCTTTGTCCAGCTTTCACTGTGTCTTTTAATTAGGTCATTTAGCCCATTTATATTCAAGGTTAGTATTGATATGTGTGGATTTGATCCTGTCTTCACGGTGTTAGCTATTTTGCAGACTCATTTATGTGATTGCATTTGTGTACTTCAGTGTGTTTTTGCAGTGGCTGGTCCTTCCTTTCCATATGTATTGGTTTCTTCAGGAGCTCTCGTAAGACAGGTCTCATAGCAATGAATTCCCTCAGCATTTGCTTGTCTGAAAAGGATCTTATTTCTCCTTCACTTACAAAGGTTAGTTTGACCAGATATTAATGGGTTGAAATTACTTTTCTCAAGAATGTTGAATACTGGCCCCCAATCTCTTCTGGCTGGTAAGGTTTTTGGTTGGGAGGTCTGCTCTTAGTCTGATGAGCTTCTCTTTGTAGATGACTTGACCTTTCTCTCTAGCTGACTTTAACATTTTTTCTTTTATTTTGTCCTTGGAAAACCTGATGCATCCGGTATGCATCTTGGGGATGATCGTCTCATGAAATATCCTACTGAGGTTTTCTGTATTTCCTGAATTTGAACATTGGCCTCTCTAGCTATGTTAGGGAAGATCTCGTGGATGATATCCTGAAATATTTTTTGCAAGCTGGTTCCATTCGCTCCATCTCTTTCAGTTACATCAATGAGTCATAGACTCAGTCTCTCTACATATTCCTATATTTCTCAGATGTTTTGTTCATTTCTTTTTATTCTTTTTTTCTCTATTCTTGTCTGATCATTTTTTTTCAAAAAAAAAACAGGCTTCAAGCTCTGAGATTCTTTCCTCTGCTTGGTCTACTCTACTATTAATCTGATAATTGCATTATGGAATTCTTGTAGTGTGTTTTTCAGCTCTATCAGGTTGGTTACTTTCTTTTCTAAACTGGTTATTTTGTCTGTCAGCTCCTGCATTGTTTTATCATTTTTAGCTTCCTTGAGTTGGGTTTCAGTGTATTTCTGTAGCTCAGTGATCTTCATTGCTATCCATATTCTGAATTCTATTTCTGTCATTTCAGCTTTCGCAGTCCAGTTCAGAACCCTTGCTGGAGAGGTGATCTGGTCATTTGGAGGAAAGATAGCACTCTGGGTTTTTGAGGTTTCAGTATTCTTGCACTGATTCTTACCTTTGTGGACATATCTACCTTCAATCTTTGAGGTTGCTGAGTTTTTGGATTTTTTTTCTCCCCATTATCCTATTTGATGACCTTGAGGGATTATGGTATGAGGTAAATTCAGACAACTGGCTTCTTTTCTGGGAGATTTTAAGATTCTCAGTTGAGAGCCAATGCTTGGTTCTCAACTCCTGGACTGCATGCTCTAACTCTGAGGGACTTGTATTAGGCCCCAACTTTGTTCTCTGGTTTCTCAAAGTCTGAAATCTTCTGCACTTGGGGAGCCAAGGTGTGGCAGCTGTGGCAGAGTGCTAACAGGTGCTGGTGTACCTGCCTCCCTGCATGTGCTCACCACAGTGATGGAGGAAACACAGCAGGGGGAAGGGGTGAGGCTGGGAAAGTAGGGAGAGGGAGCAGGGGCCCCTGCTGCAAATTGTATGCATGGTGGCACTGGAGGTGGTGTTGGTGCAGGGGTGGAGCACTGGTGGGCACAGAACTGTGTGCCTTCTGTGCACCCCACAAGCAGGAGTTATTGCTCAGGCTGTGGGAGGATCCCCTGTTCTCTGCGCAGTGTTAGCATGAGGGCAAGGTGCTGGTGGGGGTGAGGCTTGCTGACTCTGTGCCCACCAAGGCTGTGTTTGCAATTGTAGCCAGCAGGGAAAGGGGAGGCAGACTACACTCTCTAATGCTGGGGGTGGGAAAGGAAAGCAAAAACTGCCTATGCAGACACACACAAGCAAAGCAATGTGGGAGTTTCTGTGAGCCCTGAGGAAAGCTGCAGTATGAGGAGGAAGCAGGCAGGCTGGTACACGGCCATAGGGGCTGCCTCATTGGAGCTCTCCACCAGTCAGGCATAGTTGGATAGCATAGAAGCTACTGTGTGGGCTCCAATTGTACCTGAGACTGCCCTGCAAGCAGGTATAGCCAGTCTGGGACCCCAAAGAGGGCTCAGGTCAGACCAGCCCTGTCTGCTGGGCAAAGTCACCCTGCAGAGATCAGGTCTGACAGTTCTCCTAGGGCTGAAGTCTCCTATGGGAGCAAGTCAAGCCTAGGGGGACAGCCATTCCCAGCCATGCTTCACTCCAGACATCCCCACACCAAACCCTCTGGACTCCATTGCTGATTTTTGATTTTTTTTTTTTTTTCCTCCGTTATCCTATTTGATGACCTTGAGGGATTGATTGTGGTATGAGGTAAATTCAGCCAACTGGCTTCTTTTAGATTTTCTTCTAAAATCTTGCGATTTTAGGGTTCTCAGTTGAGAGCCAGTGCTTGGTTCTCAACTCCTGGACTGCATGCTGTAACTCTGAAGGACTCGTATTAGGCCCCTACAGCTGGCTTGCTGCCCCTAATACTTCTTTAAGCAGCTCTCCCTGCCAACTCAAGTGTCCATGGTAGTTGTAAGGTCAGCTGAGAGAAAGGAAAAATAGAACCAAAGTCAGGCAAATACGTTTATTGAACCTGCCGGCTGCTCCACTACAGACAGAGGAGGCAGCCCTGAGCTTACAAAATGAGGGGTTTATATGGGGGAGAGAGACCCTGGGGCTGTTTATTGGTTAACTTTGCCATATATCACCTTGTGACATTTACAGTAGCAGCTAGACAAAGGAACTTACAGGAGGGTGTAGGTAGTTTGTTTGTGCTTCCCACAACCTTCCCCTGTGTAGTCTGGATGACTTGTAGTTGGGGTTTACTGCAGCAAGGCCTGATAAGTGAAGTCTGTTGGCTCTACCCCAGCACCTGGGTAAGGGCTTAGAAATGTAAAGAGACTAGGGGCAAGGGTGAATGGCATGGAGAAGAGTTGCAGTGCATTAAGGGGAGGGGTGGGCAGTACAGAGGGGTTTTGGGGGAGTGTTGGCAGTACCAAGAAGCTTTCTGGGGCAGTTTGTCCCTAACAGTGGTCAAGGAGGTTGACCTGCTGGGATTCTAGAATTCGGTGGTAAGAGCAGGTTGCACCTTGCCAGTTCAACTCATCTGTTACCCTGGAGCTGTTGTGGTCTAAAAATGAGTACCAGCGCATGGTAGCCTCATAAAACGTTCTCAGTTTTCTCCCACTTCAGCCCAGCTTCTGTGTCTTCCCTCTATCCATTCTTGGTGCCTTCCCTATGAAGATTCATTAAAAGCATGCCCATTATCTCAGTCCCTTGGTGAGAGCTGTTCCACCTGGCTGGGACTAGTCAGCCATCTTTCCCTCTCAGTTTTTAAATTGGTGTCTTGACTCAGTTGTGAGGCCCTGGCTAAAGGATAGTCAGTTACCCTTCCTGAATAGGTGATTAAGTCCGCACCTCCAACCACTTCCCCAGGAGCCAGGCCATTATATACAAAGCCTAATTTCCCCAGGGTCAGCCCTTAGGCCCTACAGCTCATTGAAATTATTAATGCTAGCCAACCCTAACCGAGCTAACCCTAACCCTGCTTGTCCTGCCTGCAGAAACCACAATAAAGGCACTTGCCCTCAGTTGCCCTCTCTCACTCTGCCTCGTGACTGCAGTGCTTCTGCTGAGTGTTCCTGTGTTTCTCCCCAGGGAACTGTGAGGCACAAAACTGTGAAACTCTTTCTGGTTTCTCCTGATCTGTTCTGAACTCACCATACCTTGCTCAAGGTAATATGGTTAAAGTAGAAGGAAGGGAAAGAAGAAAGGGAAGGAGGAAGGGAAGGAACTACTTTAATTGGCTCCTAAAAGTAGCATGTTTTTTTTGAGTAAAACTCAGCTTAAGCTGACAATATTTGAATGGAGTGTAAGCTCTTTATAAAAGGGTAAAATGTAGCAACAGTTTATAAACATAAGTTATGACTGCTACAAATTGATCACTACATGAGTCAGGCCATGTGCTTATATCCAGTTACCTTATCTTATGTACTTCTGCAAAAGCTCCGTAAACTACTATTATATCTACGTAAAAGACAAGACTCTGAAGCACAAAGACACTTAAAAATTGTCTAAAATCACAGAGCAAGCAAATGGTGGAGTTAGGATTTGAATCCAGGTTTATCTATTTTTATTTATTTATTTATTATTTCTTAATTTATTTATTTTATGTATTTTATTTTATTTATTATTTCATTTTATTTTATTTTTGAGACAAAGAGTCTCGCTTTGTCACCCAGGCTGGAGTGTAGTGATGCAATCTTGGCTCACTGCAACTTCCACCTCCCAGGTTCAAGCAATTCTCCCCGCCTCAGCCTCCCAAGTAGCTGGGATTACAGGTGTGCACCACCACACCCAGCTAATTTTTTTGTATTTTTAGTAGAGACAGGGTTTCACCATATTGGCCAGGCTGGTCTCAAACTCCTGACCTCAGGTGATCCACCCGCCTCAGCCTCCCAACATGCAGGGATTACAGGCATGAGCCACCATGCCTGACGGAACCCAGGTTTATCTAAATGCAGAACCTAAGCTCTTAAGCCATACTATCTATCTCCACTACCTCCAAGTAGCTGCTCATCCAATAAATATTTATTGGGCATATGGCAGACATTGTATTATGGGTTAGAGAACAAGATACTAAACAGATACTCAAGATATTCAGTTTCTAGTGAAAGATTATTTATCTATAAGTACTAGATTACCTGATAGGCATTAGATGAAATTTTCTCCAGGCACTACAAATATATAGCTATTTATTTGATCAAGCAACATGTTATAGGACACCAATGAAAAATGTTCTACTACTACTATCCGTTGCCACTTCCCTCAGTGTACACACACACACAGACATACAGACACACACACATACACATTCTACTAAACTCATTATTTTTTTGGCTAGTTCTGCCTTTGTCCAAGGTTAGAATCTCAAGAAAATCCCATAAATTTTATATGGCTACTCTCAAATAATAACAAGTTCTCAGGTCACTCTTAGCTGAAGGAAGTTGTTCTTTCAATAATTAAAATGTGTGGTTCAGTGTAATCATCAAACCCTACATACCTTTCAAAGTTAAGACTTCTCCCAGGTCAAGCCCCCTCTAGCCTAGGAAGCCTGAAGTAAAAAAGGCAAAAGTGGTCACCAGCACCTGCTTCAATTCCCTGCCTTGCTCCTCTGCTCCTCCGTTTCCACTTTGTTTTCAGACTCCTTCAGGGAATAGGCCTTAGGCTGTGCTCTGGGCTTGGTGGATGTTTCTAATCACAAGATACCTCTGTATGTTTCTCAGAGATTCAATATCTTCTGCTGGAAATCTCCCATTGCATGTCCCAGAACAGAGGTCATATCTTGCTGGCCTCTTTTAAGCCCTAATTTCAGCCCCAACATTCTGGAGGCCCACACCATACATACTATCTTGTTGGAATCCAGTCAACATAGCCCACCCCCACTGCCCATCACTTGCAGCTCCTTTGAAGGATTGTTCTAAGAATATTTCTCTCTTCTGCTTGGCGCTCTGAGGAAACGTCATTACCCAGCCATTGGTGCTAAACTACACTGGTGCAGTTTTTCCCCACAACAGCCCAATGACTTTTCACCCTTAGAGCCCTTAAGTCTGAGGAAGATGTCAATCCAGTAGGTCCCTTAATTTTTTATGTCAAGTTCTGCCTCCCACAGGCTTGAGGTAAGGACGAAACATTGGGCTGTCCTCCTCCATGAAAACACTGCGATAGAAGACCAGTTGCTGGGGTTCTGGAATGGCTCAGAACCCCAGCACTTGGTCTTCTCCTATCCCAGTGCTTTCACACACCAGATGACCACATCCTTGGCATGTCTAGCACCTCACTTTGGAATAGGGAGATGCTTGGCAAATTTTGTTTTGTTCTCAAACTTTGAGGCCTTAGCCAAAACCAAGATAGAGTCTCATTTAACATTCTGTTTCAAAAACATAAAGAAAAATGCTCAGGAGAATAAATGACACATCACAGTAAAAATTGTCTCTATATAATCATTTTCTAATATTTTCCATTAGGGAATAGAGATTGGCCTTCTTATTTTGACTGTCCCCCTAGAAATGTCCTGTCAATATGAGTAAATTGTTAGCCTTCAGAGGCTCCACCTAAAATTATATATATACATATAATTATTTAAAGATTGTTGCATAGTCTTTCCAGGAAAATATGGCTCTGTCATTTGAGGCTCACATGATGGAGTGGTTATTTCATTCAGTGGTTATTTCATAAAAACATCAGTCATTTTAGTCAATAACATAAGCAGAAGACATTTTAGCCCTCCAAATTTAAGCCAGGCATACAGACCTGGTACCTGTTGGCAGACTTCTCCAAAGTGAGCACCTCTTGATTTATGAATAATCTATACTTCCAGAATCACTATTTTCTCCTGTCTGCAGGGACACACCACCATCTCAGGAGTCCGATAAAGTTCAAAATGTTTTGACAACATCAGAAATTGTATGAAAAGAATAGTGGCATCTCAAAAATTAAATATTTTTTTCTCTTCAAGTACTGACCAAGAACGGAAGAGTCTTCATGGAAAAGCTACTTGAGAAGTTCTGGAAAACAAATCTTTAGTGCTCCGTCCTTTTTTCTGTGTTGATGCGTCATTTGAGGCACTGCTATTTATGAGCCTACAGCTGAGGACTCTGTAGTGCCAGACAACTTAATCTTCCCTGATGTTATATACTGAATGTTCGTGTACCCCCTTTCCACCAAAATTCATGTGTTGAAGCCCTAACCCTCAGTGTGGCTGTAACTGGAGTATGAAACTAATTAAGGTTAAATGAGGATAGGGCTCTGATCTGATTAGTGTCCTCACAGGAAAAGACACAGAGAGCTCACTCTCTTTCCTTCTCCATGTGCATACACTGAGGAAAGGCCATGTGAGGACACAGCAAAAACATGGCCATCTGCAAGACAGGAAGAGCATCCTCACCAGAAACTGAATTGGCTGGAAACTTGATCTTGGACTTCTGGCATCCAGCACGGTGAGAAAATAAATTTCTGTTTTCTAAACCGCCCAGTCTATGGTATCTTGTTATGGCGGCCCAAGCTGACTAATACACCCAATAACCTAGCAACAGAGGAGAGGACAAAAAGACATTTCCTTCCTCTTTTTCAAAATGAGATCCCATAAATTTCCAAGGATGTGTAAGAATATTAATATCTTGCTTTTACATACTATGTTTATACCCATAGTTCTATTTATTCTTCACAATCTTTCAGTTAGTCAGATATAACATTAATAATCCAATTTTACAGATGAGATAGAATGAAGCTAAGCCAATAGCTTTTGACTCCTAGCCGGATGCGGATGCCTTAGAGTATTCCTACAGATCTTTCCATTCCTGAGTGTGCTTGCAATTAGAGCATTTGGGGCAAGTCCTGCACTGGTTCAAGAATAAAACACTAGACTCCAAAAGTTACTTCTTAACAGATAAGCATAATCGCAAAGAGAACAGTAGCCATAAATAATGTTGAAGAGAAAAAAATTTTTAAAGTTGGAATTGTGCGCATTTTCAATAATTTTCATTATTAATTTAGAGTTATAGTAATTTCCACCTTTCAATGAAAGCTTTTTTATATACCACATTTCAGCTTTGGATATCTGTGACACAAAGGAATAAATCTTGGTCATTTCTTGTACTTGAACACATTATGTACAGCTCCTACTAGGAGAAAAAGCTCAGCTACAACATGAAGTTCAGAACATCCACACTTCTGATTAATTTGGAGCAGTGGAACATTTAAAGAAATAGGTACTCTCTGGAGGACCAATGCTCTACATTCCATTGAGAGGTCCTTCTATAGGCCTTGGTGCTCTATTTCAAAAATCTAGGCTCTGAATGGCACACCATTAATAAAGATTTAGCAGCCAACTAATTGCACTAACATGACTTTAGCATACAACAACATACACTTTTAGGCTCATCTTTCTGTTATATAAATCAATGATGAAAAACTTCAAAAACCGGACCAATGTTAGACTGCTTAGGATAATTGATTTGGAACACTTGTTTAAAACATTTTTTATCCATCTATGAATTCTTAAAAATTTCTTATGCCTAAGAGACAGCCAAAAAGGCCTTTCACTGACCTTTGGTATTGACTCTTCCTAATAGAGAATGTCTCTCTTTGCTCCCATTTCAACGGCTCTTGAGGATGACTACCTAATGCTGGGAAAAATGTTGGTTGCTTTTAGCAGGCATGCCTGTCCATATCAACAGTTATACCATTCTACTCTTTCAGTTCGGTTTCCATTGTACTGGAAAATGAAGACCTATCTCTGAGTATTTATTTCTCTCCAGATTGGCTGTCAAAAGCTCTTTATGTTGAATTTCCTTCTTATTTGGCCCTCAAAAGAGTCAGTCTCTCCTAATTGATCTTCAAATGATTATCACATTCAGAAAAAAAACGGAATATTTTTCTAATATACAATTAGAAAAAATATAAATTTGAGTTATAGTAGTATTTTGTTTGTAGATTTTTTGTGTGTATCTAGAGAAAAGAGATTTTAAAATTGGAAACATAAAAAATTAATGAAAAAATTAAAAATGATTTAAGGAACCATAAGTAACCTAAATATCCACTAATAGAGGGTTGGCATAGATCAGATGTAATACGATAAATATGTAGCTATATAGAGATTTACGATGCTATTTCCTTTCAGTAAAGTGTTCTGCTTCTAATGTAAATGATACTATGACTGAAGCTTCTGCTTCTACATAGCAAACTATGCACATAGGTGTTTATATCTCCTTCCTCAAAAATGTCTATAAAAATAACAGCAAAGAAAGATGGAGGACAGTTATCTCAGCACTAGGAAAGGAAGATAAAGCCATCAGCAGACCAGAAATTTGTTAAAATCTCTAAAAGATAGTAGGTAGATGGAATTAGATAAGAATGAAGAGGTAAATGTCCCAGCGCCAAGGACACATAGTTCCAAATTAAAATAAGTAAATGCTGAGCATAATGAATGACAAAGACCAATATTTAGAAATACCTCCACAAAATTTTGTAACACACCAAAGATAAAAAGAATATCCTAGAGGCTTCCAGGAAGAGGCTTTGGAAACCAGTTACATAAGGCCCTTGCTATGAGGTTTATTATCTGCCTTTTTTTTTTTTTTTTAAATACTTTAAGTTCTGGGATACATGTGCAGAACATGCAGGTTTGTTATATACGTATACACGTGTCATGGTGGTTTGCTGCACCCATCAACCTGTCACCTACGTTAGATATTTCTCCTAATGTTCTCCATTCCCTAGTCCCCCACTCCCCAACAGGCCCTGGTGTATGATGTTCCCCTACCTGTGTCCATGGTATTCTCATTGTTCTGCTCTCACTTATGAGAACATGTGGTGTTTGGTTTTCTATTCCTGTGTTATTTGCTGAGAATGATAGTTTCCAGCTTCATCCTTGTCCCTGGAAAGGACATGAACTCATCCTTTTTTATGACTGCATAGCATTCCATGGTGTATATGTGCCATATTTTCTTTATTGAATCTAACATTGATGGGCATTTGGGTTGGTTCAAAGTCTTTGCTATTGTGAATAGTGCTGCAGTAAACATACGTGTACATGTGTCTTTATAGTAGAATGATTTATAATCCATTGGATATATACCTAGTAATGGAATTGCTGGGTCAAATATATTTCTGGTGCTAGATCCTTGAGGAATCTCCACACTGTCTTCCACAACAGTTGAACTAATTTACAATTCCAGCAGCGTAAAAGTGTTCCTATTTCTCCACATCCTTTCAAGCATCTGTTGTTTCCTGACTTCAATGATCACCATTCTAACTGGCATAAGATGGTACCTCATTGTGGTTTTGATTTGCATTTCTCTAATGACCAGTGATGATGAGCTTTTTTTCACATTTTTTGGCCACATAAATGTCTTATTTTGAGAAGTGTTTGTTCATATCCTCTGCCCACTTTTTGATGGTTTTTTTTTTCTTGTAAATTTGTTTAAGTTCCTTATAGATTCTGGATATTAGCCCTTTGTCAGATGGATAGATTGCAAACATTTTTTCCCATTCTGTAGGTTGCCTGTTCACTCTGATAATATTTTCTTTTGCTGTGCAGAAACTCTTTAGTTTAATTAGATCTCATTTGTCACTTTTGGCTTTTGTTGCCATTGCTTTTGGTGTTTTAGTCATGAAGTTTTTGCCCATGCCTATGACCTGAATGGTATTGCCTAGGTTTTCTTCTAGGGATTTTATAGTTTTAGGTCATATGTATAAGTCTTTAATCCACCTTGAGTTAATTTTTGTATAAGGTGTAAGGAAGGGATCCAGTTTCAGTTTTCTGCATATGGCTAGCCAGGTTTCCCAACACCATTTATGAAATAGAAAATCCTGGACAGATGTGGTGGCTCACACCTGTAATCCCAGCACTTTGGGAGGCTGAGGCTGGAGGATCACAAGGTCAGAAGATCAGGACCATCCTGGCTAACATGGTAAAACCCCGTCTCTACTAAAAATACAAAAATTTAGCCAGGCATGGTGACCCACACCTGTAATCTCAGCTATTCAGGAGGCTGGGGTAAGACAATCACCTGAATCCCAGAGGCAGAGGTTGCAGTGAGCTGAGATCATGCCACTGCACTCCAGCCTGGGCAACACAGCAAGATTCCATCTCAAAAAAAAAATATATATATATATACACACACACACACACACATATACACACATATATACATGTATGTGTGTATATATGTGTGTGTGTATATATATATGGAATCCTTTCCCCATTGCTTGTTTTTGTCAGGTTTGTCACAGATCAGATGGTTGTAGATGTGTGGCATTATTTCTGAGACCTCTGTCCTCTTTCATTGGTCTATATATCTGCTTTGGTACAAGTACAATGCCGTTTTGGTTACTGCAGCCTTGTAGTATAGTTTGAAGTCAGGTAGCATGATGCCTCCAGCTTTGCTCTTTTTGCTTAGGATTGTCATGGCTGTACAGGCTCTTTTTGGGTTCTATATGAAATTTAAAGTATTTCTTTCTAATTCTGTGAAGAAAGTCAATGGTAGCTTGCTGGTGATAGCATTGAATCTATAAATTACTTTGGGCAATATGGTCATTTTCAGGATATTGATTCTTCCTATCTATGAGCATGAAATGTTTCTCCATTTGTTTGTGTCCTCTCTTATTTCCTTGAGCAGCGGTTTGTAGTTCTCCTTGAAGAGGTCCTTCACATCCCTTGTAAGTTGGATGCCCAGGTGCTTCATTCTCTTTGTAGCAATTGTGAATGGGAGTTCACTCATGATTTGGCTCTCTGTTTGTCTATCATTGGTGTATAGGAATGACTGTGATTTTTGCGCATTGATTTTTATCCTGAGACTTTGCTGAAGTTGCTTATCAGCTTAAGGAGATTTGGGGCTGAGACAATGGGGTTTTCTAAATATACAATTATGTCATCTGCAAAGAGAGACAATTTGACTTCCTACTTCCTCTTTTCCTAATTGAATACACTTTATTTCTTTCTCTTTCCTGATTGTCCTGGCCAGAACTTCCAATACTATGTTGAATAGTAGTGGTGAGAGAGGACATCCTTGTCTTGTGCCAGTTTTCAAAAGGAATGTTTCTATCTTTTGCCCACTCAGTATATTGGCTGTGGGTTTGTCACAAATAGCTCTTACTATTTTGAGACACATTCTAGCAATACTTAGTTTATTGAGAGTTTTTAGCATGAAGGGGTGTTGAATTTTGTTGAAGGCCTTTTCTGCATCTGTTGAGATAATCATGTGGTTTTTGTCATTGGTTCTGTTTATGTGATGGATTATGTTTATTGATTTGTGTATGTTGAACCAGCCTTGCATCCTAGGGATGAAACTGACTTGATTGTGGTGGATAAGTTTTTTGATGTGCTGCTGAATTCGGTTTGCCAGTATTTTATTGAGGATTTTGGCATTGATGTTCATCAAGGATACTGGCCTGGAATTTTCTTTTTTTCTTGTGTCTCTGCCAGGTCTAGGTATGAGGATGATGCTGACCTCATAAAATTAGTTAGGGAGAAGTTCCCTTTTTTATTGTTTGGAATCATTTCCGAAGGAATGGTACCAGCTCCTCTTTGCACAACTTGTAGAATGTGGCTATGACTCTGTCCGGTCCTGGGCTTTTTTTGGTTGGTAGGTTATAAATTACTGCCTCAATTTCAGAACTTGTTATTGGTCTATTCACGGATTTGACTTCTTCCTGGTTTAGTCTTGGGAGGGTGTATATTTCCAGGAATGTATCCATTTCTTCTAGATGTTCTAGTTTATTTGTGTAAAGGTCTTTCTACTATTCTCTGATGGTAGTTTTTATTTATGTGGGATCAGTGGTGATATCCACTTTATCGTGTTTTATTGTCTTTTTTATTCTTCTCTCTTTTCTTCGTTATTTGTCTGGCTAGCAGTCTATTTTGTTAATCTTTTCAAAAAAACAGCTCCTAAATTCACTGATTTTTTAGAAGGGTTTTTCATGTCTCTATCTCCTTCAGTTCTGTTCTGGTCTTAGTTATTTCTTGTCTTCTGCTAACTTTTGAATTGGTTTGCTCTTGCTTTTCTAGTTCTTTTCATTGTGATGTTAGGGTGTCAATTTTAGATCATTCCCACTTTCTCCTGTGGGCATTTCGTGCTATAAATTTCCCACTAAACGCTGCTTTAGCTTTGTCCCAGAGATTCTGGTAAGTTGTGTCTTTGTCCTCATTGGTTTCAAAGAGAAACCAATTATTTCTTATTTATTTCTCCCTTACTCACCCAGTAGTCATTCAGGAGCAGGCTGTTCAGTTCCATGTACTTGTGCAGTTTTGAGTGAGTTTCTTAATCCTGAGTTCTAATTTGATTACACCGTGATCTCAGAAAATTTTGTAATTTCTGTTTTTTGTTTTGTTTTGTTTTTTGCATTTGCTGAGGAGTGTTTTACTTCTAATTATGTGGTCAATTTTAGAATAAGTGCTATCTGGTGCTGAGAAGCATGTGTATTCTGTTGATTTGGGATTGAGAGTTCTGTAGATGACTATTAGGTCCACTTGGTCCAGAGCTGAGTTCAAGTCCTGAATATCCTTGTTAATTTTCCATCTCATTGACCTAATATTAACAGTGGGGTGTTAAAATCTCCCACTATTATTGTGTGGGAGTCTAAGTCTCTCTGTAGGTCTCTAAGTACTTGCTTTACGAATCTGGGTGCTCCTGTATGGCTGCATATATATTGAGGATAGTTAGCTCTTCTTGTTGCATTGATCCCTTCACCATTATGTAATGCCCTTCTTGGTCTTTTTTGATCTTTGTTAGTTTAAAGTCTGTTATATCAGAGACTAGGATTGCAATCCCTGTTTTTTGTTTTTTGTTGTTATTGTTTGTTTGTTTTGCTTTCCATGTGCTTGGTAAATAAATCTTCCTCCATTCCTTTATTTTGAGCCTATGTGTGTCTTTGCACAGGAGATGGGTCTCTGAATACAGCACATCAATGGGTTTTGACTCTATCCAATTTGCCAGTCTGTGTCTTTTGATCAGTGGCATTTAGCCCATTTACATTTAAGATTAATATTGTTATTTGTGAATTTGATCTTGTCACTATGATGCTAGCTGGTTATTTGGCCTGTTAGTTGATGCAGTTTCTTCATAGTATCAACGGTCTTTACAATTTGCTTTGTTTTTGCCGTGGCCGATACTGGTTTTCTTTCCATATATAGTGATTCCTTCAGGAGCTCTTGTAAGGCAGGCCTGGTGATGACAAAATCTCTCAGCATTTGTTTGTCTGTAAAGGATTTTATTTCTCCTTTGTTTATGAAGCTTAGTTTGGCTGGATATGAAATTCTGCGTTGAAAATTCTTTTCTTTAAGAATGTTGAATATTTGTCCCCACTGTCTTCTGGCTTGTAGGGTTTCTGCAAAGAAATCTGCTATTAGTCTGATGGGCTTCCCTTTGTGGGTAACCCAACCTTTCTCTCTGGCTGCCCTTAACATTTTTTTCTTCATTTCAACCTTGGTGAATCTGATGATTATGTGACTTGGAGTTGCTGTTCTCAAGGAGTATCTTTGTGATATTCTCTGTATTTCCTGAATTTGCATGCTGGCCTGTCTTCCTAGGTTGGGGAAGTTCTCCTGGATAATACCCTGAAGAGTGTTTTCCAACTTGGTTCCATTCTCCCCGTCACTTTCAGGTACACCAGTCAAATGTAGATTTGGTCTTTTCATATAGTCCCATATTTCTTGGAGGCTTTGTTCGTTCCTTTTCATTGTTTTTTCTCTAATTTTGTCTTCATACTTTATTTCATTAAGTTGAACTTCAATCTCTGATATCCTTTCTTCCACTTGAATGATTCAGCTATTGATACTTCTGTATGCTTCACAAAGTTCTCATGCTGTGTTTTTCAGCTCCATCAGTTCATTTATGTTTTTCTCTAAACTGGTTATTCTAGTTAGCAATTTGTCTAACCTTTATTCAAGGTTCTTAGCTTCCTTGTCTTGGGTTAGAACGCGCTCCTTTAGCTCCTCCTTTAGGAGAAGTTTGTTATTACCCACCTTCTGAAGCCTACTTGTGTCAATTCATCAATCTCATTCTCCATCCAGTTTTTGCTGGCAAGGAGTTGTGATCCTTGTGATCCTTTGGAGGACAAAAGGCATTCTGGTTTTTGGAATTTTCAGCCTTTTTGTGCTGTTTTTTCCTCATGTTTGTGGATTTATCTACCTTTGGTCTTTGATGTTGATGAGTTTTAGATGAAGTTTCTGTGTGGACATCCTTTTTGTTGATGTTGATGCTATTCCTTTCTGTTTGTTAGTTTTCCTTCTAACAATCAGGCCCCTCTTCTGCAGGTCTGCTGCTATTTGCTGGAGGTTCACTCCAGACCCTATTTGCCTGAGTATCACCAGTGGAGGCTGCAGAACAGCAAAGATTGCTGCCTGTTCCTTCCTCTGGAAGCTTCATCCCTGAGGTGCACCTACCAGGTGCTAGCTGGAGCTCTCCTGTATGCAGTGTCTGTCAACCTCTGCTGGGAGGTGTCTCCCAGTCAGTAGGCATGGGGGTCAGGGAACCACTTGAGGAGGCAGTCTTTCCTTTAGCAGAGCTCGAATGCTGTGCTGGGAGATCCACTGCTCTCTTCAGAGCTGGCAGGCAGGAAGGTTTAAGTCTGCTGAATCTGTGCCCACAGCTGCCCCTTCCCTCAGGTATTCGGTCTCAGGGAGATGGGAGTTTTATCTATAAGTCCCTCACAGGAGCTGCTGCCTTTCTTTCAGAGATGCCCTGCCCAGAGAGGAGGAATCTAGAGAGGCAGTCTGGCTACAGTGGCTCTGCCGAGCTGCGGTGGGCTCCGCCCAGTTTGAACTTCCTGGTGGCTTTTTTTAAACTGTGAGGGGAAAACCACCTACTCAGGCCTCAGTAATGGCAGATGCCCCTCCCCGCACTAAGCTGGAGCTCCCCAGGTCGACTTCATACTGCTGTGCTGGCAGCAAGAATTTCAAGGCAGTGGATCTTAGCTTTCTGGGCTCCGTGGGGGTGGGATCCACTGAACTAGACAACTTGGCTCCCTGGGCTCAGCCCTCTTTCCAGGGGAGTGAATGGTTCTGTCTTGCTGGCATTCCAGGCACCACTGGGGTATGCAAAAACAAAAAACAAAATCAAACACAACAATTCCTGCAGCAAGCTTGCTATCTGCCCAAAAGGTTGCCTTGTTTTGAGCTTGAAACCCAGGGTCCTGGTGGCATAGGCACCTGAGGGAATCTCCTGGTCTATGGGTTGTGAAGACCATGGGAAAAGCATAGCATCTGGGCCAGAGTGCACTCTTCCTCACAGCACATCCCTCACGGTTTCCCTTGGCTAGGGGAGGGAGTCCCCCGACCCCTTGTGCTTCCTGGGTTAGGGAATGCCCCACCCTGCTTCAGCTCACCCTCCATGGGCTGCACCCACTGCTTAACCAGTCCCAATGAGATGAGCCTGGTACCTCAGATGGAAATGCAGAAATCACTCACTTCTGCATTGACCTCACTGGGAGCTGCAGACTGCAGCTGTTCCTATTCAGCAATTTTGCCAGCCATGCCCTATTATCTGAATTTTTATAGCTATGAAATTGTGTAGGGAAGCAGTCATGCCTCAAAAGTATTCATTAATGAACTCGTAAAATTAGTCCTGACTCACTCAAATACCCCATCCCTATTTTAATAAATGTGTGATAAATACATAGCACAACTTTATTTCAAAGTAAAATTGCAAATCTTGAAAAGATGTAAGATTTCGTAGAGTAGATAAAAGTGTTGGTAACTTTTTAAGTCACCAACAAAGTTAGCTAAATGAGGATTAGCAGAGGTAGGTCAATTAAGGATG
The DNA here is from genome assembly GCF_008728515.1 of Papio anubis. Taxonomy (NCBI): domain Eukaryota; kingdom Metazoa; phylum Chordata; class Mammalia; order Primates; family Cercopithecidae; genus Papio; species Papio anubis. The sequence goes on along the minus strand of NC_044982.1, from coordinate 67,906,087 downwards.
AAGGAGAAGAAAATCAACCAGAAAAAAAAAAAAAATGACAAGAACGGATCTTCAAAGAAGCATCATTTAACAATCAAAGGATTTAAGATAGGCCTTTGGTGAAAGTCTTGTAATATTATTATAAAAGTTACTATCTTTATGATTGTGTTAGAAAGTGAAGCATAAACTTGGAAGATGTCATAACATGGTATCATCTCTTCTTATCAGAAAACAGCATCCCAATAATCCATTTTAAATGAATTATAATATGGACTGATCTGGTGCTAATTTTCCTAGAAAAGAGAAGGAAGGTTTCCTGTATATACAACCAAACCAAAGACATAATATTAGTCTTCTCATGAGCAACAATAAGTGCTAAAAACAGTGGGAAAATGCCTTAAAAATTCTGAGATAAAGTGACTTTAAATCAAGAATTTTATACATAAGCAAACTACCAATCAAGTGTTTACCTTCCATATATTCTTCTTCTGAAAAAAAAAAGGCACTGCAGAAGTATTTTGAGACAGAGTGAGAGCAAAAGCTAGACACACACACACACACACACACACACATATACACATACACATATACACATACACATATACACAGAGACAGAGAGAGAGCAAGAGTGAGAGCGAGAGCAAGAGCGAGAAGAGAAGACAAGAGAAGAGAAGACAAGAGAAGAGAAGAGAGAAGCAAAGCCAAGAAAACAGAATGGAAGACATAAAGAGATGAAGAGATTTCTGCTTTAGGTATGAGAAGACAAAGTAGTTCAAACCAAATCAGACTACCCTCGGGGAAAAAAATACACAAAACTTGATATAAATATGTTATTTAAACCGCTTCTTAAAAGCATCAAAAGCATGTCAGTATAATAAGGAATTACAGGGCAGAAATCTAAAACTTGGGGAAAGGGATACCTTGGGGCATTTGCTGATCTGATAGAGAGAGCCCATAGGTGCTTCTGAAAGTCTTTTTGAGCTAAGGGAGAAAGTCAGATTTCAGGCCCCACCCAGTACAGAGTATTGAGCCCCCAAATGGCTATGCCCTCAGAGTAGTGGTGAAACAAAAATAAACCAATCCTTGCCCAGTCTGCAGTCTTCCTTTTTTTTAACTTTTAAGTTCAGGGGTACATGTGCAGGTTTGTTACATAGGTAAATTTGTGTCATGGAGTTTGGTTGTACAGATTATTTCATCACCCAGGTATTAAGTCTAGTACCCATTAGTTATTTTTTCAGATCATCTCCCTCCTTCCACTCTCCACACCCTACAATAAGCCCCAGTCTGCTGTTCCTTTCTATGTATCCATGTGTTTTCATCATTTAGCTGCCACTTATAAGTGAGAATATGTGGTATTTAACCACATGTTTTGATAAACTAATGATGTATTTTGTAATTTCTCAAATGAATACTAAAAGAACAAGGAAAGAGCCCAACACTTTCAACTAAAAGGAAAGGAAATTAATGATTTTTAAAAAATCAATCAGAACTCATGTTCTGTTCCTGTGTTAGTTTGCTAAGGATAATGGCCTCCAGCTCCATCCCTCTCCAAATTTCAGTGGCCCCTAAAATCTCAAGCTGTGAAACTTAGAGTAAGGATATCCAGATTGTTAGCACCTCTCTTCAGAGGCAAATAATATCATCCTAAGTTTTAAATTACTTCAACAAATACTTTTTCAAACACAATGTCCAGCACACACTGAAAAATGGCAACATACCATGGGCAAGAACAAGGCGTAATAAAAATAACCAGTATAGCCACAGGCATTGTTAGACACAGTAAAACTATACTTAACATTTTCAAGGAGAAGAAAAGTAAGCTGTAAAATTTCAGTAGGAAACTGACAACTACAAAAAGTGACAGCAGATTTGAAAAAGAAACAAATTGAAATCCTAGAACTGAATAATTCATAAATAAAATTAAGAAGTCAATGGGCAAAATTAACAATATATTGCACAGGTGAAGAGACAGAAAACAGGTCAGAAGCAACTCTCCAGAATGCAGCATACCTTCAGACAAAAGGTAAAAAATACAGAAAAGAATGTGAAAGATAATTCCATGAGAGATTCTAAGTTTCAACATCTAGAAGAAGAGGAGATAAAGAATGGATAACAGGCAATGGTTGTGGAGATTTTGGCTTCAAATTTTCTAAAACTAATGAAAAATATCAATTATCAAATTTAGTAATACCAATAATTCGGAACCAGCAAAAATAAAGGCAAAATGAAGACATTTTTAGGTACATGACTAATGGAAAGTTTTCCCCACTAAGAGACCTGCACCCAAAAGACTTTGTAAAGGATGTTTTTAGAGAATAGGAAAATAATTGTTGAGGAATATATAGAGGCAAAAAAAATACAAATAATAAGAAAAGAAATTTGGAAACCTGTGAGTAAATCTCAATAAACATTGACAAGATAAAAAATAATAACACATAGGTTAGGAAGAATGTAAATGAAGCTAAGTGTTTTAAGCTCCTTGCTTCACCCAGGAAGGGAGCAAAATTATTCACTAATAATTTTGATAAATCAATGTTATATTTTGTAATTTCTCAGAAGAACACTAAAAGAATAAAGAAAAAGCCTAATACTTTCAACCAAAAGATAAGAAATGAAATTAATAATTTTTTTAAAAAATCAGTCAGACGTCGACATGGCCAAAAGTTGTAAGTCCACAGGTCTTGGAGATACTCGCTTACCACAGGAACTCTCTTGGGGATCTGTGGCTGTGGTGGTCTCAGCTGTCACAGTTGATATCAAATCAATTTGCTGGGAAAAGCAAGCATTCAATGAATCTCTGCTTGTTTCTTTAAAATGCATCAGTGATATGATATTGAGGAGGTCCCAATTATTCATTAATCATTTCAACAAATTTGCTATGATAAGCATATTAAACTCAGAATAGTCATTTCTTATATCCTATAAAAGAATGGAAGACATGAGATGAGTTCTTAGGAGACTCTGGCAGTATTTCTCCTAATTTTAATGTTAGAAAATATAAGCTAGTAACAGCAGAAAGTTGGATTATTCTTGATAAATTAAAGATTTAATGACAAAGACTGACACAAGGAGGCAACAAAGTCTGACGGCAGGATTCTTTACCAAAGTGCCTTTCTATGCACATAGGAAAATCAATCAAGTTAAAGATAACCAGCAAATAAAATCAAAGACATTGGTTATTAAGGTTACAGAAGACTGTACATTGCACAAACCACAAACTTTACAGATGTGACTACTTGATACTTTGATTTATGCCTCTATTTCAGCATCTCCCAACAGGTCATGATATGCAAAAGAATGAACTCCAGAATGGTATCTTGAATGCTTTCTATTCTGCTATATTTATTCTAGGGTCTGTCTGGTGTTTTTTCATGATCAAGGACCAAAGATCTCAATTACTCTTTTACCATCAATTTATGTTGACTACAGAGCTACTTGCTTCTGTCATCAAAATGTCTTTGAAATTTGCTGTTTGTTTTTTATGTGTCGATATTCTACAATTTTAGCTCTATTTGCATCTATGTGAAATGGCCTTTTAAAACTTTGCTGCCTCTTATTCTGCAAGTGAAGTAGAAGGGACTAAAAGTGACTGAGAAATGATAAAATACTTATTCTTTTATCTTCCAAATTATTAGTTGAAATTGCATGGAGAAATTATATAGGAAAAGTCTGACAAGAAACAATCTAAAAATATATAATCATTTATTAATATTGATTATGTATTATAATAGACACGTTTATTTATTAATAAATTAGCTATAACTAATTTTTTGAAGAAATGTTCCAAAACAACATTTCATTGTGAAGTTTGGTTATAGTTTTAGCACATGTTCGTCAAATCAAAGTCCCTTTTATTAAGAAATACACGTGAAATTTAGAAACAATTTTGGGAAAAATCAATGTATACATTGTTAACTATTAAATTTGAAAAGTTATATAAATGAAACACTAATTCACTAGTTTAAAACTATTCAGATAAAAGCATGTGTCCACTTCTTTTCCTGAAGTCTATATATGTTTAGAAAATATGATACAGATAAAAAGTTTCATCACTGAGTGACCACAAAATCTCACTTTAAATGAGCAAGGAAAGTGAATACACTAAGTCTAACAGTTTAAGTTTTTCTTCAGAACAATGGTCTTAAACAGCTTATTTGTAAAAGTTTAAGCTTGAGTTCTGTTGGGAATTTTCAAGAACATATTAACTGTCTTTTAACAGTTCATAGTAGTCCCCAGGTATAACTATTTACATTTAAATTTTAAAAAAAAGGTATTAGTATTAGAGACTCTTCTTTAGAAGCTTTGGAATGTAAATTTCTGTAAATTCAAAAAAGATAACTCTTTGTAATTTTAACATTAAAAGAAGTATCTTTCCCTTGAAGTTGTAAAAAGTCCTTTTAAGTGCTGACATTAAGAAAAATCAGAGTTGGATGCAGAAAAAGCATTTGACAAAATTCAACATCTCTTCACAAAAAAACTCTCAACAAATTAGGTGTAGAAGAGATGTATCTCAACATAATAAAGGCCATATATGACAAAATTACAGCTAACATCATACTCAACAAATATTGAAAGCTTTTTCTTTAGGATCAAGAAGTAGACAAGGATGCCCACTCTCACCATTTCTACTCAATATAGTACTGGAAGTACTAGAGAGGGCAATCAGACAAGTGAAAGAAATATAAGGCAGCCAAATTGAAAAGGAACAAGTTAAATTGAATTTGTTTGCAAATGACATGATCATATATATAGAAAGCCCTAAAGACTCCACCAAAAAAAAAATACATGAATTCAGTAAAGTTGCAGAACACAAAGTCAACACATAAAAGTATGTAGCATTTCTATACACTAACCATAAACTATCAGAAAAAGAAAATAATAAAGCAATTTACAATAGCATTAAAAAATAAAATACTTAGGAGTAAATTAACCAAGACAGTGAAAGATCTGTATACTGAAAACTATAAAACATTGATGAAAGAAATTGAAGAACACACAAATAAATGGAAAGATATCCTGTGTTAAAGGATTGAAAGAATAAATATTGCTCAAATGTCCATACTACATTTCTTAGTTCCTTTTGTGCTGTTATTGCAGAATACAGACTGAGCAATTTATAATGAACAAAAATGCATTTTTGTTCTGGGGTCTGGGAAGGCCAAGATCAAGGTGCTGGCAATATGGAACAAGGGCCTTCTTGGTATGTCATAAAATGGTATAAGAGCAAAGAGAGGGAGAGAGAGGGAGAGAGAGAAAGAGAGGGGAGAGAGACAGTGAAGGGAGCCAAACTCACCCTTGTATAACAAACCCACTCCCACACACACACACACAAAAAACATCAATCCATCCATTCATAAAGGTGTAGACTTCATGGCCCAATCATCTCTTAAAGGTCCCACTTTAAGAGAAATAATCCAACCATAGTATTCCACCCCTGACTCCCCAAAACTAATGTCCCTCTTACATACAAAATGCACTGATTCTATCTCAGTAGCCCTAAAACTCTTAATGTGTTCTAGCACAAATTCAAAAGTCCAAAGTCTCATCTTCAACATCATAGGGTGAGATTCAAGGCACAATTCATTCTAAGGCAACTTGCTCTTCAGCCATGAGCCTGTGTAATCAAACAAGCTGTCTACCTCTAAAACACAATGGTCAGATAGACACAAGACAGACATTCTCCTTCCAGAAGGGAGAAAAAGGCAAGGAAAAAAGGGATAACCAGCCCTAAGTAAGTCCAAAACCAAATAGGGTGAACAACATCAAATCCTAAGGCTCCAGAATAATCTTCCTTGCCTCTATGTCCCACCTTCTATGCACACTGGAATGGGAGGTGGGGCCCCATGGCCTTGGACAGCCCTGCCCTATGGCTTTGTTGGGCTCAGCCCACACAGTAGCTCCCACAGGTTAGAGTCTCATACCTGCAAGTCTCCCAGGCTGGCATTGCACACTGGCCGTGCTATTGTTCTTGAGTGGGCTGCCCCACCCCCAGGGCTCCAGTAAGCATAGTTCTAGTGGAGACTCTATTTAGCAGCTATTTCTCTATGGCAGGTTTTCATCTGGGTCCCAACACTGTTCAATACATTCTTTGAAACCTAGGTTGAGACCTCCATAGTCCCACAACTCATGTACTCTGCACCTCTCCAGGGTTAGCACCATGTGGACGCTGCCTACGTTCACAGCTGTTCCATCCCCAGTGGTGGTCAGACCAGCACCTGGGCCTTCTTGAGCCACAGTTGGGGCAGTGGAGAAGTGTTGTTCTGGAATGTGAGGAGCAGATACTCGAGGAGGGACAGGGCAGTAAAAGCTGAAGCCCCATGCGTGCCCTGGGCCCCTCTCCAGAAACCTTGCCCTCAAGACCCTGGCTTCGTCCGAAGATTTCTGAAATGCCATTGGAGTCATTCTCCCATTGTCTTGGTGAATAGCACCTGACTTTTTTCTAGCCATATCAATCCCTTCAGCAGTCACTTGGCAACATCCTTAGGATTCTCTCCCGAACATGCTGTAAAAATTTTTTACATTGCCAGGCTGACAATTTTCCACATCTTTTCATTCTGCTTCCATTTTAATTATTAATTCCACCTTTAAATCATTTCTCTTTCCTTGAATTTTACTATATGCAGTTAAGAGAAGCCACATAGATCCTTCAATGCTTTTCTGCCTAGATATTCCTCCAGCCAGATATCCTAGTTCACTGCTTTGCCTGGGCATCAACACAATGCAGCCAAGTTCTTTGCCACTTTATAACAAAGATGATGATCATCCCTCCAGAGTCTAGTACCCCAGTACCTTGATCTTTATTTCTGAGATCTCATCAGAATTACCTTCACTGCCCACATTTCTACCAACATTAGGATGACAACCACTTAAGTAACCTCTAAGAGGTCTCAGGCTTTCACTACAGCTCTTCTTGCCTGAGCCCTCACCAGAATTACTCTTAATACCTCATTTACAGCAACCTAGGTTTTTTCCTAACCTCCTCTTCTAAATTTTTTCAGCTTCTATCCCTTACTCAATTTCAAAGCTGCCTCTACATTTTCAGGTATTTGTTACAGCAACAGCCCCTCTTCTTGATACCAATTTTATATCTTTGCATTCTGCTACTATAACAGAATATCATAGACTGGATAATTTATAAGAAACAGAAACTTATTTCTCACAGTTCTGGAGGTTGGGAAGTGTAAGACTACAGTACCAGCATCTAACAAGGGCCTTCTTGAGATGTCATAACATAGCATAAGGGCAAAGAGAGGGTGACAGAAAGAGAGAAGGAACTGAACTCATCCTTTTATAACAAACCCACTCCCAAAATAACAGCATTTATTTATTCATGAAGGGAGAGCATTCATGGCCTAATCAACTCTTAAAGGTCCCACTTCCTAATATTATTACAATGGCAATTAAATTTCAATGTGAGTTTTGGAGGAAACAAACATTCAAACTATAGAATTACCCAAAGCCAGGCAGGGGCACGGTGGCTCAGGCCTGTAATCCCAGCACTTTTGGAGGCCAAGGTGGGTGGATAACAAGGTCAAGAGTTCAAGACCAGCCTGACCAACATGGTGAAACCCCATCTCTACTAAAAATACAAAAATTAGCTGGGCACAGTGGCAGGCATCTGTAACCCCAGCTACTTGGGAGGCTGAAGCAGGAGAATTGCTTGAACCTGGGAGGCAGAGGTTGCAGTGAGCCGATATCATGCCACTGCATGCTAGCCTGGGCAACAGAACAAGACTTGGTCTCAAAAAATAAAAAAGAATTACCCAAAGCCACGTTACAGATCCAATGCAATCTCCAACAAAATTTCAATGGCATTTTCCACAGAAATCACAGTCCGATTTCAAAGTACATTACAAAGCTATAGGAATTAAAACAGCACGGTACTGTCATAAAAACAGACACATCAACACAGAGTGGATAAAGAGCTCCAAAGTAAACCTACATATTTACAGTCAAATGATTTTCAACAAAGATACCAAAAATACAAAACAAGGAAACAATTGTCTTTTACATAAATAGTATTGTAAAAACTGGCTAGTCACATAGAGAAGAAGAATATTGGGCTCTTCTCTCAAATGATATACAAAAATCAACTCAAAATGTTAGATTAAAGACTTAAATATAAGACTTGAAACTGTGAAACTGTTAAGAAAAATACATGGGGAAAAAGCTCCATGATATTGGCCTGGGAAATAATGTTTTCAATATTACCTCAAAAGTACAGGCAACAAAAGTAAAAATAGACAAATGAGGTTATGTCAAACTAAAAAGCTTCTTCTGTTGTCTAAAAGTAGACAAATGAGATTATGTCAAACTAAAATCTTCTTTCATAGGAAAAAAAATTCAACAGAGTAGAGACACAACCCATGGATTAAGAGAAATTATTTGCAAACCATACATCTGATAAGGGACTAATATTCAATATATATAAAGAACTCAAACAACTCAATATCAAGAAAACAAGCCAATTTAAAAATGAACAAGTATCTTAATTGTCATTTTTGCAGAGAATTCATATAAATGACCAACAGATATATGAAAAGGTGCTAAACATCACTAATCATCAGAGAAATGCAAATTAAAACCATGGTGAGATATCACCTCACACCTGTTAAAATGGCTTTTATAAGAAAGATGAAAAATAGGCTGGATGCGGTGGCTAATGCCTGTAATCCTAGCACTTAGGAAGGCTGAGGAGAGCATATCACTTGAGGTCAGGAGTTCGAGGCCAGCCTGGCCAACATGGTGAAACCCCATCTCTACTAAAAATACAAAAATTAGGTGGATGTGGTGGCACGCACCTGTAATCCCAGCTACTTGAAAAGTTGAGGCAGGAGAATTGCTTGAACTAAGGAGGCAGAGGTTGCAGTGAACTGAGGTTGGGCCACTGCACTCCAGCCTAGATGACAGAACAAGACACTGTCTCAAAAAAAAAAAAAAAAAAAAAGAAAAGAAAAGAAAAGAAAAATAAGTTTTGGCAAGGATGTGGAAAAAGATGAGCTATGAAAACAAAAAGTTATATTAAAACCAGTGAAAATAGGCATTAAGACAAAAAACATTACCAGTAATAAAGATGGTCACTTGCGTTTCAAAACATTCAATTCACTAAGAAAATAAAGCAATAGTAAATTTAATATCAACCAATAACAAAACACGAATAGTTCTAATAGCATAAATTATAAGTATAAAAAGAAAAACGTTGAAAGATAAGGAGAAATAGACAAATTTACAATAATACTGTGAATCCTAATACACCTTTTCAATAATTCATATCACAAAGGCAAATACCATAAAGGCCCCAAAATAAGCCTCAACAACTGCAAAAGACTAGGATGAGAGAGTATATTTTCTAATCAGCACAACTTACTAGAAAATATGTTTTTAAAAACCACAGTAGAGATTTTGCTAGTCAAGATGGAATAACAGGGACAAGATTTACCTTTTTATTATAGCCACTAGAAAATCAGACAAAGTATATGAAACAACAATCTTTGGACACTGGATGAAAAGCAATTCAATGCTGTAATCCATGAAGAAAGGGAAACAAGTAAAATGAGCCCTACTATTCCACAGGCGTAGGTCCCAAGAGGCAGTTTCCAGGCTACAGGGAGGGAAGAAGGGCTGTGGGGGAAAGGGAAAATTCAGAGTTGGGCATCTTGCTATGAGGAGAAGGAAGCTTGGGAAAACCAAGACAGGTGGAATTACATAAGAAAGAGCACAGGAGAGGAGGGAGCTACAAAAAAAAAAAAAACACACAGAGTTCCACAAATCTGCAGAGGCGTACTTTTGAGTCTGTGGCTAAGGAAACTACACAGTAAAGAAAAGCCTCTGGAATAGAGCAATCAATTTCCTAAGCACACAGAATTGAGAATAGGTTGTGCGCACACCTGCCAGAGTGAACAGATCTTATAATAGATGAGGCATTGAGTAAAATCTTCAGAAGTGTATTGCCAAAGTAGCAGGGCTATATCAGCCATAGATTAAAGGCCTAACAAAATTAAAAGCAAACCTTATAACATTCCAATTGCTACAAAGTAACATTGCAAACCAAAACAAACTCTAATAGTATTAAAAGGAAAACAAAATCTGTCACCAGCAATGTACAATTCACAATGTCTAGCATCCAATCAAAAATTGCCAATTGGAAAAAGTAGAAAACTATGGCTTTCAATAAGGGAAAATATCAATCAATAGGAACAGTCTCAGAAACAGAGATGATGAAACTAATGAACGAGGATGTTAAAAATGTCTCATATTTCAAGAAGGGAAAGAAAGACATGAGCATGTGAGAAAAGAAATGGAAGATATTTTAAAGGACCCAAATCAAACTTTTAGGCATGAATCAACATAATATCTAAAGTGTAAAATACACTAAATGGAATTAACATCATAATAGTCACTATAAAAGAAGAGATAAGTGATTTAAAGACACGGCCATAGAAACTGTCCAAAATAAAGAACACAGAAAAGAAGACTAAATAACAAACAAAAGAAATTGAACATCAGTAATCTGTGGAAAATATCAGGTCTTCTAACAAATATGTAATTGGAGTACAAGAAGAGGGTCAGTGAACAGAAAAAATCTTTTGAATAAACAATGGCCCTCATATCCTTTAAATTTTATGGAAAAAAATATAATCCACAGATCCAAGCTTAATGAATGCCAATCAAAAGAAACATTAAAAATGCTAAGGAATATAACCAAATTGCTAAACACCATCAATAAAAATCTTAAAAACAGAGAAAAAAAGACACATTATATACAGGATAAAGAAATGAACTGTGAAGTGTAGTTTGAAGATATAGAACAAAAACCTGGCATTATCAGAACATGTAGACAACGGACAAAGTTAAGGGGCACAATATTTAGCATTGTTATTTTTCTAATGTGTTGTTGTAATGTACATAACTTTCTTTGGTGTCACATGCACACACACACACACACACACCCTTTTTTTTTTTTTTTAACCTGTTTAAGAAAACACATTGGGCCTGAATAGTTTTTTATGCATTACTTTTTCATCCTTCCTCCTCTACTTAGTTTATAAATTACTAGAAGACAGACTCTCTCTTAGACTTGATCATTTCCCTGCAAGAATGTTCTACAGACATTCATTTAATATGTGTTGATTTTTTTCTTCCCAAAGTATTTGCTGTTATATATAGGCAAAATATAGCTGAAGGCTCCAGGAAGTATTACAAAATAAGTGGAACCATGAGGATTTCTTTTCACTACGATTCCAAATTTCCTACTAAATGTCTCATGATAATTATTTTAGATAAGGCATTTAAGAGGTAGGTAAAGCTTTTTGAGAAAAGCTATGAGTAATACCCCAGGCCTTGATATCTCTGTGTGCCCTGTAGAAAGAGTGCTCTAAGCACCTCCCCAGTCCCTACGCAACCTGATTGAAATTGTCCCTTTTTTTAACATTATCTGCCAGTATTCCTCCCCACCAAATATAAATGAGGGTAATAATGCACCCAAATTGATCAAACAGCCATCCCAGCACACAGCAATCCTCAGCACACATGGCCTAACCCACATATAGTTGGCCATCAAAACTTTCCAACCAGTATGCACCCTCACTTTGTCTCATTAGCATGCTAGTAGAACCACAATGATGATTTATTCAAGCTAAGTCCAAGTCTTTCATAAAGAAAAAAAGGCAAGGGTGGCCTGGTTAAAAGAGAAGAAGAAAGGATAGAGTCAGAGTTCCCATAAGAACCTAATTTAAATTCTGATCTGGATCTTTATTGATCTCGCAAAAGAAACATAAAAAGAACTAGAAAGGGGAGGGGAAAAGGCAGTCTCAGACAGAGCATGGCAAATTGGAAAAGAAACCTGCATACATTCCCTAAAGACAATTAGCTTAATTATTTCTATAGTCATCCACTGCATTCAGTGCATATTGATTGACTTCACTGCTAATTAGACTAAACGACCTTGAACATTTCTATACAATCAGTTTCATTCTATAGAAAACTTACTTTCAGTGGTATTTTGATACATGCTAGAAGAGATTCTGCAGATATTTAAAACTAAGAAAGGGGAATACAATATTTAATATCTGTGAAGAAAAAGTTAAGGAAAATACTATGTAAACTATTATATAATTTTCTCAAACTATAAAATTCCATAAACCTATATTCTACCTCTATATATTTACAGCTATATATGAACTTCAATTTCAGCTTTGATAAATATGTTTTAAAGAGATCAAAGCTCGCGCCATTTCAGAAAAAGTAATTTGAATTGAATAATGATATTCCAAGGAAATTAATAATGAACTTATAATTAACTAATAATTTATTAAATAAAAAATTAAGAAAACAAATATATGAAGAATGTTTCTAGTAATTAGATCTGGGGTTCTGGGGTCCTGAAATGGACTGAAATGAAATGGACTGTTGAAAATGCAGCTTATTACTGGAAACACTCAAAGAGATGATACGTGATTAAAGACGATGGAAAGGGTATTACTGCATTAGAAAGGCTATTGGACTAGATGATTCCACAGGTCCCTTCCAAACAAGCCACATGTGTTGTGCACATGCACTTCTAGTTAAGGTAACATGGAAATCAAGGCTGAATGTAGCACAAATATTGAGGGAATGTGGCCTTTAGGCAAAGAAGAAATCCCTGTCCGATCTCCTTTGTTTTGAGCACCGTGGTGGTAAATCTGCTGTTATGACTGGATAAATCTATGGAGCTGAGACATAGGCCCCACTCTGCTAACTACAAGATGGCTGATAAATGCAAAGACCATCATGCAAAGACTTTCATGCATTCCCCTCTTTCTGCTTAAGAGGTGACCTACAAGCTCCATGGACAGAGGACCTATACACATCAGCTTCTCCTCCAAGAGGCATCCATATAGAAACCTGCATAAAACTGATCCCTTCTGCTTGTGGTAACTGCACTAAACTTCAAGTGTCATCGTTCTCTACAATTGACTTCGTGCAGTTAATTTGGAGAGTAGAGATCAATCCAGTACAACTGCAATCTCAATATGGGATACCATGAGAAAATAGCTTTGGGATGAGACAAGCTCAGGGAAGCAACCAGGGCTGCCATGTAGGATTATTCATTTACATACTACATAAGGACTCCATATTCAAAGGGCAGCATACACATCACAGACAGCTTTACTATTTTGAACTATTGTCAGACTATTGTTTTAATATTATTGATTCAGAAAATGGGCAACTTGTTTATTTATACTGATAAGTGTTTAGCAGATAGCAACACCATATCTTCTAACAAAAATCAGTATATTGAAACTTTTTCCTGACAAGGACCAACGAGTCTGATAATCAAAGATCTTGTTAGCCAAACATCTAAATAACCTGTGTTTTTACATGAGGAACTGCATTTCTGACTAGTGTACTGATAGATAAGCCTCTGACAATGTGAGCAAAAAGTCTTCTGTTGGTATTACTGCAAAGGTTAAATTTGATGCTATATAGTACAGTTCATATCATCTATTTGTTTACTATATTAGAACAGTATTGTTTACTATATTAGAACAGTATTCAGTATTGCTGAATTCTTAATTTAAATCTATGAATACTTTCATGATGATGTAAGTAATGAATATTCATTTTCCATTAGTAATATACAAGGTAAGTGTTACTTAGACATAAATTAGAGATTACTGTGTAATCATCCACTTAATATGGCAACTGATTGCTTTTGTTATGGAAATTCTGACAGTACAAACATTAACTGCCATTAAAATGTTGCTGCCTCCTACCATATAGATATTATTAATGCTAAATATAAAAAGTGCAGGAACCAAAATTCAATCAATAATGCCTTTAAAAGAATTAAATGGAATAAGAAATTCTTTGACAAAACATGAAGCAATGCTGTTTGATAAAATTATATTATTGATGTTAAACCAATTGCAGTTTCTTGACTCTGAAATCAACTTCTCCAACATTAAATTACCATAAAAAGGGGAAATAAGATTTAATTCACCTATAAATCTCACTAGCAGTGTGGCTATGATCCAAAATAAAATTTCAAAATCAATTTTTTTCTTACCTTGGATATAACATTCTCCTTAAAAGAAAGGTTTATGATAATGAAAGAATATCATGCCTTTTTCAGTGGATTAGATATTTGCTACTCAAAGTGTAGTCCATGACAGGCAACAAAAGCAAAAATAAAGTAGAACTACATCAAATTAAAGTTTCTTCACCACAGAGAAAATAATCAACAAAACAAGGTTCCCACCCCTGCCAAAAAGATAGCAGACTAGAGGCTTTCAGTATGCTAAAGCCACTTGGAAATAGAAAAATAGTGTGTAAAGATTAACTCTGAGCTTTAATGCAAGAAGAAAAATAGGAATTCACCAGAATAGCAAAGTACATTTCAGATCCTGGGGAAGAGAATGTGCACAAACAGCCCCCATGATGACATTTGTCTGATAAATGTGAGTGAAGCCCCAGTACCTGGGAAGGACAGAGAGTCTTCCTCTGTAACTCTCCTTTCCACTAGGAATCCGTGCATTCCAGGCTAAGGAAGAACACATTTTTTCTCCCAAGCCCTGGGACTACCTTGAGAAGATACTGTGAGGCAGAGAAAGGGAATGATGCTGGTAAAAGCTGCAGGCATCTTCCCAGACCCAGGACTGAGAGGAGGATGCCATTTTTAACCTGGATTCACACAAAGTCAGTCATTGTTTGGCAACCTGACAGCAGCAGCTGCTGCAGGCATTTTAGCCTCAGGCCAGAAATTGGAGCACTTGTTCTGGAGCAGGTGAAGGGTTCTCATAGACAGAATTAAGCAGCAAGTGTGGACTGCATGCCAGCAGCAGTAGGTGCTGGATCGGGCTCTCTCCCATTGCAGGACTGGAACAGAAGAAAAGTTGCTGAAGCCAAGGTTTCTCCTGCACAGTGAGACTTGCAGCCAGGGACAGCTTTGCAACCTGAAATTGCTCTGCATGTGTCATTGCTGGATGCCCCAGCCTACACCCTTGGTCATTCAGGGAAGAGCACCCTACCATTTGCAAGGAGTGGGAGAGAGGCAGACCCCATTCATGTTCATCTGAATTGGGAGCATAAGCCAAGCCTGCCTTCCCTTGCAAAGCTCTGGATGCAGTGGTGCCCCATCCACGGCACATTCCCAGGCATTTGGAGTACCTATCTGCCTAGATTAGCAGCCTAAGCTGCCCCCTCCTTTCCCATGCAGGGATCTGATGCAGTGGTAGTTTCTCCACTCCATGCACAGGCATGTTTCCAGGCATTTGGAGTACCTGCCCACCTGGATTAGCAGGGTAAGCCGCCACTCTCTTCCTGTGCGGAGATATTGGTGCAGTAGTGCTTCCTCCACTCCACATCCAGGCATATTTCCATGCATTCAGAGCAGCTGCTCACCTGGATTATTAGCTTGGACCACCTCTCTCTTCCCATGCAGAGATCTTGTTGCAGTGGCACACTCTCTGCTCCATACCCAGACATATCTTCAGGTTTTTGGTGCACCTGCCCCCTTGGAATAGGAGCCTGAGCTGCCACTCCCTTCCCACATGAAGAACTTGGTGCAGGAGCACTCCCTCTTTGCCACACCCAGATGTAACTGGAGGTATTTGGCACACCCACTCCTACAGATTAGAAGTTTAAGTCACCCGACCATTCCCATGGAACTACCTTGTTGTGGCAATGGCTCTCTTCTCCTTCCCCAGGCATATTTGAAGGGCATCTGCTACCCCAAATTAGAAGCTTGAGCTGGCCCTATCATACCCTGCAAAGACCTTGTTGCAACAACGATATCTTTGCTCTTTGCCAGGGCATATTTCCAGGCATGTGGCACATTCATTCTTTTGGGTTACAAGACTGAGCTGTCCCTCCCTTCTGGTGCAGAGAACTTGGTGCAGCTGTACTCTTTCCACTTGATGTCCAGATATATCTGCAGGCATCTGGAGCATCCACTCTTATAGGTTAGGAATTTAGGCCATCCTCCCCCATTCTTATGCAAAGAACATAGGGCAGCAGAGGTAAACCTATGGTACACTTGGCAGCTGCCCACTGGACCACCTCAGAGCTGAGGCTTACACCTGCTACTGGGGGACCTGCATATGGGCCCACCTGGTCTGGCCCCACCTATCTTGGTTCCCCCACTCTGCGGCTGAGCAGAGAGCTCAGACCACTGAACATTCCACAGATCAGCTCATTGTGTGAAGAAACAGAGAGCTTCTCCCAGTACACAAAGATCAAGTGTGTACCCATCTGCATTGCCTGCATCCAGCTTTTGCCCATAAGCACTACCTATTGAACTGGAAGTTGAACTGCACAACACCAAAGAAAATTTGACGCAAGTATGCAGCACTGGGGAATGAGATACACCTCTTGAGACTCACTACCCTTGCCCCACAGGAGGCAGTGAGCCTGTTCACACACCAAGTACATCGCTAACCAGCCAGCATTTGGAAAAGCAACCATAAAAAGGCTCTCTATAACAAATGAACTTATACAGACCTTTTGCCACTGAAAGCACCCAGAACCAAAGCCAAAGGACCCAATACAACATACATTATGTCATCCAAGCCTCTGAGTTTATAGGTATTCGAGAGGGAAAAGAAGAAGTTTAAAGTGTGGAAAACTTATTTGAGGAAATAATTCAAAATACTTCCCTGGTTTTGGGAGACATTTAGACATATACACACAAGAAGCTCAGAAAATTTCTGGAAGGTACATTGCAAGAAGAACCTCACCAAGGCATATCGTCATCACACTATCCAAAGTCAATAGGAAGGAAAAATTCCCAAGAGTGGCAAGAAAAGTATCTAATCACCTATAAAGAAAATCCCAACAGACTAACAGTGGACTTCTCAGCAGAAATCCCACAAGCCTGAAGAGACTGGGGGCATATTTTTAGTCTCCTTAGAAAAGAAGAGTCAGTCAAGATTCCTTTTTCCAATTTTTTTCTTTTCTTTTCTTTTTCTTTTTCTTTTTCTTTTTTTTTTTTTTTTTTTTTTTTGGCAGACGCAGGGTCTCACTTTGTTGCCCAGGCTGGTCTTGAACTCCTTGCTTCAAGTGATGGTCCTGCCTTGGCCACCCAAAGTGCTGGGATTACAGGCATGAGACACCATGCCTAGCTAAGAATTTTATATCCTACCAAATTAAGCTTCATAAGTTAAGGAAAATAAATTATTTCTCAGACAAACAAATGCTAAGGAAATTCACTGATACTAGAATGGTCCAACAAGAAAAGCCCAAAGAAGTTCTAAACATGGAAACTAAAGGATGATACTTGCCATCATAAAAGGACACATAAGTACAAAGCTCACAATCCTAGAAAACAATTACACAATTGAAACTCCAACACAACAGGCTAAAAACTTCATGACAGGTACAAAACCTCACATGTCAATATTAACCTTGAATGTAAATAGCCTAAATATTCCACACAAAAGCTACAAAGTGGCAAACTGAATTTAAAGACAGACAAAGACTCAAAACAAAGGAGTGTGTGATGGTTAACACTAAGTGTCAACTTGATTGGATCGAAGGATGCAAAGTATTGATCCTGGGTGTGTCTGTGAGGGTGTTGCCAAAGGAGATTAACATTTGAGTCAGTCGAGTCGGAAGGGCAGACCCACTCTTAATTTGGGTGGGTACAATCTAATCAGCTGCCAGCATGGCTAGAAAAAAAATTGGGGGAGGGGGGAAAGGAGCTTATGCAGGGAATCTCCCCTTTTTAAATCCATCAGATCTCGTGAGACTCATTCACTATTACAAGAACAATGCAGGAAAGACATACCCCCATAATTCAATCACCTCCCATAACACGTGAGAATCGTGGGAGTTACAATTCAAGATGATATTTGGCTGGGGACAAGCCAAACCTTATTAGGATGGAGAAGGATATATGATGTAAAAGGAAAACAAAGGGAGCAGGAATAACCATTCTTATATCAGATAAAATAGACTTGAAACCAATAATGTTAAAAAGACCAAAAAAGGTAGTATATAATAATAAAGGTTTCAATAAAACAAGATTTAACTATCCTTAATATATATGTACTCAATACTAGAGCACCCAGATTCATAAAACAAATACTACTACATCTAAGAAAACAGATTGATAGCAATACAGTAATAGTGGGGAACTTCAATAACCCACTGACATCACTAGGCAGATCACTGAGTATGAAAATCAACAAAGAAACTCTGGACTTAAGCCAGACTGTAGACCGAATGCGCCTAATAGACATTTCTAGAACATTTCATCCAACAACCACAAAATATGCAAGCTTCTCATCTACACATGGAACATTCTCCAAAATCAACCATATGCCTGGCCATAAAGCAAATCTCAATAAGTTCCAAAAAAAAATCAAAATTATATCAAGTATCATCTCAGACAACAGTAGAATAAAATTAGAAATCAATGCCCAGAGGAACTCTCAAAACTACACGAGTACATGAAAACTAAACAACTTGCTCCTGAGTAACCTTTGAGTAAACAATGAAATCAAGGCAGAAACCAAAAAAATTTTCTGAAACAAATCAAAATAGAGACACAACATAATAAAACCTCTGGGACACAGCAAAAAAAATAAATAATAAAAAATAAAAAATGCTAAAAGTAAAGTTTATAGTATTAATGCCTACATCAAATGACAGAAATATCTCAAATTAACTACCTAATCTTGTTGATATGGTTTGGCTCTGCATCCCCACCTAAATCTCATCTTGCAGCTCCCATAATTCCCATGTGTTGTGGGAGGGATCTGATGGAAGATAACTGGATCATGGGGGCTGGCCTTTCCAGTGCTGTTCTTACAATAATGGATAAGTCTCAGGACATTCGATGGCTTAAAAAAATGGAAGTTTGCCTGCACAAGTTCTTTCTCTTTGCCTGCTGTCATCCATGTAAGATGTCATTTGCTTCTCCTTGTCTTCCACCATGATTATGAGGCCTTCCCAGCCACATGGAACTGAGTTCTCCATTAAAACTCTTTCATTTGTAAATTGGCCAGTTTTGGGTATGTCTTTACAGGCAGCATGAAAATGGACTAATACAGTAAATAGGTACCAGTAGAGTGGGGTGCTGCTGAAAAGATATCAACAATGTGGAAGCAACTTTGGAGCTGGGTAACAGACAGGGGTTGGAACAGTTTGGAGGGCTCAGAAGACAGGAAAATGTAGGAAAGTTTAGAACTTCCTAGAGACTTGTTGAATGGCTTTGACCTAAATGCTGATAATGATATGGACAATGGAAGCCAGGCTGAGGTAGTATCAGATAAAGATGATGAACTTCTTGGGAACTGGAGCAAAGGTAACTCTTGTTATGTTTTGGCAAAGAGACTGGTGGCATTTTGCCCTTGCCCTAGAGATTTGTGGAACTTTGAACATGAGAGAGATGATTTTAGGGTATCTGGTGGAAGAAATTTCTAAGCAGCATGCAAGATGTGACTTGGCTGCTGTTAAAGGTATTCAGTTGTATAAAGGAAGCAGAACACAAAAGTTCAGAAAATTTGCAGCCTGACAATGTGATAGAAAAGAAAAACCCATTTTCTGAGGAGAAATTCAAACCAGCTGCAGAAATTTGCACAAGTAATGAGGAGCCGAATATTAATCCCCAGGACAATGGGGAAAATGTCTCCAGAGCATGTCAGAGGTCTTCATGGCTGCCCCTCCCATCATAGGCCCAGAGTCCTAGGACAAAATGATTTTGTGGACCAGGCCCAGGGTCCTCATGCTGTGTGCAGCCTGGGGATTTGGTACCCTGCATCCCAGCTGCTCCAGCCATGGCTGAAAGGGACCAACCTAGAGCTCGGGTCATGGCTTCAGCAAATTCAAGCCCCTAGCTTTGGTAGCTTCCATGGGGTATTGAGCCTGCAAGTGCACAAAATTCAAGAACTGAGGCTTGGGAACCTCTACCTGATTTCAGAAGATGTATGGAAATACCTGGATACCCAGGCAGAAGTTTGCTGTGGGGTGCGGTTCTCATGGAGAACCTCTGCTAAGGCAGTGAGGAAGTGAAATGTGGGGTTGGAACCCCCACACAGAGTCCCTACTGGGGCACCACCTAGTGGAGCTGTGAGAAGAAGGCCATCGTCTTCCAGACCCCAGAATGGTAGATTCGCCGACAGCTTGCACCGTTTGCCTGGAAAAGCCACAGACATGCAATGCCAACCCATGAAAGCATCCAGGAGGGAGGCTGTAACTGGCAAAGTCACAGGGGAGGAGCTGTCTAAGACCTTGGGAACCCACCTTTTGCATCAGCATGACCTGTATATGAGACATGGAGTCAAAGGAGATCATTTTGGAGCTTTAAGACTTGACTGCCTCACTGGATTGTGGACTTGCATGAGACCTGTAGCCCCTTTCTTTTGGCCAATTTCTCCCATTTGGAATGGCTGGATTTACCCAATGCCTGTACTCCCGTTGTATCTAGGAACTAACTTGCTTTTGATTTTGCAGGCTCATAGGTGGAAGGGACTTGCCTTATCTCAGATGAGACTTTGAACTGTGGACTTTTGAGTTAATGCTGAAATGAATTAAGACTTTGGGAAACTGTTGGGAAGGCATGATTGGTTTTGAAATGTGAAGCCACGAGATTTGGCAGGGGGGGAAGGGAATGATATGGTTTGGCTCTGTGTCCCCATTCAAATCTCATCTCATAGCTCCCATAATTCCCACATGTTGTGGGAGGGACCCAGTGGGAGATAATTGAATCATGAGAGCAGGTCTTTCCTTTGCCGTTCTCATGATAGTGAATAAGTCTCACGACACCTGATGGTTTAAAAAAAATGGAAGTTTGTCTGCACAAGTTCTCTCTCTTTGCCTGCTGCCATCCACATAAGATGTGACTTGTTTATCCTTGCCATTAAACCTCTTTCTTTTGTAAATTGCCCAGTCTTTGGTATGTCTTTATCAGCAGTGTGAAATGGACTAATACACTTGTACATCAAGGAACTAGAAAAACAAGAGCAAACCAAACCCAAAGCTGGAAAAAGAAAAGAAATAACAAAGATCAGAGCAGAGCGAAATGAGATTGAGAGCCAAAAAAATGACACAAAGGATCAATGAAACAAAAAGATGTTTCTTTGAAAGGATTAAGAAATTGACAGACTGCTAGCTAGATTAACCAAGAATAAAAAGAGAGGAGAATTAAGTAAGTACAATCAGAAATGATAATGGTAGTGTTACAACTGATACCAGAGAAACACAAAAGATCATCAGAGACCACTACAAACACCTCTAAGAACACAAATTAGAAAACTTACAGGAAATGGGAGAATTCCTGGAAACATACAATCTCCCAAGATTGAGCCATAAAGAAATAGAATTCCTGAACAGACCAATAATGAGTAATAAAATTGAATCAGTAATAAGAATTTTTCTAACAACAAAAAAATCCCAGGGCCAAATGGATTCATAGCTGAATTTTACTACACATACAAAAAAGAGCTGGTACTAGTCTTACTGAAATTATTCCAAAACATTGAAGAGGAGGAATTCCTTGCTGACTCACTCTGTGAAGCCAGTATCACACTGACACCAAAGCCAGGCAAGGACAAAACAGAAAAAAAAAAACTATAGGCCAAATCCCTGATGAACACAGATACAAAAATCCTCTGAAAAATACTAGCAAACTGAATCTAGCAGCATATCAAAAAGATAACATATTATGATCAAGTGGGTTTTATGCCAGGGATGCAAGGATAGTTCAACATATGCAAATCAACAAAGGTGATGTGACCGAACTAAAACGAAAAACCATTCAATCACCTCGATAGATGGCAGAAAACCCATTTGATAAAATTCAACATCCCTTCATGATTTAAAAAAAAATAAAAATAAAAATAAAAAAAACTCCTTATGAAACTAGGCATCAAAGGAACACAGGTCAAAATAATAACCACATATGACAAATCCATACTGAACATCACACTAAATAAGGGAATGTTGAAAATATTTGTCTGAAGAACTGGAACAAGACAAGGATGTCCATTCTCGTCACTTTTATTCAACATAGTAATGGAAGTCCTAGCCAGAGCAATTAGGGAAGGGAAAGAAACAAAAGGCATCCAACTTGAAAAGGAGGAAGTCAAATTATCTCTGTTTACTGGTGACATGATTATATACCAAGAAAAACCTAAAGACTCCTTTAAAATACTCCTAGATTTGATAAATGACTTCAGTAGTTTCAGGATACAAAACCAACATACAATAATCAGTAGCATTACTATACACCAACAACGTTCAAGCTGAACATCATATCAAGAACTCAATCTCATTTATAGTAGCCACACACACACACACAAAAACTTAGGAATACATTTAACCGAGGAGGTGAAAGATCTCTACAATGGAAACCACAAACAATGATGAAAGAAATTGTAGATGACATAAATGGGAAAACATGCCATGCTGATGGATAAGATGAATTAATATTGCTAAAATGTTCATACCACCCAAAGCAATCTAGGGATTCAATGAAATCCTTATCAAATTACCAATGTCATTTTTCAAAGAATTAGAAAAAACTATTCTAAAATTTATGTGGAAACAAAAAAAGAGCCCAATTAGTCAATGCAATCCCAAGAAAACACATTGCCTTTCTTATACTACAAGTCTATAATAACCAAATCAGCATAATACTAGTACAAAAATAGACATGAAGATCAATGAAATATAATGGAAAACCCAGAAATAAAGTCACATACCTACAACCAACTGATCTTTAACAAAGTCAATAAAAATAAACAATGGGGAAGGTATATCCTATTAAATAAATGGTACTGAAAAAATTAGCTAGCCATACACAGAAAATTGAAACTGGACCATCTCAAGATGAATTAATCCATCTTGAGATGGATTAAAGACTTAAATATAAGACCTCAAACTATAAACATACTAGAAAAAATTTTGACACTGGCCTAGGCAAATAATTTATAATGAATTTATGATGAAGACCCTTCAAATCATATACAAAGTTATATTAACCAAAATAGCATGGTATTGGCATAAAAACACATAGACCAATGGAACAGAATAGAGAGGCCAGAAATAAATTAACACACCTACAGCTAGTTGATTTTTGACAAAGGTGCCAAGAACATGCACTGGAGAAAAGACAGTCTCTTCAATAAATGGTGCTGGGAAAACTGGGTATCCACATGCAGAAGGAGACTAAACTCCTTCCTCTCACCATATACAAAAACCAATTCAAAATGCATTAAAGACTTAAATGTAAGTCTTTTATAAAACTACTAGAAGCAAACATGGGGAAAATGTTTTATGACATTGAACTGGGAAATGATTTTTTAAATAAGACTTCGAAAGCACAGGCAACAAAAGCAAAAATAGACAAATGGGATTATATCAAATGAAAAAGCTTTTGCACAGTGACGGAAACAGAGTAAAAAGACAATCTATAGAATTAGATAAAATACTTGCAAAAAATATATCTCACAAGGGGTTAATATCCTAAATATAAAAATAACTAAATAGCAAAAAAAGATTAAAAATGGGTAAAACACCTTAATAGTTTTTCAAAAGAAGACCTACAAATGGCCAACAGGTGTATGGAAAATGCTCCACATCACTAATCATCAGGGAAATGCGAATCAAAACCATAATGAGATATTACCTTACTTCAGTCAGAATGGCTACTATCAAAAAGACAAAAGAAAATAAGTGTTGGAGAGGATGTGGAGAACAAAGAACACTGACACATCATTGGCAAAAATGTAAATTAGTACAGCCATTATAAAAAACTGTATGGAAGTTTCTCAAAAAATTAAAAATAGAACTACCATGTGATTCAGCAATCCCACTCCTGGGTAAAAATCCAAAGGAAATCAAATCAGTATGTTAAAGTTATTGGAAGACCAAATTATACCTTACAAACATGCACAGCTACAATGTGTTAAATTTTTTTAATTAAAAAATAATACAATATATTTTGGCCTTAATTTACCATACATATTTCTAAGTACTTTTATAGCTCTAAGAATGTATTTAACTTTGCCAATATTGATCATCAGTGGAGAAAGTATCTTCTTAAAATAATCATTTATTAATTGATTATGGCCTACAATTACAAAAAATACTGTCAAATCTAGAAACCATTTCTACAGGAAAGGATATAAAGTAAGCACTCAACCTGCCATAAATTAATTTTCATAGAACAAGATGTGTGTTTTGTAACAAATTATATTATCTCAGTGGCTAGCTTTCCAAAGTTTGATTTAAAATTCTAAATCTCTTACAAGGGTTAACTTTATGTGGCAACTTGATTGAGCCACGAGGTGCCCAGATATTTCGTAAATATTAGTCTGATTAAGGGTCTTTTTGGTTGAGGTTAACATTCAAGGAAAAGAGCAAGTTGAATGACTGATGCAGCCAGGTGGAACAGCTGCCACCAAGGGACCAAGACAACTAGCCCACTTCAAACAGACCTTCAGAGAAAAACGCACTGAGTGTGGATGAAGGGAAGACACAGAAGCTGAGCTGAAGGGGGAGAAAACTGGGAACCCTACATAGAGATACTGTGCATCTGGACTCATTCCTGGCCCCCAGTGGCTGTGGGGGAACACGTGAGTTGAACTGGCAAAGAGCACCCTGCTTTCACCATGGGCCTCTGAAACCCCAGCAGAAAGAGATCCTTTGACCACCGTGAACACTCAAGTTGGCAAGGAAAGCTGCTTATATAAGTGGTAGGGGCAGTAAGTCAACTGATGTAGAGCCCAGAGTGTTTGGTGAAAGTGCGTCTGTAGCAGTGCGAGGCCAGGGATGGCCATCCCCCTAGGCTCAACTTGCTCCCATAGGAGACAGTCCTGGGGAATTGTCAGACTTGAACTCTGCAGGATGGTGTTGCCCATAAGATAATGCCAGTCTAACATGAGCACTCCTGATCTGCTGGCCTTTCCTGGGGCCCCAGCCTGGCTACTCCTGCTTACAGAGTAGCGTCAGGTGACCTGGGGTTCTGTGTCATAGGTTCTGCACTGGCAGACCCTGCCTGACTGGCAGGGAGCTCCAGTGGGATGGCTCCCACAGCTATGCACCAGCCCTCTTGCTCCCTCCCCCTTCTGCAGCTTCACCCGGATCCAAAAGCAACTCCCCACATTGCTTTGCTGGTGCATGTCTGCACAGGCAGGTTTTGCTTTCCCTGCCCTGCCAACAGGTGAGTATGTGTGTACCCCAACCTGCTACTGCTGCAGCAAGACTGCAGTCTTCCACCCTTCTCCCTGCAAACTGCCATTGCAGATGGAGAATTGCAGGCACAGAGCCAGCCAGCCCAATCCCTGCTAGTGCCCCACTCTTGCACTAACACTGCCATGGGAGTGAAACTAGGAACAGAGAACAGCAGGTCCTCCCCTTCCCTGGGCAATCACTCCTGTTTGTAGTGCACAGAGAAATATTTCAAACCTGCATCTGCCAGCTCCTCACCACTGAGCCAACACCACCACAAGAGGGACCAAGTTGTGGAGGGACCACCACAAGAGGCACAAAGTTGCCAGCAGGGGCCGCCCACCCCCTTCCCAGCTGCATTGCCTCTGCCACTGTGGTAAACACCCACAGGGAGGCAGGCATCTTGACACCCACTAGCACTCTGCCACATCCAACAAGTGTGTACCCCAACATGCTACAACTAACACTGCTACTGGCATGTGCAAATGAGGATAGATCCTGCTGTCACTGCAGTATGAAATGCTTTGGCTGACATCACCCATTGGAGTGTAGTGACCACTGGTCCAGGAGCACCTCAGTCCCACCAACCACAGTGAAATACTAAACTTAAGAGACAGAAAACAAAGTTGGGGCCCAATACAAGTCCCCCAGAGTTAGAGCATGCAGTCCAGGAGTTGGTAGCTGAGCATTGACCTCATAAAATCTTCCAGAAATGAAGCCAGTCAACTGAATCCACCTTGTACCACAATCAACCCCTGAAGGTGATCAAGTATGGTAAAAGAAAAAGAAAAAAAACCAAGTCAATGTATTAGTCTGTTTTCACACTGTTAATAAAGACATACCCGAGACTAGGTAATTTATAAAGAGGAAAAGGTTTAATTGGCTCACAGTTCAGCAAGGCTGGGGAGGCCTCAGGAAACTTACAAATATGGTGGAAGGGGAAGCAAATATGTCCTTCTTCACATGGCAGCAGCAAGAAGTGCTGAGCAAAAGGGGAAAGCTCCTTATAAAACCATCGGATCTCATGAGAACTTACTATTATGAGAACAGCATGAGGGTAACCACTCCCATGATTAAATTACCTCCCACTGGTTCCCTCCTATGACGCAAGGGGATTATGGGAACTATAATTCAAGATGATATTTTGGTGGGGACACATCCATACCATATTATTCTACCCCCGGCCCCTCCCAAATCTTATGTCCTCACATTTCAAAACACAATCATGCCTTTCCAGCAGTCCCCCAAAGCCTTAGCTCGTTCCAGCATTAACCCAAAAGTCCAAGTTCAAAGTCTCATCTGAGAAAAGGCAAGCCCTTCCACCTATGAGCCTGTAAAATCAAAAGCAAGTTAGTTACTTCCTAGATACAGTGGGGGTACAGGCACTGGATAAACACACCATTACCAAATGAGGCTGCACACAGCAGGCAGGCGCTGGACCCTGCCCAGGAAACCATCTTTCCCTCCTAGGCTCCCAGGCCAGTGATGGGAGGGGCTGCTGTGAAGGTCTCTGACGTGTCCTGGAGACATTTTCCTTGTCTTGGTGATTAGTATTTAGCTCCTCTTTACTTATGCAAACTTCTGCAGTCAGCTTGAGACTTGAATTTCTCCCTCAAAAATTGGTTTTTCTTTTCTGCTGCATCATCAGGCTGCAAATTTTCCAAACTTTTATGCTCTGTTGCCTCTTGAATGCTTTGCTGCTTAGAAAATTTATTCCACTAAATACCCTAAATTATCTCTCCCAAGTTCAAAGTTCCAAAGATCTCTAGGATAGGAGCAAAATGCCACCAGTCCCTTTGCTAAAGCATAAGATTTTAAAGAGTCACCTTTGTCCCAGTTCCCTAGAAGTTCCTATTCTCCATCTGAGACCACCTCAGCCTGGACTTTGTTGTCCATATCAGTAACAGCATTTTGGTCAAACCCATTCAACAAGTCTGCAGGAAGTTTCAAACTTTCCCACATTTTCTTGTCTTCTTCTAAGCCCTTCAAACTGTTCCAACCTCTGCCTGTTACCCTGTTCCAAACTTGCTTACCCATTTTTGGATACCTTTACAGCAGCACCCCACTCTCTGCAGTACCAGTTTACACATTAGTTTGTTATGCTGCTGCTAATAAAGACATACCCAAGACTGTGTAATTTATAAAAGAAAAAGGTTTAATTGACTCACAGTTCAGCATGACTGAGGAGGCCTCAGGAAACTTACAATCATGGAAAAGAGGAAGCAAACGTGTCCTTCTTTACATGGCAGCAACAAAGAGAAGTACCAAGTAAAAGGAGGAAAAGCTCTTTACAAAACCATCAGATTTTGTAAGAACTCACTATTATGAGAACAGCATGAGGGTAACCACTGCCATGATTAAATTACCTCTCAACAGGTCCTTCCTACAACTCATGGGAATTATGGGAACTATCATTCCAGATGAGATTTGGGTGGAGACACAGCCAAACCATATAAGTCAGCAACCTCAAAGATTGAAGGAACATAAGTCCACGAAGATGAGAAAGAACCAGCACAAGAACTCTGACCACTGAAGAGCCAGAGTGCCTTCTTTCCTCCAAATGACTACATCACCACTCCAGCAAGGGTTCAGAACCAGGCTGAGATGGTTGAAATGAAAGAAATAGAATTCAGAACATAAACAGAAATGAAGATCATTGAGCTATGGAAGTACATTGAAACCCCATCCAAGAAAGTGAAGAATCACAATAAAACAATGCAGGAGCTGATAGACAAAATAGTATAAAAAATAATGTATCCAACCCAACAGAGCTGAATAACACACTACAAGAATTTTCATAACACAATCACAAGTATTAATAGAAGAATAGACCAAGCAGAGGAAAGAAACTCAGAGACTGAAGACTGGCTTTCTGAAATAAGACAGACAACAGTAGAGAAAAAAGAATGAAAAAGATAAACAAAACCTCTGAGAAATATGTGATTATGTATTGAAACCAAATCTACAACTCATAGGTGTCTCTGAAAGAGATGGGAAGAATAAAATCAAACAGGAAAACATGTTTCAGGATATCATCCATGAGAACTTCCCCAAACTAGCTAGAGAGGACAATATTCAAATTCAAGAAATGCAGAGAAGCCCAGTAAAATACCTCAAAGGAAGATCACCACCAAAATACATTAATTATTCTCTACCAGATTCTCCAAGAACAAAATGCAAGAAAAAATGGTAAAGGCAACTTCAGAGAAAGGCCAGGTCACTTACAAAGGGAAGCCCATCAGACTAACAGTGGACCTCTCGGCTGAAACCTAAAAAGACAGAAGAGATTGGGGGCCAATATTCAACATTCTTAAAGAAAATAAATTCCAACCCATAGTTTCTTATCTGGCCAAACTAGGAATCATAAGTATAAAAGAAATAATATCCTTTTCAGACAAGCAAAAGCCGAGGGAATTTCCTACCACCAGATCTGACTTATAAGAGTTCCTGAAGGAAGCAAGAAATATGGAAAGCAAAGGCCATTACCAGCCACTACAAAAACACACTGAAGTACACAGACCAGTGACATTACAAAACCACATAAACATGTTGCAAAATAACCAGCTAGTGTCATGATGACAAAATCTAATCCACGCATATCAACACTAACCTTGAATGTAAATGGGATAAATGTCCCAATTATAAGACACAGAGTGGCAAGCCAAAAAAAAAAAAAAACAAACAAGATCCATCGGTATGCAGTCTTTAAGAGACCCATCTCACATGCAATGACACACAGAGGTTCAAAATAAAAGGATGGAAAAAATCTACCAAGCAAATGGAAAACAGAAAAAAGCAAGGGTTACAATCCTAGTTCCAGATAAAACAGTCTTTAAACCAACAAAGATTTAAAAAGGTAAACAGCATTAGATAATGGTAAAGGGTTCAACTCAACAAGCAGACCTAACTATTCTAAATATATATGCACCCAACACAGGAGCACCCAGATTCACAAAGCAAGTTCTTAGAGACCTGCAAAGAGACTTAGACTCCCACATAATAATAGTGGGAAACTTTAACACCCCACTGACAACATTAGACAGATCATCAAGACAGAAAATTAACAAAGATATTCAGGATCTGAGCTCAGCACTGGATCAAATGGACCAATAGACATCTACAGAACTTGTCACCCAAAACAACAGAATGTAAATTTTTCTTTTCTTTTCTTTCTTTTTATTTTATTTATTTTTTTGAGATGACATCTCTTTGTTGTTGGCCTGAGCTGGAGACTGCAATGGTGCGATCTCAGCTCACTGCAATCTCTGCCTCCTGGGTTCCAGCAATTCTCCTGCCCCAGCCTCCCAAGTAGCTGAGATTAAAGGCACCTGCCACCATGCCTGGCTAATTTTTGTATTTTCAGTAGAGATGGGGTTTCGCCATGTTGGCCAGGATGGTCTTGAACTCCTGACCTCAGGTGATCCACCGACCTTGGCCTCCCAAAGTGCTGGGATTACAGGCATGAGCCACCACACCTAGCCCAGAATATACATTTGTCTTATCACTACATGTTACATAGTCTAGAGGAGATTACATAACTGGAAATAAAACATCCTTCAGCAAATGCAGAAAATATGAAAGTATAACAACCAATATCTCAAAGCCCAGCACAATCAAATGAGAAATCAAGACTGAGAAATTCACTCAAAACCATACATTACATGGCAATTGAATAACCTGCACTGAATGACTTTTAGTTAAATAATGAAATAAATGCAGAAATCAAGAAGTTATTTGAAACTAATGAGAATAAAGATACAACATTCCAGAATCTCTGAGGCACAGCTAAGGCAGTGTTAAGAAAGAAGTTTATAGCACTAAATGCCCACATCAAAAAGTTGGAAAGATCTCAAGTTAACATCCTAACATTACAACAAAAAAACTAGAGAACCAGGAGAAAACCAACCCCAAAGCCAGCAGAAGACAAGGAATAACCAAAATCAGAGCTGAACTGAGGGAGATTGAAACGTGAAAAACCATTCAAAAGATCAACAAAACCTTGAGTTGTTTCTGTGAAAAAATTAAGACTCCTAGCTAGACTAATAAGAAAAGACAGAAGATTCAAAAAAACACAATCAGAAATGACAAGGGGGATATTACCACTGACCCCATAGAAATATAAATAACCATCAGAGAACATTATAAATACCTCTATGCAAATAAACTAGAAAATCTAGAAGAAATGGATAAATTCCTGGATATATAAACACTCTCCCAAGACTAAATCATGAAGAAATTGAACTCCTGAACATAACAATAATGAGCTCTCTGAAACTAAAGAGATTGTACCATTCCTGCTGAAACTATTCCTAAAACTTGAGGAGGAGGAACTCCTTCCTAACTCATTCTATGAGGCCAGCATCATCCTGATACCAGTACCTTGCAGAGACACAACAATAAAAGAAAACTTTAGGCCAATATCCTTAATGAACATTGATGCAAAAATCCTCAACAAAACACTGGCAAATCAAATCCAGTAGTACATCAAAAACTTTATCCGCAATGATCAAGTAGGCTTTATCCCTGGGATGCAAAGTTTGGTGCATTTATAACATAAAAAGAACTATGAGAATGAACCAGCACAAGAACCCTGACCACTCAAAAAGCCAGCATGCCTTCTTTCCTCAAATGACCATGTCACCTCTCCAGCAAAGGTTCAGAACCATGATTACCTCAACAGATGCAGAAAAGGCTTTTAATAAAATTCAATACCCCTTCAAAGTAAAATTTCTTAATAAACTAGATATTGATGGAACATCTCAGAATAGTAAGAGCCATCAGTGATAAACCCACAGCCAACATCATACTGAACAGGAAAAAGTTGGAAGCATTTCCCTTGAAAACTGGCACAAGAAAAGAATGCTGTCTCTCATCACTCCTATTCAACATAGTAATGGAAGTTCTGGCCAGGGCAATCAGGCTAGAGAAAGAAATAAAGGGCATCCAAATAGGAAGAGAAGAAGTCAAACTACTTCTGTTTGCAGATGACATAATCCTATATCTAGAAAATCCCACTGTCTCAGCCCCAAAGCTCCTTAAGCTGATAAACAACTTCAGCAATGTCTCAGGATAAAAAATCAATGTGCAAAAATCCTAGCACTCCTATACACCAACAAGAGTCAAGACAAGAGCCAAATTAGGAATGATCTCCCTTTCACAGCTGCTACAAAAAGAATAAAATACTTAGTAAAACAGCTAACTAGCAATGTAAAAGATCTCTTCAAGGAGAACTACGAAACATTGCTCAAAAAAATCAGAGATGACACAAATGGAAGCATATTCCACGCTCATGGATAGAAAGAATCAATATCACTAAAATGGCCATATTGCCCAAAGCAATTTATAGACTCAATGCCATTCATATTAAACTACCATTGAGATTCTTCACAGAACTAGAAAAAAATTAACTATTTTAAAATTCATGTGAAACCAAAACAAGAGCCCAAATAGCCAAGGCAATTCCAAGCAGGAAAAAAAAAAGAAAAAGAAAAAGAAAAAAAAAAAAGCTGGAAGCAACATGCTACCTGACTTCAAACTGTACTACAGTGCTACAGTAACCAAAACAGCATGGTATGGGTACAAAAACAGATACATAGACCAAGGGAACAGAATAGAGAACCCCAAAATAAGGCTACACACCTATATGCATCTGATCTTTACAAACCTCACAAATACAAGCAATGGGGGAAAGAATTCCCTATTCAATAAATGCTGCTGGGATAACTGGCTAGCTGTATGCAGAAGATTGAAATTAAACAAAAATTAACTCAAGATGGATTGAAGACTTAAATGTAGAGCCCAAATCTATAAAAATCCTGGAAGACAACCTAGGCAATACCATTCTGGACATAGAAATGAGCAAAAATTTTGTAACAATTATGCCAAAAGCAATTGCAACAAAAACAAAAATTGACAAATGAAAGAGCTTCTGCAAAGCAAAGGAACTGACAACAGAGTAAACAGACAACTTACAGAATGGGAGAAAAATTTTGCAAACTATTCATCTGACAACGGTCTCATATCCAACATCTATAAGAAACTTACATTTACAAGAGAAAATCAAGCAACCTTATTAAAAAGTGGGCAAAGGACATGAAGAGATACTTTTCAAAAGAAGACACACAAACATTCAAAAGAAGTCAACAATCATATAAAAGAAAGCTCAACATCACTGATTATTAGAGAAATGCAAATCAAAACCATAGTGAGACATCATCTCACACCAGTCAGAATGGCTATCATTAAAAAGTCAAAAAAATAACATGCTGGCTAGGTTGTGGAGAAAAAGAAATGCTTATATACTATCGTGGGAATGTAAATTAGTTCAACCATTGTGGAAGACAGTATGGTAATTCCTCAAAGACCTAAAAACAGAACTACCGTTTGACCCAGCAATTCCATTACTGGTTATATGCCCAAAGGAGTATAAATAATTCTATCATAAAGACACATGCACACATATGTTCACTGTAGCACTATTAACAAAAGCAAAGACATAGAATCAACCTAACTGTCCATCAGTGGTAGACTGGATAAAGAAAATGTAGTACCTATATACCATGGAATACTGTGCAGACAAAAAATAATGAGATCATATCCTTTGCAGGAACATGGATGGAGCTGGAGGCCATTATCCTTAGCAAACTAACACAGGAACAGAAAACCTAATACTTATAAGTGGGAGCTAAATGATGAGAACACAGGAACACATAGAGGGGAAGAATGCACACTGGGGCCTATTGGAGGCTGGAGGCTGGGAGGAGAGAGAGGATTAGGAAAATTAATGGGTACTAGCAAGCTTAATAGGCTTATTAATAGGCTTAACACCTGGGTGATGAAATAATCTATACAACCCCTATGACACAAGTTTACCTATATAACAAACAGCACATGTACTCCTGAACTTAAAAGTTAAATTAAATTGTTTTTTAAAAAACAAAGAAAACATTTAAGTTGGTAAGACTGGGTAAAGTAGTTTGTCTCCCAGAAGTAAGTTGACCTGACCAAATCAAGTAAAGGCCTCAATAGTACAAAAAGTTTTACTCTCCCTAAAGTAATAAAAAAATTCCTCCTGCCTAACTACCTTCAAACTGGAACATCATGTTTTTGCCTGACTTCAGACTTATATTGAAAGATCAATTCTTTCTGGGTCTTGAGCCCACAAGCCTTCAGACTGAAAATTATTGACTGTCCTGGGTCTTTGCTTGCCAACTCACCCTGCAGATTTTGGGACTTGTCAGCCCCTCATAATCACATGAGCCAGTTCTTTGTTCACACTGATATGATTTGGTTCTGTGTCTCTACTGAAATTTCATCTCCAGTTTTAATCCCCACATGTAAGGGGAGGGACCTGGTGGGAGGTGATTGCATCACAGGGGTGGTTTCTCCCATGCTTTTCTAATGATAGAAAGTAAATTCTCATGAGACATGATGGTTTAAAAACGTGGCACTTCCTCCTTTTCTCCCTCTCTCTCCTGCCACCATGTAAGACGTGCCTTGCTTCCCCTTCACCTTCCACTGTGATTGTAAGTTTCCTGAGGTCTCCACAGCCATGTGGAACTGTGAGTCAATTAAAACTCTTTTCTTTATAAATCACCTAGTCTCAGGTAGTTCTTTATAGCAGTGTGAAAATGGACTAATACAAAGAGTTGGTATCAGGAGTTTGGGGTATAGCTATAATAATATCTGAAAATATGAAAGCAACTTTGGAACTGGGTAACAGGCAGAAGTTGGAACAGTCTGGAGAGCTCAGAAGAAGACAGGAAGTTGTAGGAAAGTTTGGAACTTCCTACAGACTTGTTGAATGGATTTAACCAAAATGCTGATAGCAATATGGACAATGAAGTCCAGGCTGAAGTGGTCTCAGATGGAGATGAGGAACTTATTGGAAACTGGAGCAAAGGTCACTCTCGCTATGCTTTAGCTAAGATTGGTGGCATTTTGCCCCTTTACTAGAGATCTGTAGAACTTTGAACTTGAGAGAGATGATTTAGGGTATCTGACAGAAGCAATTTTGAAGCAGCAAAGCATTCAAGATGTGACTTGGCTTTTTCTGAAATCATACAGTCATATGCATTTACAAAGAGATGATCTGAAATTGGAACTTATGTTTAAGAGAAAAGCAGAACATAAAGGTTTGGAAAATTTGCAGCCTGACCATGCAGTAGAAAAGAAAAAACCATTTTCTGGGAAAAATTCAAGCTGGCTGAAGAAATTTTCGTAAGTAACAAGGAGCCAGATGTTAAAAGCTGAGACAATGGGGAAAATGTCTCCAGGGTATTTCAGAGATCTGCATGGCAGCCCCTCCCATCACAGGCCCAGAGGCCTAGGAGGGAAATATGGTTTCATAGAGTGGGCCCAGAGTCCTGTGCTGTTCTATACAACCTTGGGACATGGAGCCCTGAGTCCCAGCCACTCCAGCTCCAACCGTGGCTAAAAGAAGCCAAGTCACAGTTTAGACCATTGCTTCAGAGGGTGCAAGCCCCAAGCCTTGGTGACTTCCACATGGT
Organism: Papio anubis; assembly: GCF_008728515.1. NCBI lineage: Eukaryota > Metazoa > Chordata > Mammalia > Primates > Cercopithecidae > Papio > Papio anubis. The sequence continues at coordinate 67,871,447 of NC_044982.1, read as the reverse complement.
GTTGGACCTCTGGGTGCACAAAAGACAAGGACTGAGCTTTGGGAGCCTCCACCTAGATTTCAGAGGATGTATGAAAATGCCTGGATGCCCAAGCAGAAGTCTGCTGCAGGGGTGGAATCCTCATGAAGAACCTCTACTATGGCAATACAGATGGGAAATGTGGAGTTGGAGCCCACAGAGTCCCTACTAGGGCACTGCCTAGTGGAGCTGTGAGAAAAGGGCCACCGTCCTCCAGACCCCAGAATGGTAGATCCACCAAAAGCTTGTACTCTGTGCCCGGAGAAGCCACAGGCACTCAATGACAGTCTGTGAAAGCAGCTGCAGGGACTGAACCCTGCAGAGCCAAAGGCGCAGACTTGTCCAAGGCCATGGGAGCCCACCATTTGCATCACCCTGGATGTGAGACAGGGAATCAAAGGAGATTATTTTGAAGGTATAAGATTTAATGACTGCCCTGCTGGGTTTCAGAGTTGCATGGGACCCTTTGTAGCCCCTTTGTCTGTAGCCCCTTTGTTTTGGCCAATTTCTCTTTTGGAATGGCAACATTTACCCAATGCCTATACCCTCATTGTATCTTGGAAGTAACTAACTTGTTTGTATTTTACAGGCTCCTAGGCGGAAGGGACTTTCCCTTGTCTCAGATGAGACTTTGGACTTTGACTTTTGAGTTAATGCTCCAATGAGTTAAGACTTTGGAGGACTGTTGAGAAGCCATGACTGAATTTGCAATAGAAGACGGACATGAGATTTGAGAGGAGTCAGGGGCAGAATTATATGGTTTGGCTCTGTGTCCCCACCCAAATCTCATCTTGATTGTAATCCCCACATGTTAGAGGAGGGGCCTGGTGGGAGGTGATTAGATCAAGGGAGTTGTTTCCTCCATGCTGTTCTCATGATAGTGAGTGAATTCTCATGATATCTGATGGTTTAAAGGTGTAGCACTTCCCCCTTTCTCTCTCTCTCACTCCTGCTGCCATGTAAGATGTGCCTTGCTTCCCCTTTGCCTTCCACCATGATTGTAAGTTTCCTGAGGCCTCCCCACCATGCAGAACTGTGAGTCAATTAAACTTCTTTTCGGCTGGGCGCGGTGGCTCAAGCCTGTAATCCCAGCACTTTGGGAGGCCAAGACGGGCGGATCACGAGGTCAGGAGATCGAGACCATCCTGGCTAACACAGTGAAACCCTGTCTCTACTAAAAAATACAAAAAAAAAAAAAACTAGCCGGGCGAGGTGGCGGGCGCGTGTAGTCCCAGCTACTCGGGAGGCTGAGGCAGGAGAATGGCGTAAACCTGGGAGGCGGAGCTTGCAGTGAGCTGAGATCCGGCCACTGCACTCCAGCCTGGGCGACAGAGCGAGACTCCGTCTCCAAAAAAAAACCTCTTTTCTTTATAAATTACCCAGTATCTGGTAGTTCTTTATAGCAGTGTGAAAATGGACTAATACACACACACACACACACACGCACACACCTTATTGGACATATATATATGATACTGGATATATCATATATTTGCAATAGGTTGTCTCCCTGAAGAACTCCAACTAATATATGTTATTTTCTGTTTAATGATTCAACTTGCCTAATTCCTACAGAATGGCTTTATGTTTTTAATATTTGTTATTCTTGAGTATTCTTTTCAACTGAGGAAGATGCAACTCTTTTTCTGATTTGCACAAAGGTATCAAAGGCCAGTGGTAGCTTTGGAGGTAGTATAGAACAGAGAAGTCAGCATTGTGAAGGGATTTAGAGCCAGAACTTAAGCCTGTGTAATATCTGACTCCACATCCACCAGGTGAGTGGTCTTGGGTGCATGCCCTCCCCTCTGTGCTTTAGTTTTTTATCTACAATATGGAGCTGACATGATTTAAGCAATAATACTATAAAAAGCATGTAGAACAGTGGCTAACAAGTAGCTATAAGTACTAGCTATTGCTATTATTATTATCTTTAGTATATTTAAAGTGCATGTTACAATTTCTTAAATTCTATTAAGCATGAAACATATGGTATCCTTTCTTATTAGAATCACTCCATTCTGGAAAACTAAAGGGAAATTAGAAGGGAAAAATTATCTTCTCATTGAATCTTTGACATGAACATAGCATGTCATTGATGCCAATTTTGAAAGGGTGGGGTTTTTTTCATATATCTCAGAGTCAGGAATACGTTATGTATCCTCTGACTTTTCTTCTTAATATCAACCTTGCCTCTGTTTTTAGAAAAATGTAGTTCACTTATAATTATTCCATTCATTAAAATGTTAAGTGCTAAAGATACACTGGTGAATATGTAATTCCTGACCTTAAAAAGTTCCCATTAACAAAGGTAATTATCAGTGTGGATAATACCACAGTAGCTAAATTACCAGTTAGCTTTTCTAACCATGACTGTAGGCTTTAAATTCCAGAAACAAAGTAATCAAATAGAAAAAGACTCCAAGAATTTGAAGGTAGTTCAAGGAAGAATCCCCAAAGCACAAACAGCTAACTTAATTATTTAATCTTTGTCCCATCATTGGCCTTTCTCTGGTACCATACCTTGCACAAATGATATTTTTGGAAAGAAAACTCAAACTATGTTAGAAAATGGTATTCAGGTGTCATATTAGGTCTGAAGGTACTATTGAGACTGACAAAGATAATCAGAATTTTTATCTAGTGGAAAAGTTACTGCACTAACTCTATCACCATTTTAAAGCAATGTGTACTAATTTCCCACTGAATGAAGCTGCACATCCTTGTAGCCACACTCCAGGATCACAATAGTCATGTCATCACTACAGAGCCAGGGTAAAAATCTTAGCTAATGAGCTGTCTTCCCACCCCGGACAGAGTGGCCCAAGGAGTTTAAGAGAAAGCTACCCAGCCTTCATCTGCTTGAAATAAACAGAGCAGCTGCTGAGAAACTGTTACCATAACAAGTGAATAACCTCACAAAGACATTGATTTGGAATCCTGCAGGAGTCAATAACCCCCAGGTATAGGGGCAGACACCTTCTAGCACCAGACTCCACATGATTCTAATATATTCTCAGGAAAGCATTCTGTGTATCCATGATGTCCCTCTCTGAAGCTGCTGTTTGCCCTAGTGGCTTCAGCCAGGCTGCTCCAGGAGTCCCTTGGCAAGCACCCAAATCCACTTCAGGACAGTGATTGACATCTTTGTCGGACTAAATCTCACATGATTTTGGATTTTACTTCAATTGTTTTCAGTTGTTAAAATAACAACATTCTGACTGCTTCATTGGTTATATTCCCAGCAGTGATCTAACTTAAAATCATTTCACCACTATGATTTTATTTCATTCTCTTCACCCCAATTATTTTCTTTCTTTCTCTGAGCTCACCTTTTGGGTCAGCAGCAATGTCAGAAACAAAAGAAGCTGACTTAGCAGAGTTGGGATAGTGGCTACAGATAAGCAATGATGAACAAGAAATTAGTTATGTGTGTGTCATAGACTGAGTGTTTGTGTCCCCTCCTCCTCAAATTTGTATGTTGAAGCCTGAACCCACAATGTGATGATATCTGGAGACAGACTTTGGTAATTAGGATTAAATAAGTTTGTGAAGATGAAGCCCTCATGATAGAATGTGTTCTTTTTAAAAAACAAAACAAAACAAAACAAAACAAAAAAAGGCACCAGAGAGGACTCTCTCTCTCTCTGCATGCATGGATCAGGGAAGACCATGTGAGTACACACCAGAGAAGGTCATGTGAGCACACAGCAAGCAAGTGACCATGTGAAAGCCAGGAAGAAAACCCTCACCAAGAACCAAATTCACTGGTGCCTTGCTCTTGAACTGTCCAGCCTCCAATTTTTATTGTTTAAGTCACACAGTCTATGATATTATGTTGTGGTAGTCTGAACTAACTTATATACTGTGGAATAGATCTGATGCTATTGATCTGAATATCCTTGTAAATCTTGAATATTCTGGATCCTCTATTAGCACTGGAACATGTCAGGAATTATTTTATTTGCTCATTTGTTTATATTAAAAGTCTTAGAAATGCTTCCAAGCAACACTTTTATCAAAGACCATTTTATATCAAAGTAGAATTCCTTAAAAATGTTAAGCTTTGCAGTCATTATAAATGTAAGTATAAGCATATTTCAAGATGTACTAAGAGACTAATGCACCAAAAGTTCAAATGTAAAATCAATTTAACTGAAACAAATTATTTTCAGTCATTCAACAAAATTAATGAAATTTCTTCTAGATGGATATGGTGCTAGATGGCAGGAACTGTGCAAGGTTGAGGGGGTAGTAAGACATTAAGAAATGAATAAGACATGGGCTCTGCCCTTCCTGGGCTTGATCCCTGACATCCAAAAACCTGTCATATCCACCTGAATAAGCTTCTGCAATGATTAATTTGTCTATGTCTATTATAGGCATATTCATTATTGACTCCAGTTTTCAAATTCTTATTCATATGCTATTTATTGTAACTTTAGTCCACACTGTGAAATATATGTTCTTATTCCCAAAGTGATCATTTTTCTAAGTATATAGATAGGAATCAATTTGATTTTCAGAGTTAGTACAGCCTAGTAACACATCACTGCAAAAAAAAAAAAAAAAAAAAAAAAAGGAGGAAAAAAAGCCAATCTCAAAAGTTATTCACTTAGATACAAAAACAGACTCTTCAAAGGCTTACAGGCTGCATTTAAGTCTCTCCATTGGAGATAATAAGACACCATCTGCTTGCCACTCATTTACAGAGTTTTATGTAGCCAGAGAAGAATGATTAAATATCCATCCAGAGCCAGTTGTACCATTTATTTTTCTATAGTACATAATACAAATGCATATAATTATTTGAGAAACTAAATTATTTTTATTAAAATAAATATACACTTGTATATATTTAATCTTTTAATAACATCTTGTGGCAGGAAAAAATGTATTTTCTCTTTCAAAGAATATGTGAGTTAAGTGCTTATCCACACCACTTTCATCATATTTGTTTAAAAAAATAATAAACTTTAGTGTCACCTTCACCCATGTTTAGAGGAGAATAAAATGAAAGTCCAACAGCAGCAGCAAAATGAGTTAGGATTGAAACATTTTCCCTACCGGAAAAGAAGTGAAGAACTAACTTTTATGGGATCAAAAGCGGATTTTAGAAACATAATATTGGACTGGGTGCAGTGGCTCACATCTGTAATCCCAGCTCTTTAGCAGGCTGAGGCAGGCGGATCAAGAGGTCAGGAGTTTCAGAGACCAGCCCGGCCAATATGGTGACACCCCGTCTCTACTAAAAATATGAAAATTACCTGGGCGTGGTGGCGCATGCCTGTAGTCCTAGCTACTCGGGAGGCCGAGGCAGGAAAATCGCTTGAACCCGGCAGGGGGAGGCTGCAGTGAGCCGAGATAGCGGCACCACACTCCAGCCCGGGCGACAGAGCGAGACTCCGTCTCAAAAAAAAAAAAAAGAGAAAGAAACATAATATTGACCAGGCATTGCGGCTCACGCCTGTAATCCTAGCACTTTGGGAGACCGAGGCGAGCGGATCACCTGAGGTCAAGAGTTCGCACCGGCCTGGCCAACATGGTGAAACCCCGTCTCTATTTAAAAAAAAAAAAAAAATTTAGCCGGGGTGGTAGCAGGTGCCTGTAATTCCAGCTGCTCAGGAGGCTGAGGCAAAAGAATCGCTTGAACCCAGGAGTCGGAGGTTGCAGAGAGCTCAGATTGTGCCACTGCACACCAGCCTGGGAGACAGTGAAACTCTGTCTCGAAAAAAAAAAAAAAGAAAGAAACATAATATAAGTCACAGATAATCTCCCATTGTGAAATGACTTTTTGTTTAAAAAAGTCCCCTATACCCTAAAAGCATATAGGGGAATATTACATCTAAATAATAATAATAATAAACTGTTCACAGAGCAACTGCTTTCAGAACAATTCAATACTAAAGTGTATGACATAAACTTTGTTTGCCTCTAAAAGGTAGAAAATAGGGTTGTAAATGGCTTTATTCTTCTAAAACTATTTTCTTATATACAAATGGTGTCCTGTAGTAGCTCTCAGATACTATTTAGCTAAAGCAGTTTGTCCTCACATGGGACAACATCAAAGAAACATGTAACGGGCAGGTGTAAAGTTCACACATTGTTAATGAAAACAAAAACTGAGAATCACATCTAAGAGGTTTATAAATAAACTAAGTTAATATTACCTAGATATTATTAATAAATATTTAAAACTTTTTGAACCATTTTTTTTAGATTTCGGGGTACATGGGCTTGTTACATGGGTATATTGTATCATGGTGGGAACTGGGCTTCTAGTGTGCCCATCACCCAGATATTGAACGTTGTACCCAAAAGGTCATTTTTCATCCCTCAGCAGCCTCTGGTCCTCCCCTTTTGGAGTCCCAGTGTTTAGTATTACCATCTTTATGTCCATGTATACCCATTATTTAGCTCCCACATAAGTGAGAACATGTGGTATTTTTCTGTTTCTGAGTTCGTTCTGTTAGGATAACAGCCTCCAGCTCCATCCATGTTGCTGAAAAGAACATGATTTCATTCTTTTTACGGCTGCATAGTATTCCACGGTAATCTATGCCACATTTTCTTTATCCAATCAACCCCTGATGGAGACTTAGATTGGTTCCACAACTTTGCTATTGTGAATAGTGTTGTAGTAAACACACAGGTGCAGGTGTCTTTTTTATACAATATTTTTCTTTCCTTTGGGTAGATACCCAGTGGTGAGATCGCTGGCTCGAATAGTAGTTCTATTTTTGGTTCTTGAAGAAATCTTCAAAGTCAAAAGACAACAGATGCCAGAGAGGCTGCAGAGAAAAGGGAATGCTTATATACTGTTGAAGGAAATGTAAATCAATTCAGCCACTGTGGAAATCAGTTTGAAGAGTTCTCAAAGAACTTAAAACAGAGCTAACATTCAACCCTGCAGTTCCATCACTGGGTAAATACCCAAAGGAAAATAAATTATTCTACCAAAAACATACTCACACTCCTGTGTTCATTGCTATGATACTCTTGGTAGCAAAAACATGGACTCAACCTAGATACTATTTAATGCAGATTGGATGACAAAAATGTGGTACATATACACCATGGAATACTATATAGCCATAAAAAAGAATTATGTCTTTTGCAGTAACTTGGATGCATGCAGCTGGAGGCCATGATCCTAAGCTAATTAGTGTAGAAACAGAAAACCACATACCTCATGTCCTCATTTGTACATGGGAACAAAACACTGACCACACATGGACATAAACATGGCAACAACAGACACTGCAAACTACTAGAGGAAGTAAGGACGGAGAGTGTGGGCATGGATTGAAAAACTATCTTTTGGGTAATATGGTGTATCCTGGATGAAAGGACACATACCCCAAACCTCAGCATCACACAATATACTCATGTAACAAACTTGGACATGTACCTCCATATCTAAAATAAAAGTTGAAATTTAAAAAAAAAAAGAAATCTCCATACTGTTTTTCATAGAGATTGAACTAATTTGCCTTCCCATCAACAGGGTATAAGCATCCGCTTTTCTCCACATCCACACCAACGTCTGTTGTTTGGCATTTTAATAACAGCCATTCTCCCTGATGTAAGAAGATACCTCAAAGTGGTTTTAATTTGCATTTATTTGATGATTAGTGATGTTGAGCATTTTTTAATGTGTTTCTTGGCCACTTGTATTTCTTGTTTTGGGAAATGTCTGTTAATGTCCTTTTCCAAGAAAAACTATCTTTTTTTTTTAGAGGCAAAAACTTGCATTCAAAAGAACTCAAGTCATCACAAGGTGATCAATAGGTCCTTAGGAAGATGAGAGCAATGAATTACAGATACCAGGAGATGAGAATTACTTTAGATAGAAGTCCATCATCAGTCACACCAAGAGAAGGCAGAAGAACAGGCCCCTGTCCACTGTAATATCTCACTCTTATCCGTAAGTACAACCTTTAAACAGCCTCCACTACTCAACTCGAAATCACATTGAAACCTTCCCTGATATCCCAATCAAATTCACCTGCTTCTCTTCACATAGTCTCATTTAATAATGATGACTTTGAGAGAGCTTTCCCTCTCTGTATATCAGAGCCTGGCAGAATCTCTGATACATAATAAGTGCTTAGTAACTATTTTTGCAATGAATGGAAACATTTCTCAAAATATTGCTTTGATATTTCTAGAGATTTCCTCCTCAACATTTCTACAAGACGGTTTCAGGAAAAAAAAAAAAAGAAAGAAAAAAAAAGAAAAACAAGAAAGGAGGGAGGAAAGGGAAAGAAGCCCACCCAAGGATCACTTAGAATGAGAATTCCCTTAGTAGGAACTTAGATTTCCTTATAGCTTAATGCTCACCACAGAGCCTAGCACAATGTCTGTGTCTAGTAACACTAAACAGGGAGGATTTGTGAATTTGGGTTATATTAGCTCTGTTTAGATGAAGGATAATTTTTATCCCATTTCCTATGCTTCTATGAGTCCTAATATATTTAAGGTTGTTGAGATCAACCACGGTCTTATGTTTCTGGATCTTGTTCTTCCTCCTTTGCCCTCAGGCCCTGACTCTGGTTATTCCTTTCTCTATACTACCCTTTTACCTTTTATATACTATATCGCCTCACTGGTTATGCCAGCTTACAATTCTGTGTGCCTTGGTGCTTATTTCTGTGCCAGTACCAGCAAAGTGCTTAGTTAGCCAAAGTAGGCATTCAATAGTAGTTTGTCAATGATGACCCCTCCAGAACCAACAATCCATTGGTCTCCCATGTCCCTTCCTCCTTTCATATTCTCACTTCCCAACATATCCAGCTTAGATTTCAAGGCCTAGCTTTGTAATCACTCTGGTGTATCCACTTTGAGCTCTCCTGGTCTTCTGTTGTTTAGTTGTACCTGTTTGGAAAACTCCAATCCTGCTTAGATCTAATATTCCATCTACTGGTCACCTGTACCTGAGGAATTAAATGTATATAAAGATAAACTGCATTAAATGTTTGAAATGTTGGTCTCATTTTAAATTCATAATTGATAACCTCAAACGAGTTCAGAGTTTCACCCAGGAAATCTACTGTATTTCTTCAGAATATTCACTCGCTCTATTAGTCCGTTCTCACACTGCTATAAAGAACTACCTGTTAGTTAGAACTACCAGTTTAGACTGGGTAATTTATTTAAAAAAAAAAAAAAAAAAAGGTTTAATTGACTCACAGTTTGGCAGGCTGTACAGAAGGCATGGCTGGGAGGCCTCAGAAAACTTACAATCATGAAAGAAGGCAAAGAGGAAGCCAACACATCTTACATGGCAGGAGTAGTAAGAAGCGAGCAAAGGGGGAGGTGCTACAACCAGATCTTGTGAGAACCTTATCAGGAGACGGCACCAGGGTGATGGTGCTAAACTGCTAGAAACCACCACTATGATCCAATCCTCTCCCACAAGTGCCCACCTCCAACACTGGGAATTACAATTCAACATGAGATTTGGGTGGGGACACAGGGCCAAACCATATTAACTCTCCAACCCTTCTAAATAATTATATGTTTTTTCCATTCTTCTCAAACTTCCAACAGTTCCTATCCTTCTTCTCTTTTATCAGATAATATCAGTTCCTATTGAGAAAACAGAAGTGATCAGAGGAGGACTTGTTCTACCACATCCACCCAACTATTACTTCTAGCCCTGTCTTTCCTTCTGTTCCCTTTATGGACGGACTGTCTCTACTCCTATCAAAGCCAACCCTGCCGTTGTGTACTCGATCCCTTCCCTCTTACCTACTCCATCAATTCTTTCCACTATGTCATTTCTGTCTGTAGACAAACAGGCCATCATTTCTTTATCTTAAATAGGCACTCCGTCTTTCTTCCTCCATGTCTTATACCACTTTCTCCTCTATCTACCATTCCATTGCTCTTCTACCCTTTACAGAAAAGTCCCTCAAATGAGTTGTCTATACTTGCTCTTTCTATTCCTCTCCTATTCTCTCTTGAACTCTCTCCAAATCATACTTTTCATGCTTTTGTTTTCACCACCTATTCACCCAGGACCTCCATGTTGCTAAATCCAATCATCCATTTTCAGTTCTCATGTTAGCTGAACTATCAGAAGAGTCTGACATTTCTGAGTAGCATTTTTTTTTTATGTGGCTCCAGGGCTCATGTGCCTGATTTTCTCCCTACATGGACACTTCTTCTCAATCTCTTTTCCTGTTTCTTCTAAATCTTCCTAACTACTGAATAATCAGTTGCCTTAGACTTCTCTTTTTTTCTACCTACAGTCACTCTGTTAATGATCTCATCCAGATTCATAGCTTCGAGTACCATCCACAGAAGCAATGACCCCAAATTTGTATCTCCAGCCAGACCTCTCACCTGAACTTCATAGTCATATGCCCTATTCCCCTCAACATCTCCTTTGAATGTCTAACAGGATCTCAATCTTAGCCTTTTCAAAGCAAACTCCAGGCTTCCCCCAGATATCTGTTTCCAAAATTTTTCATTTCAGTAAATGCAACTATATCCTTTCACTTCCTCAGTATAAATCTTAGAGTCATCCTTCACTCCTCATACCCTACATCCAATCTATCAACAAACCCTGTTGATTTTACAATGTTTCTCTCTCACCCTCTTTCCTTCTTGATAGCTAAAGATCTACATACCTATAAATATGTGACATCTAATCACTTTTCACCACCATCTCCTGTCACCATCTTCCCAAACCACCACCACCACTTACCTAAATTACTGCAATAGCTTTAACTAGTCTCCCAGTTTTCACTTTTCCCCCTTCACCTATTCTTAACGTAACCACCAAAGTGATGCTTTTAAAACATACATTTAACTCATGTCACCACTTTTGTCAAAGCCCACCTATGGCTTCCCATCTCAGAGTTAAAATCAAGGTCTTTATAATGGCTACAAGGCTCTCTACCATCGGGCTCTTATTACTTCTCCAACCTCATATGTTATTGTTCTCCCCTTGGCTCATTTCATTGCAACTTTACTAGTCTTGTTGCTATTACTTGAAAGTAGCAGAAAGACTCCTGCCTCAGCATCATTTGTACGTGCTTTTCTCTCTGCCTGGAATGCTATTCCCCCTATATCCACATAGTTTACTGCCTCACCTTCTGTGAGTCTTTGCTCAAATATTGCCTCAGTGAGGCTTTCCTTGTCCACCCAGTTTTAAATGGCAACTCTTTCCTCACACATTCCCAGTTCTCCTTGTCTTCCTTCTCTGCTTCATTTTCCTCCATAGCATCTATCATCATCTGTTGAGTTCCCCAGGAATAGAGTTGCCATATAAAACACAAGATACCCAGGTAACATTTGAACTTCAACTTACTTATAGGCTGCAGGACCTTACCTGCAATGGAGAATGGCCTTTGCCTTCCAGCTTGATACAGAAAGGAACAAATTCCATCTCAACGGATTGTCTGGGAATTCAGTTTTCTGTAGCCCCAGCACGAAGAACAAGAGAGAAAAATCCAAATGCTATGATTTCTTATTTAACCCAGCTCTAAATCATGATGTGGCCTACATCTGCTCGTGTTAAACATCTTGACTTTGTAAAGAAGATTCTCAATATAAAGCATTCCCAGGGCTTTATAAGAAAGTTTGTTTAGAATTTTTGTTCTGTTACACCAGAATGGTTAATTCTGCTCTGTTGATGTCCCTAGGTAGACTGTGAACTATTCAGGGTAGAGGCCATGTATGATGATTCTTTAAATATCCCTGGTTCCTAATACAATACCCAATACATATTCAATGAATGTTTATTAAATAGCATATGATGTTTTAGACTTAGACTAATTTTTGTCACATTTTAGATGGCTATTTTAATGAATCTGGCCTCTGAAATGCATCAAATAGGCAATTTCTACAGACAGCAACATTTATAGGTAGCAAACTTGATGGGGTGCTTCCGGCTTCCTCTAATATACCACATTTCTGAGAGTTTTTAAGTAATTGTCCACACCTTACCTTATTTGTCATGATTTTTTTGCTTCTTAAGCTATCAGCATGGAATACAAGTACATAAGAATTTTCTAAAAATTAAACATTATATACAGAGTTCCAAACAGCATATTTCTATTTAAATTACACTCTTTCAAATTATGTAGAGAATATTTGAATGTCAATCAAGACAAAAAGATTGAATATCGGGTATAAATCATAGACTTTAAAATGTACAAGGATCATTGTTCTGCCGTGTTTAGAAAGTGGAAGAGGAAAGTATGCCCAAGGATGTGTGGGTGTTTATTTCAAGAGACTGGAAGAGGGATGACAGAGTGGAGTAAAGGACCACACTTTACACTTCCAGTAAGCTACAAAGTGCTAGAGGTTGACTGAGCAACTGTAGGAGAAAGAAGTCCTTTCCCTACATGATCTGGGAGTTCTGAAAGGTTGTAATAGATGCTCTCACAGTGCAAGGGAGAGCTATGGCATAAATACATGTGGACAGAGGACGTGGTGTGATTAATCCAAAGTCACAATCAATTCAGAGCTGGATTTGATTGAGGTGTCATTGCAGGAAAATAATGCTGCTAAAAACACGATAGGACTTTCAAAGGTATATAGAGTAAGTTTTATATATTGTAACATATAAATCACCATATAATCTGTTCTAAATAGTTTAATGTGAAATTTCCATCAAAAGTAGAAAGAGGAAACAAAGTAAAACCCTACCACTGTAAACTCATGTATTCTTTGTCCCTCCCCCACTAAATTTTTACTCTCAAAGTTTTGCTACCCCAAATCTTATGTTGTGTAGGTCTTTGGGAAAAGGCAAAATGGCACAGTCTGGGGAGAAAGTGTCCACACTGCCCCCACCCTATGGTGGCAATTACATCTCCTGGGCCAAACTTTCTCTCCCAGCCTGGCTCCTGGGAAGATGGTGAGCCTCAGTTCTCCCCTCTATTCCAAGTCAGAATGTTAAACCTACCCATGTGGGGTAAGTGTTTTTAACAAAGGACCTCAGATACTTTTGGACTTCATTAAATTTCATTTAAAAATGAGACAAATAGCCACAGCAGAGTTTCCAGCCACAGCATGAATAGGCAGTTCAGCAGCCCATCTTTACCCTGGCCAGCAGGGCAAAAGACCTTCCCCCACTAAGCAGGCTCCGTGAGCAGCCAAAGTCCATGCAGAATGGCCCAGGTGCTGATCACATTTCAGTTCTGGTCCTGCAAGAGGCTTTCTCCCAACTGCAATGATTTGCCTAGCACTTACATTAATTGTTTAAAATCAAGCCTCAGATTCAAGAATATTTAGGTAGAAATTAAACACTAACCTATAATAACCAGATAATTAGGAAACATCACCAGATTTTGTGAAAGAAATAAGGTTTTAAGAGAAATAAGAATAAACTATGTTTTACATCTAAAACTCTAAAAGCTTAGTGTTCTGAGGATTTTAAAAAATAAATCTTATTAAAAAGGATCCTTTAAAAAGTAAATAGCCATATTTATTGGTGAATGAACTCATTCTTACACACTGAAAATCCTAGCACTTTGCCAACAGCAGAATATTTTTTAGTTGAAAGAAAATAAACAGCAAAAATATAATTATGATGCATGAGCCAATGTGTTCAAATGTTTTCTTATTGGCTTTGCTTTAAAATAAGATTTTTAGACCGAGATATTTGAACTTTGGTAAATATTAGCAATTGCTTGGTCAATATAGTGACAGTCCTTATTTTCAATCACCAATTATTATTATTATTCCTTATTTTCAAACACCAATAAGCCAGATTGATAAATTTCTTTAAGTTGGGTTCTTAAATTTCCTTACTGTAAAAGTTGTATGATTTGCTTAACCACAAATATTTCCTGACCATCTATGATGCCCACATCACAGAAATGAACACAGTAGAATGCAAAGATGTAAGTTTCCTCTCTAAGATTGTATCTTCTTGATGGGGAGATAAATCACACACAAGAATGACAAGTACAGATAAATAAAGTGACAGTACTTGGCATGGTCCAGTTAAAAAAGGATTTTGGAAAGTCAAAAGCAAAAGGAACATTCATTTTTAGAAATCAGAAGAAAAACATCATAGAAGAAATGGACTTAGAATTGTATAAGGGGAAACATGAAGGGTTCAATCTAAGAAACAGGATGTGTTTTCTGGGATGTAAAGGTGACACTAGAGAGAAGAGAGACTGGTATCCACCCTTTCCGCTAAAGGTTAGCTTTTCAATTGCTCATATGTATGCATCATATTATGTTAACTCCAGAAAGCACTGACTTTGGTTAATCAGATTTTAATTCAATTTCTTATATAAAGACTTTCCATTCTAATCTCAGCTTCTTAAATATTCTATATCCTTGTTCATTGCCAATATTCATATTTCTGTAATTCCTATGGCTAGAATTAATCATTCTCAAGGGTTGTCTAACTCTGCAGGATCCTATAATCACATGCTTTTCATACAGAGTCCTGTGGGTGATATTTTGGTCCTCATCTTTTTTATCTTTCATAGCTTATTTCACTCTCAGATCCATACCGAGCAAGCCCCATTGTATCTCTATTAAATATACACAAGAAGTGACAGAAGACTGGTGATATCACCAAAATATCCAAAGGAAGATGACTTGCAGAATTTATAGTTTTGAAAATATAATGATGTTACAGATGAAGATTCCATTTTAGATATAAAATTCCTAAACCCCCAGGCTATCACTATGGGTTCCAGAAATGATCCCCTACCAAAATTTTCACAATTAAGACAGTACCATCCACTCTTCTGCTGAACAGAACTCTGAAATACAGGGCACATGTGTTTTCATGACTCCTGCTTTCCTTTAGCCTCCCCACTCACCCCCACTTTCCCTTTTCTCTTTCAGGACCAAACAGCCTTCTCTTTACAGATTTAAGGTTCTCCCTCTGTCAACTGTCATATAGAAAAGAGATTTAGATATATTTTATAATGAGATCTTAAGGGCTTAATATGCTGCCCCCAGTGAATATTTTCATTCTGAAAGAAGACCACGGCAAAAGGGCAATGCTTTGCTCAAGGGAAAGCTTTGCCATAAACTGAATTAAAGTCATGTGAGAGGAAAGATTTTTTTTTTTTTTAGTGGGAGAGTTGTTTGAGGAGTTTTTGATGATCATAAGGTGGCAAATATCTTCTCAACACTTTATTCATTTTACACTTATGCAATTAGCTAGCATCTCTCTTCTAATGACTGGGTGGTAGTATTAACAGTATTAATAAAGATAACAGCTAATGTTTGAATGCTTATTGCTATTAATAGCTAATATTCATTGCACACTTATCTTAGCATTTTACATGTATTGTCATTTAATCTTCATCATTATTCCTAACTTAAAGGTGAAGATGCTGAGGCACAAAGATGTTAAGAATACACCCAGAAAGTTGGAATCAAATCCAGGAAGTATAAACAACTAGATCACGACTGTTAAAAATTAGTGACCACAGACTCACAGGGAAGAGTAACTAGCCCATATACGCCTAGACACACAGTGGTAGGTTTTTCCTAATGGTGACCTGGCTAAAGCCATGGGAGGTGTCCTACTCTTCCTTCCAACCTCCTCCCACACCACGCCCAGGGGCTGCCTTCATCCTTTTTAGTTCCTCCAGCTGTTCAACATGACACCAACACATTTTACCTGTTCTTCTTCCTACCTTCCTTTATTCCTCCCCCCACCATCTCTGCGCTTCAAGAGAAAACAAATGAAGGTACTGATGTTCCCTTCCTGTGAGATTCCAGGTAAAAACTGGTTAATCTGATTAATCATTATTGCTGCTTTTATTGCAACAACCACTTTAAACTGTTGTGCTAAAACATAACTGTTTTTCATCTCATAAATGTCTGTGAAAAGTGTAAACAGTGCTTTCAGAGAGCAATTTATTTTGTAATCCAGTTTCACAGAATTTTAAAGCTAGGAAAGACCTTAGTGGTCACCTCGAACAGCCTCCTCACCACAGAGGTGATAAAACTAAGACCCAGGGAGTTCTTGTGACCTGGCTAAGGTTGTGCAACTAGCTTGCTCCAGGTACAGAACTCCAGGTACAGACTTTTCTGACTTCTCTCCAACTAATTCAAGTAAAAATGTAACAGGCATTTTTTAAATGTGTCAGGTACTGAGAATACAAAAGGAATCTAATGACTTTTCCACTCTATGTTTCTTGATTAGAGTGAAGTTGTAAACATTTTTATGGTGAGAGTATCCTCAGCTACTAAAAGAAACAGTGATGTCTTCACATTCACAGAAAGAAAACTCTGAGAAGAGCTGCCTTTCTCTTTCTTTTAAGATAAAGTGGAGTTAGATTGTAACATGAACTATTGGAGCCAGCAAGAACCTCATGAAATATTTATCCATATATTCATAATATAACCCAAACCTCCTTGTTTTACCAGTGAAATAAAGAGGAATCATGGAGGTTACCTGGTGTTTTGCTTTTTTTTACCACTACCTGCACTACCTACCTTCTTCTGGTTAGAAGTAAAACAAAATTTTCAAAAAGAGAGTATGAGATTCCAAAATGTTATGCTTCCAAATCACTGAGACTTTTTTACAATGTGCATCAGGGGAAGAAAGATGAATCAGAAGAGAGATAGGCATGAGACACACTACATATCTTCCTTCTCTAGCAAGAACGTTTTTATGCTGGCAGAGAAAGGAAAGAAATGAAGAGACAATACCAGTATCAGTGAACCACTGGCCAAGCAAAAGGTAGGCATGACACTCTCCAGATGGATTTTGCTGGCAATTTTAAGAAGTTATGTGATCTTTTGACCCCAAACGGGACATTATCTCTGAGCTAGGAAAAATCTTAAGACAGCTGTGACTCCAAGATGAAGATTCAAGATGAAAACAAGATTTTCAGCACCCCTGGTCGATGCTGACACCCAAGGGTAATAATGTTACAATGACGATTTTCTTAAAGAACAAAAACCTACAATGTGTCTAGTTCTTTTTGCCTTTTTTCTAGTCATGCAACTAGTCATAAATTTTGACATTGTTTCCTATACAACATGATCACTGCTTGCTTCTTCCTTGAAAACCATTTTTCATTATTCGCTGGTATTTGGAGATAAAATTTCAGTGTGTGGAATGTATGCCACTTAAATAGATTTGACGGTCCTCTGCCTATTAGAGACGCTCCAAAGTGGAAACATAACTGTTATTGAGGGGTTAAAGCCATTCTATAGTCATTTATCGGGCTTTGTAATATGCGAGAGAGCCTAAACTAAAACATGAATAATGTTTTTTAATATACTAAAGGCTGACTGCCTTAAGTTGTTTTTCTCTCTGCTTAAACCAAAGCACAATAGGAATAAGTGTTATTGCAATTCAAAATCCATTTCAAGCCAAGCACCAACAATAAATTATGAATACTTTAAATAATGAAAATATGCATGTGAAATGTTAATATTTGTATGTCCATAAAGTAGTAAATATAAAGTCAAAGAAAACCCTCAGACCCCTCCTAAACTATGAATACACTGAAAAATAATTCAGTAATCAGGATGGGAAAAATTTCATAGTGTGGAAGTAGCTGTTAGGGAGAGATTACCAAGGACTGGCCTTATATTTATATAAATAATGTGATTGCCTTTTTGATGATTTTATTCAACAATATCTATTGAATGTTATATGTCTAATATTTATTGAGTGACAACTGTGCACCAAGCATTCTACATATTGACTTCTTAAATCCTCATAACAATTCTTTGAGGTAGATATTAGCTTGAAACATGCAAATTCCCATCTTTGTGGGTCAAAAGGGTCAAATATTGGCAAATACATAAAATCTGACTTTAATATTATTGTTTTCATTTTATGGCTGGCTCAGATAAATTAAGTAACACGTCCAGAGTTGGAATTTCAATCCTCACTCTTTTACAACCCCATTGTACACAGCTTTATCTGAAGTAATTATAATGAAATTATCCCACAGCCCCTCAAACTACGAGTGTACTGCCCTCCCTCTTACTCAAACTAAAAGGCCTGAATGGTTTCAGTGTCTTACCTTTAGGTTAAGGATTTGATTCTACTAGAATCCTTCTTTCTCTACATACCCACTGCCCTTTCATCAGCCTAATTGTACCTTCATTGTCACTGTATTTGCTGAACCAAAATTTGGAACATGTGATTAGAAATAAACATGTATTTATGAGAATAAGGATACAAAATAATTGCAATTGATACTGTCATTCAAATCAGTGGGGGAAAGATTAAACTATTCAATAAATAGTATTGAAGTGGCCAGTTTTTAGAAGGAAAAAGTACAATTAATTCCCTTCTTCATGACATAATTACATAATTTTGACTTTTCAAATTGCTAAATCTGAGCAGCCAAGCTTAAAAGAATATCTTTGGGACTTAGAGTAGAGAAGTATTTCTTAGATAAGACACAAAATATCACCTAATTTTCAACAGACAATAAAAGATCTAATAAAGTTAAAAGACAAATTACTGTTTGGTGGAAAATATCTGTAACACATACAACTAAAGATTAAACATCAGAATACATAACAGAACTCCAAGAAATAGGTTAAAAGAAAAAAAAAACACAATCTTAATAGAAATAGGAAATTCACATAAAAGAAAGGCAAATTACCAATAAATATATAAAAACATGCTGTCTCATTAGAATTTGGTTAAAATATTAATATTAGGTAAATTATTAAGAAAGAATTATCATCATACACATATGATCTGGGCTGGGTGTGGTGGCTCACACCTGTAATCCCAGCACTGTGGGAGGCCGAGGCAGGTGGATGGCCTGAGGTCAGGAATTTCAGACCAGTCTGACCAACATGATGAAACCCTGATTCTACTAAAAAGAAAAAACAGTACAGCACAGTGGCACACACCTGTAATCCCAGCAACCTGGGAGGCTGAGGCAGGAGAATCGCTTGAACCTGGGAGGCAGATGTTGCAGGTGAGCTGAGAATGCACCATTGTACTTCAGCCTGGGTGACAAGCATGGAACTCAGTCTCAAAAACAAACAAACATATGACCTGAACACCGCCATGTAATTGTCTTTATGTGGCCACCACAATCTACTTGCAGCTCTCTGAGAGTAGTTTCTATGCTTTGTTGCTATTATGGAACACCTGTGATTTTGTGTGATTCAAAATACTGGAGCACTTCTAGTGGTGAGCAGAGGCAATCAGAGGCACCAAGGCTGGGGCAGGGGTTGCCAAAGAGTAGAACCAAGACACTCTCCTTTTCCGCAGAAACTGTACAGAAGTGTTTAATGTTCATAGAAGAACTATCAAGCACTTCTTACGCACTAGGTATTTGCTAGATGCTGTATAATATATCTGAGAGGCTTCTAAGAAAAATAAAAGACTTATCTAGATCTCGAAAGTAAATTGAGAGAGAGAATAATATAAATCCAGGGTTCCCAAACTCCAGCATGGATCAAAATCACCATGAGAACTTGTTAAAACACAAATTTCTGGGCTCAACTCAGAGCTTCTGATTCAGTAGATCAGAAGTTGGGGCCCAATAATTTGCATTTTTATCAAATTCCCAAAATAGCTCATGCTGGTGATCCAGCAATTGTACGTTGAGATGAACCACTGTAAATTGGAGAAGAAGAATGAGCAGTCTCGCAGACGATGAACTCAGTAAAAGGAGTCTGGCCTGTCTGGAATGTAAACATAACTATTAAGCTAGTTGGTCCTCTGAAGGCAATCGACCTCAGTGCAACCTGTAGCACTCTCTTAGCTCTGATCCCACTGTCACCTACCACAACCCCAGCACCTGGCAGAGCCAGAGACAGCTGCCAACCATCCATCCAAGTTAGAAGGCTTAAGCAAGTATCCAGCAGGAGTCACTACCTTACCTCCAATTTTCCTACAGTCTGTCTCTATGGAGTTGCTTATTAAGGCCAACTGAGTCTATAGGCCTCTCTGCAAAAAGAAATTTTCCTTAAGGCATTCAAATGTTTCATTGCTTTATAAGACCTTGTAAGAACACTTACATTTATAATGCAGATTTAACAGTGTGCACAACTTTTTGCACAACTGTTTAAAATCTTCTTCCAAAGACTTGTAGAAATTAAATTTTCTAACTCATTCCCAGAAAATGCTAGTCTTTAATCTACAATGACATTCCCGGGTTCTCTGGTGATCCTGACTTCAAATGATACAAGGCATTTGTCTCACAATCTCTCACCAACAATAGGCCTTCTTAGCATATCTAGGCCTCATTTTGGGTTGTTGATTCTAAAAAGTGAGAAGTCTGAGGTTTAATCAATATTTTCCAGATTGATTAATGAACCTTGAGCCACATGCTACAGCTGAGCTCAATGTTTATAAAGCACGTTCAATGAGTAGTACTGCATTTTATCTTCTTTGTCTTATCAGGTAAATAAATAGAATCAATAAAGTGAACAGAGTAACTAATGAGCAGCCCTCATAATAGAGACTACATTACCTGATTCAGTTTGTTAAAAATCTGAAGATTTTAAACCATCAAAAAAGAGCCTCGATCCTTATGCCTCTCTCTCTCTCTCTCTCTCTCTCTCTTTCTCATCTACCTATTACCCACTCTATCAACAATAATTTTAACTCACACAGCTCAGCTTTAAATTTAGCAATCCAGTAGGACCATACTAAAAAAGTTGTCATGTGTCAAAAAAACAAATGGAATACCCAGGGCAATAAAATAAAATAGAAACAAGATGACGAAGCTTACGTTACTACAGGAAACAAAGAGGAATTGTCATAATGTATTTTAAATGGCACAATAAGAGTAAAACCTTCATGAACTCATTTAGACTCTTCCCCTTGCAAAGAGATATTAAAGCTTCTACACAAACATGGGAAAGAGTGCTAGAATTTCTTCTTTCTGCACTTGATGCCTCAAATGAAACCAAAGGACTATTTGAATTTCAGAGGTAGCCTCTAAATGCTTATAGCTGTTCACAGAATGCTACAGTGAAATAGAAAGGAGGGCTTCAGTTTTCTGGGAATGTTCTGCTTACTTTTATTCATTTAGGATGTCTGCTTTTTAAAAAATGTAATCACTGACAACACAGAAAGCATCTAAAAATAAAATAACTCAACATTTTAAAATTTTCCATAAATGATACAGACGAATTTAAAAATCTCAGATCAGCAAAAATGACTCTTTAGGCTACTCACAAACCACCACTATAGCTAAGCATATAATTATTTGTCCCAAGATATTTTCTCTTAATTTATTCTATTTATATGACCTACAATAAAGTTGAGTGCAAGCATAAAAGCAAATATGCAATTTGCATTGTTTACAATAAAGTGTCAATAATTTAGAAGCAACTAAATTAGACTCCCATAAATTAACCAGGTTGGAACCGAAGTTTGTATTCTCTCTACAAAATAATTTACTAAGTAAATCAATACTGCAAACATGATGATTATAGGACACTTTTTGAGGACTATATTATACTAACTATTTGAGGCAAATGATATTCCCAATGGCGATTTTTAATTAGTTTTCAGTTTTACAATTAAGCAAGAACCAAACTTCACCAGACCTGGATAGTTCTTATGCCTGTGTTTCCTTCAATTCCTCCACATCTCAAGAAATTTCTGAATTACAGATGAAACCCCCATAATACATCTGTGCCTACCCTACCCCTTCCCATTTCACCCTGTGCTCACCCCCAAGTGCAACTCAACACAAGAGCTTTAGCTCTTGTTCCATGGCAATCAGAAAACTCTGAATTCAAAAATAGAACTGAGAGAAGTAAGAAGTCAGACCCCAAGGCAGCCTGCGCTGTGGGGACGGTCAGTCTACACTGCCTGCTTTCTCTCCTAAAGCCTCTCTTAGCAAAATCTGTACTCATGCCCTCGGACTGCCATCCAAATTACCATAAACCTCTCACAACTCCAGAAGGCCAATGTCTACAATTAAGGTGTTCCAGGGCTACTCTCCCTCCAAAGGCGCTCCGAAGACTCTAAGGGGAAGCTTAGCTTGCCTCTGTCAGCTCCTGGCAGCTCCTGGTGCTCCTCGTTGTGTGGCAGAATCACCCTCATCTCTGCTCCCTCTTCACATCCTTTTGCTTTGGGCATTAGCAGAGTGCATTTCTGTTGACAAGGCAGTTCCACGTACATCATCCCCTTTGATGACCGTATTCTTCCATTTAAGCACTAATATTGTCATTTTATCGAAGAAATAACTGAGCTCAGAATGGTCCAAGATTACATGGCTAGTTAGGAGGCGGTAGAAGGAGGTTCAAGTCTTCCAAGTTCAAATCCAGTGATATTTCCACTACACCAAGCTACTCCTTGCTTCCTTCACAGATCTTCTTAACAAAGAAAAAAAATCAGTACACCCGTGGGGTGGCTTTTCAATAGGTTTTCTCACTAACCGCAGCAGTCATTCTCAGCCCCAGCTACAAATCTGAATCTCCTGGACCTGGGACCCAGGCCCGTATGTGTTTAACAAGCTACCTAGGTGATTCTACCCAAGTGCAGCCAGAGTTGAGAACACTGGGATGAGGGATTTTAGATCCTTATCTTCCAGTTTCTCTCTCTCTCTCACACACACACAATGGTTTTTTGTTATTATCTTCTTCTGAAAGCAAAAGTAACAATCACAACCACGTCTCTTATACAAGAAAATAAGATAATATACTAGGTTTAACCTATTGTGACAATAGGGGTGCTAATGCAATGCTGATGTTCTGTCTACTGCTGGTCAGAATTCCTGAACACTCCTCAGGGCATCCTCACTGCTATAAGCATGTAGGCTCTAGGGTCCAATTCTGTGATGGAGAGAAAAAGCCTAGTGCTTTGTTAAAGAAATAATAGACAAATGTGTGTGTCTTCCATGCTCCCTGCCATTTAGTTACTTTCCCTGACTCAATCACGTTTTTAATATCTGTAGTATTAGGACCTTTTACTCGAAACAGTACCAGTCATTTATGTATTGCCCAGGCTGTGCTTGTGATATAACTATTCCTTTAACCCACAGCAAACCAAGAGGGCTTGATGGAGTTCATTATTGGCTTCAGATGGCAGAGGAGGTCTGGGACTGGCTGCTGCTGAGGTGACCCTCAACAGACGTCCTGCCGATGGAACTCTAAAGACACCAGGCAGGGCAGAAATCACATGCCGCGCCCACAAACAGGAAGTCCAGAGAAACCGTCCATCCCTGTCCTTATCTTCTGTTGGGACACAGGCTCCTTCTCCCTTTGTGCTGATCACGTCAGCCCTGTTGCAGCTGAAAGTTCTCTTGGCAGGGCAAAGAGCAGGGTTAAGAGGTCCAAGCATTCCAGGAGGAAATGCCAAACGTTCATGCATACGCCAGTGTGGGTTCACACTCATGGCAAACCACAATGCCATTTTTGGATCAACTTTGTGTTCTAAAACGAGAGTTTTTATTGTAGGAAAAGTAGGCAAGTAATTTTTCAGTGCTATGTCATGACTGTCTTAATTAGTATTTTGCAAGAGTTTTAAACGCAAATATTTGGGTTGTCGTTCCATTGTACACTCTTCACTGAGTCTTCCAACTCAGATTCGGAAAAGATGGCATATGAAGAATCTTGCAATTAAAACTTCAGTATCAGGGTAGGTGATGGTGTGGTAGAAGGAATGGGGAGACTACATATTCAAGCCCTAATCAACTTATTTCCTTATTGATCAGGTAGGTTTTTAGGTAATATAAGTTACCAGAATAGTGTTACCTGAACCACATCTGAGAGGGTGGAGAAGTCCAGGTTGTCTTGCCAGGGAAATACAATTTTTTTTTTTTTAAGGTTTTTTGGCTGTAAGTTTATTCAATGCAAAATAATCCTCTTCAATTTTACTGAGGTGGCTGACCATGTCCACGACCAAATCTGCCTCTAAACTGGAATTCGGTTGCTGACCCAGCCCCAGCCTCGGCTTTCTTGTCAGCACCAGGTGGCACAGCACTCCGTCTGTAGGTACCTCTGTCAGCTTCCCCTCTTGTGAGTCTCGCAGGTCGCTCACCCTCCAGACCTTTAGGCCGAGGCCTGCCAGTCTCTGGACGGCTACGGCATAGGGTGGCAGGCACAATCTCCAGGGGCAGATGAAGGTAATCACGGAGATACTGGATACCCTCATTGGTAAGGTACCAGTAGAAATGTCTGCAGGCAAACTGTTCCTTCAGGTAGCCTCGGGACTTGAGAGACTGCATGGCCTTCATGACATGAAGGTTGGGCACATTCTTGTCTGCCAGCTCCGGGTGCTTAGGCATGTGGACATCCTTCTTGGCCACTATGACTCCCTCCTTAAAAAGGAGTTCGTAAATGGCAATCCGGTTCTTCTTAGGCATCAGCATCTCGGCGGCTGCAGGGTCCGGGGCCGGGACCGGAAATACAATTTAATTTTAGTTTTTAAGGATCAGTTAAGGATAACTAGTGGCTTGAGGGCCTGGCTGTTTCAGTCAATGAGAGAGCATGGCCTGCTCAGATCTCCAGACACCTATACTGTTCCTTGCCTCCATGACACACTTCTTTCCATTCCAGGAATGCCCTCTCTCCACTGATGTGCTTAGCAAGCTGCTATTCATTCTTCAAGAGCTTGTTTTCCTCTGTGACATCTCCCTAAATTAACTACTCTCCCATGAGTATTTTTCTGGACACATCTATTCCTGGCACTCCACCTATCCCATTACATTGTAATTGCTGGTTGACACATTTGTCTTCCTTACTAGAAGGACAGGAATTCTAATTCATTTGAGAGTGGAGATGGTTTGGAAAGGGTACTCTCTAAATTACCAAATAATATGTGCTTATTGTCATAAATTGAATATCAAAGTGACAAAAAGTTAGTAGTCTCTCCATATCCTCCTTCAGTTGTAACCCTCTCCCTTGATAATCAATGTGTATAATTTATCTCTATCCTCATAATGAAATATATGAAAGGGGTTTTCCCAAAATATGGTATCCTACCCTCTGCATTACTCAGTAACTCATTTTCACCTAACATTATATCACAGACATCTTTCAAAGTCAACAAATTTGATTTAAATTGTTTCTTAAAACTATGAAGTATAAAGTTAGGAGATAAAAATAAAAACAGAACAATTGGTAGAGATACATCACAAATTTGTCTTCATGCTTTTCAGCAAACAATCCAAAAAGGATAACAAATAATTTTACCATGTCCATAATTTAAAAATAAAAGCAATCCAGTTGCACCAAAAGCAAATTTTCTTCAGATTAGTTCTGAAGAAAAATGTATGTTGTGCTCCTCATAAAACAAGTTTAACTACAATGAGCACATTATTTTAAAATGTCCTTATAGTAAATATTAGCATCAGTTTCCAGGGTGGATTGTCAATGTCCATCAAAACTGTAATATCTCATAACTAGCAAAACACCTTAGAGTAGTTCAGTTCCAATTTCATTGGAAGGAAAAAAGGCCTAAGGGCCAAGTGGTCTGCTCCTAAGTGAATGGAAATGAGAACAGCTATAATAGAGTTTCATGACCTGGAGTCCACAGTCATCCATCCCTCTGCAGAAAAATATACATATACATATAAATTGAACACAAAATTCAATTATGTTTGCGCAGATCTGAATTTTTCAGGGAACAATACTTATTTAGATTTATCCAATTCTCAGAGGTCTGTGACTAAAAAAAGTTTTATCAAAAAGATTTGGAGCCACTAATGTGGAAGAGCACACGGCCTGTATACCTTCCCATAAATTCTCTATAAGTTTTATTTCTTTCAAAGAAGATCTTGACAGTCATTTGTTCACCCACGTAGCCTTAGTCCCCAGCATAGATCCTGGTACATGTAGGTGTTAGGGACTGAATGTTTGTGTGTTCTCCAAAAATTACATGTTAAAATCCTAACCCCCAATGTGATAGTATTAGGAGGTGGGGTCTTTGGGAGGTTATTAAGTCATGATGGTAGAGCCCTCATTATTGGGCTTACTGGAAAAACACAAGAGGGATGATTTCTCTTTTGGTCATGTGAGAACACAATGAGAAGACAAATGTCTGCAACTATGAAGCAGGCCCTCACCAGACACCTGAGAGACAGGCACCTTGATCTTGGATTTACTAGCCTCCAGAACTGCAAGAAATAAATGTTTGTTGGTTAAGCCTCTCACTCAGTATTCTGTTAAAACAGCCTGAACTGATCAAGACAATAGACTTGCAACAAATTTGTGTTGGATAAGTGAAAGTTGAGCAGGAGAGTGCACACGTTCTCAATAGCTGAGGGGACCTGGATGTTATGGCATTCTCTGTGGCTGTAACAGTCACCTGACCGGAGGAAAGTTGAGGATGCCACCAAGGAAATGGTACAGAATAGAAGATAAATGAGAAAGTGACCAACGGCAAGGCTAAAACTTTCCCCAGGAAGTAATTTGTAAATACCTCCAGTGCTTACATAAGTAAATGATCAGGGTCTCAAAGTTTCTCACCATAGATGGAGATTACCATAATTTTAGTAGCTTTTATATCACTTGCCTATAGAAGTATGTTAGCCTATCAAATTACGTATGTGTGTTCAATGGCAATGATTGGCAGTATTGATATACATTTTTCTCTGAAATGGACTGATCACTCATTTAGCTGGCATCTTGCATCTGCCACTGAAAGAAAGAAGACAAATTGACTCTATTTTTCAAACACAGCAGAGTTATTTATTTTGTTAAGCACAACATATTCATCTCTGTTAGTTTTCATATAGCAGCAAGAGAGTCAAGCCATCCGGATGTAAAACTAATTAATGGAAATAACCTTTGGATTACTAAACTGGCAGTCTGACACTGCTGATTAGATTATCAGGGGAATAGTGAGTTGTGAAAAATATTACTAAAATAAATCCAGATTTTTATTTTATTATAGGAAAGGGAGTTCAGCAACTTTCTAATCAAGAATTCTTTGTTGGTGTTGGCATGAGGGTAGTTGCAGTATTTTTCACTTTTTTCTTATTCTAATATTATGTAAACATAGCCCAAGATACATTATTTTTGGTGTGGGTTCGCTCAGAGAAGAGAAGTAACTCTGAATAAATTACTCACAAATTCTCTACTAGGGAGTGAGAAGGACGACATTTTGAAAGGCTTTTTTTGAGGCAAAAGAGAAAAAAGAAAAGAAAATTTAAAAAGGAAAAGAAAATTACTATCCCAAAATAACCTATATCTTTTCAGGAATATAAACACCTTCATGCTAATATAGCTGGAGAAAAATTTCATACAGTTCTGATCCAAAAACAATGAATCTAAAAACTCTCCTTAAAATATTAATTCTCTCCTCTGTCATGAGTTTTTTCCTTCACCTTTCTTCCTTCTAAATGAAATGTGGGTGATTCAAGGTTCTTTTCTTTGCATCAGAAAGCAGCTCTAAAGGAGCACCATACTGACTTCTCTCTAAAGATTAGAAATCTCTGCTACTCAAAAGCTGTTAAATATGTTTCCCTGAGAAACACAGGGATTGGGGTCTGTTTTATCCTCTCCATTTAAAACTACCAAAAAGACAGACTAAAAATTGACTCACTGATGAAGACCATTTCAATATATACTGCTCTAGCCTCTAGAACTGCAAGAAATAAATGTTTGTTGGTTAAGCCTCTCACTCAGTAAAATCAAACACTTTTTAATTTTTTTAATTCCTCTTGTTCTATCCTTTCACAAGAAATTATGGTGCATAAAACTATTATATAGGAGATTCTCACAGAAAAAAAATGTTCGAGGATAAATATCATATACATTCTAAAAATGACTAGTCAAGTCTGTTATTACACAGTCAGTTCTGAAACACCTTCATTCATTCAAGGACAGAGCTACTGGAAATTCAGCGTAATATTCTTTTTGATACATTAGTAAACATCCTAGAGCCAAGTAGAGCCAAAGACTTATTCCTGGAGAGTTAATTGTGCAGGCAATGTTCTTGGCATAGAGAAATAAAATTTATGGAAATTGCTGCTGTCAGTGTGAATCATAAACACAGGATCCAACCCTATAGATGCACAACTCATCTCACCTTACCCTCAAACCTGTCTTATCCTACCTTTATTTAAAATTTCAACACTTTTTATCAGGTGTTTTTGGTATTAATTTTGATTTTTAAAAATATTGCATTGAAATATTATCTTCTCTGCTGAAATTTTTTGCATATTTTTAAGTCGTGTGACCTAATCTCCCAGTGCCAGCCCTAACTATGACTTCCCCAGGGGTAGTCCTAAATTTCTCTGCCAGAAGGAAGGATTATATTTAATTTTGATGGCTCTTTAAATTAAAAACATCTTCTATTATATTTTTCTTCCTATAACTTTCAATACATATCCGTGGTATTTACTCAGAAAAAGTAAGTAAAAAAAAGAAAAAAAAAAACCACACTAGTCCCATTTAAAAATAACCACTGTTAGTAACTTACTGTCCATACAGTAAGTATGGTACTTGCCATACCTTTCTCTATTTGTGAAACATATGTTTGTGTCAGTAAGGTACACAGATGATAGATAGATGATACTTATAAGATATGGCTATATAACAATTTTTCAGTTTAGCCATGTTTTAAAAGAAATAACATCATTTCATTTTTTATAAATTAGTATATTTATTTTTCTAAATATATTCTCTGTCAGTATAGATAACTTCATTATCTATACACATTGGCCCTTTTTTTTCTCTCTTGCTCTCTTGCTGTAGCTCTCATTCCCTCGCCTTCTACCTCTAGCTATCTATCTACCTTTAACCTATCAGTGGGTTAGAGTTATTATTCTCATTAATATCCCCATCAATTTATCATAGCTGATAACATTATGGATTTGATATTGGACAGCCCAGGTCTGAATTCTAGATGTGTGTCTTTGGGCAAATTATATTAGTGCTTTAATCCTAAATGTTCATATATTTCAAATAAGTGTCAAAGAAAATCCCTAACCTCATAGGGCTGCTGCAAGAATTAAATAATCATTGTAAATGCTTACCATAGTGCCTGGTACTGAGTAAGCATCCAACGCATGTAAGTTATTAAAATTAAAATAAGAGATTCCTGTTCCAAGATGGCCAAATAGGAAGAGCTCTGGTCTGCAGCTCCCAGCGTGATCGACACAGAAGACGGGTGATTTCTGCATTTCCAACTGAGCCCCCGCTGGGATACCCAGGCAAACAGGTTCTGGAGTGGACCTCCAGCAAACCCCAACAGACCTGCAGCTGAGGGACCTGATTGTTAGAAGGAAAACTAACAAACAGAAAGGAATAGCATCAACATCAACAAAAAGGACATCCACACGAAAATCCCATCTGTAGGTCACCAACATCAAAAACCAAAGGTAAATAAAAACCACAAAGATAGGGAGAAACCACAGCAGAAGAGCCAAAAATTCTAAAAACCAGAGTGCCTTTTCTCCTCCAAAGGATCGCAGCTCCTCACAAGCAACGGAACAAAGCTGGATGGAGAATGACTTTGACGACTTGACAGAAGAAGGCTTCAGAAGGTCGGTAATAACAAACTTCTCCAAGCTAAAGGAGGATATTCAAACCCATTGTAAGGAAGCTAAAAACCTTGAAAAAAGATTAGACGAATGGCTAACTAGAATAGTGTGGAAAAGACCTTAAATGACCTACTGGAGCTGTAAACCATGGCATGAGAACTATGTGATGCATGCACAAGCTTCAGTAGCCGATTCAATCAAGTGGAAGAAAGGGTATCAGTGACTGAATATCGAAAGAATGAAATAAAGTGAGAAGAGAAGTTTAGAGAAAAAAGAGTAAAAAGAAATGAACAAAGCCTCCAAGAAATATGGGATTATCTGAAAAGACCAAATCTACCTTTGATTGGTGTACCTGAAAGTGATGGGGAGAATGGAACCAAGCTGGAAAACACTCCTCAGGATATTATCCAGGAGAACTTCCCCAATCTAGCAAGACAGGCCAACACTGAAATCCAGGAAATAGAGATAACACTACAAAGATACTCCCCGAGAAGAGCAACCCAAAGAAACATAATTGTCAAACTCACCAAGGTTGAAATGAAGGAAAAAATGTTAAGGGTAGCCTGAGAGAAAGGTCGGGTTACCCACAAAGGGAAGCCCATCAGACTAACAGTGGATCTCTCAGCAGAAACTCTACAAGCAAGAAGAGAGGGGGGCCAATATTCAACATTCCTAAAAGAATTTTCAACTCAGAATTTCATATACAGCCAAATGAAGCTTCAAAAGTGAAGGAGAAATAAAATCCTTTACAGACAAACAAATACTGATTTTGTCACCACCAGGCCTGCCTTACAAGAGCTCCTGAAGGAAGCACTAAACATGGAAAGGAACAACTGGTACCAGTCACTACAAAAACATGCCAAATTGTAAAGACCATCGATGCTAGGAAGAAACTGCATCAATTAATGGGAAAAATAACCAGTTAACATCATAATGATAGGATCAAATTCACACATAACCATATTAACCTTAAATGTAAATGGGTTAAATGCCCCAATTAAAAGACACAGACTGGAAAATTGGAAAAAGAGTCAAGACCCATCAGTGTGCTGTATTCAGGAGGCCCATCTCACATGCAGAGACACACATAGGCTCAAAATAAAGGGATGGAGGAAGACCTAACAAGCAAATGGAAAGAAAATAAAAGCAGGGGTTGCAATCCTAGTCTCTGATAAAACAGACTTTAAATCAACAAAGATCAAAAGAGACAAAGAAGGCCATTACATAATGGTAAAGGGATCAATTCAACAAGAAGAGCTAACTATCTTAAATATATATGCACCCAGTACAGGAGCACCCAGATTCATAAATCAAGTCCTTAGAGACCTACAAAGAGACTTAGACTCCCACACAATAACAGGAGATTTTAACACCCAACTGTCAATATTAGACAGAACAATGAAACAAAAGGTTAGAAAGGATATGCAGTACTTGAATTCAGCTCTGCACCAAGTAGACCTAATAGACATCTACAGAACTCTCCACCCCAAATCAACAGAATAAAGCACCCCTCAGCAAATGTAAAAGAACAGAAACCACAACAAACTGTCTCTCAGACCACAGTGCAATCAAATTAGAACTCAGGATTAAGAAACTAAATCAAAACTGCACAACTACATGGAAACTGAACAACTTGCTCCTGGATGACTACTAGGTAAATAACAAAATGAGGCAGAAATAAAGATATTCATTGAAACCAATGAGAACAAAGACACAATGTACCAGAATCTCTGGGACACATTTAAAGCAGTGTGTAGAGGGAAATTTAAGCACTAAATGACCACAAGAGAAAGCAGGAAAGATCTAAAATTGACACCGTAACATCACAATTAAAAGAACTAGAGAAACAAGAGCAAACACATTCAAAAGCTAGCAGAAGACATGATATAACTAAGATCAGAGCAGAACTGAAGGAGATAGAGACACAAAAAACCATTCAAAAAAATCAATGAATCCAGGAGCTGGTTTCTTGAAGAGATCAACAAAATTGATAGACCACTAGGAAGACTAATAAAGAAGAGAAGAGAGAAGAATCAACAGACACAATTAAAAAAAACAATAAAGGGGATATCACCACCAATCCCACAGAAATACAAACTACCATCAGAGAATACTATAAACACTTCTACGCAAATGAACTAGAAAATCTAGAAGAAATGGATAAATTCCTGGACACATCTATCCTCCCAGGACTAAAGGAAGAAGTTGAATCCCTGAATAGACAAATAACAGGCTCTGAAATTGAGGCATATAATTAATAGCTTACCAACCAAAAAAACTCCAGGACCAGATGGATTCACAGCCGAATTCTACCAGAGGTACAAAGAGGAGCTGGTACCATTCCTTCTGAAACTATTCCAATCAATAGACAAAGAGGGAATCCTCCCTAACTCATTTTATGGGCCAAGGATCACTCTGATACCAAAGCTTGGCAGAGACACAACAAAAAAAAGAGAATTTTAGACCAATATCCCTGATGAACATTGATGCAAAAATCCTCAATAAAATATTGACAAACTGAATCCAGCAGCACACCAAAAAGCTATCCACCATGATCAAGTGGGCTTCATCACCGGGATGCACAGGTTCACCATACAGAAATCAATTAATCTATCAGATAAAGAGAACCAATGACAAAAACCACAAGATTATCTCAATAGATGCAGAAAAGGCCTTTGACAAAATTCAACACCCCCTCATGCTAAAAACTCTCAATAAACTAGGTATTGATGGAACGTATCTCAAAATAGTAAGAGCTATTTATGACAAACCTACAGCCAATATCATACTGAATGGGCAAAAACTGGAGCATTCCCTTTGAAAACTGCCACAAGACAGGGATGCCCTCTCTCACCAGTCCTATTCAAGTGTTGGAAGTTCTGGCCAGGGCAATCAGGCAGGAGAAAGAAATAAAGGGTATTCAACTAGGAAAAGAGGAAGTCAAACTGTCCCTGTTTGCAGATGACATGATTGTATATTTAGAAAACCCCATCGTCTCAACCCAAAATCTCCTTAAGCTGATAAGCAACTTCAGCAAAGTCTCAGGATACAAAATCAATGTGCAAAAATCACAAGCATTCTTATACACCAATAACAGACAAACAGAGAACCAAATCATGAGTGAACTCCCATTCACAATTGCTTCAAAGAGAATAAAAAACCTAGAAATTCAACTTACATCCAACTTACATGGGATAGTCCTCTTCAAGGAGAACTGCAAACTGCTGCTCGATGAAATAAAAGAGGACACAAACAAATGGAAGAACATTCCATGCTCATGGATAGGAAGAATCAATATCGTGAAAACGGCCATACTGCCCAATGTTATTTATAGATTCAATGCCATCCCCATTAAGCTACCAATGACTTTCTTCACAGAATTGGAAAAACTACTTTAAAGTTCATATGGGACCAAAAAGGAGCCCGCATTGCCAAGACAATCCTAAGCCAAAAGAACGAAGCTGGAGGCATCATGCTACCTGACTTCAAACTATACTACAAGGCTACAGTAACCAAAACAGCATTGTACTGGTACCAAAACAGAGATATAGACCAATGGAACAGAAGAGAGCCCTCAGAAATAATAGTACACATCTACGACCATCTGATCTTTGACAAACCTGACAAAAACAAGAAATGGGGAAAGGACTCCCTATTTACTAAATGATGCTGGGAAAATTGGCTAGCCATATGTAAAAAGCTGAAACTGGATCCCTTCCTTACACCTTATACAAAAATTAATTCCAGATGAATTGAAGACTTAAATGTTAGAACTAAAAACATAAAAATCCTAGAAGAAAACCTAGGCAATACCATTCAAGACATAGGTATGGGCAAGGACTTCATGTCTAACACACCAAAAGCAATGGCAACAAAAGCCAAAATAGACAAATGGCCTCTAATTAAACTAAAGAGCTTCTGCACAGCAAAAGAAACTACCATCAGAGTGAACGGGCAACCTACAGAATGAGAGAAAATGTTTGCAATCTACTCATCTGACAAAGGGCTAATATCTAGAATCTACAAAGAACTCAAACAAATTTACAAGAAAAAAACAAACAACCCCATCAAAAAATGGGCACAGGATATGAACACACACTTCTCAAAAGAAGACATTTATGCAGCCTACAGACACATGAAAAAATGCTCATCACCACTGGCCATCAGAGAAATGCAAATCAAAACGACAATGAGATACCATCTCACACCAGTTAGAATGGTGATCATTAAAAAGTCAGGAAACAACAGGTGCTGGAAAGGATGTGGAGAAATAGAAATGCTTTTACACTGTTGATGGGAGAGTAAACTAGTTCAACCATTGTGGAAGACAGTATGACGATTCCTCATGGATCTAGAACTAGAAGTACCATATGACCCAGCCATCCCATCACTGGGTATATACCCAAAGGATGATAAATCATGCTGCTATAAAGACACATGCACACATATGTTTATTGCGGCACTATTCACAATAGCAAAGACTTGGAACCAACCCAAATGTCCATCAATGATAGACTGGATTAAGGAAATGTGGCACATATACAGCATGGAATACTATGCAGGCATAAAAAAGGATGGGTTCATGTCCTTTGTAGGGACATGGATGCAGCTGGAAACCATCATTCTGAGCAAACTATTGCAAGGACAGAAAACCAAACACCACGTGTTATCACTCATAGGTAGGAATTGAACAATAAGAACACTTGGACACAGGAAGGGGAATATCACACACCAGGGCCTGTTGTGGGGTGAGGGGAGAGGGGAGGGATAGCATTAGGAGATATACCTAATGTAAATGACGAGTTAATGGGTGCAGCACACCAACATGGCACATGTATACATATGTAACAAACCTGCATGTTGTGCACATGTACCCTAGAACTTAAAGTATAATAAATAAATAAATAAATAAAAACCTGCATGCCCTGCACACGCATCCCAGAACTTAAAATTTAATTTAATTTAATTTTAAAAAAGAAAGAAAAACCTGTGTGCCCTTCACACGTATCCCAGAACTTAAAATTAAATTAAATTTAAAAAAAAAGAAAGAAAAAAAAGAAAAAAGAAAATGTGACACATATACACCATGGAATATTATGCAGCCATAAAAAATGATGAGTTCATGCACAGGGACATGGATGAAGCTGGAAACCATCATTCTGAGCAAACTATCACAAGGACAGAAAACCAAACACCGCATGTTCTCATTCGTAGGTGGGAATTGAACAATGAGAACACTTGGACACAGGAAGGGGAACATCACACACAGGGGCCTGTTGGGGGTGGGGGGCTGGAGGATGGATAGCATTAGGAGAAATACCTAATATAAATGACAAGTTAATGGGTGCAGCAAACCAATGTGGCACATATATACCTATGTAACAAACCTGCACGTTGTGCCCACGTACCCTAGAACTTGAAGTGTGTATATATATATATGAGCTAGGGTCCCAGACTGCACTGAAGCTTCATCAGACCTCTCCTTATCCATGCACGGACAAGTGGCCAACTCAGGAGCTCAGGCTGTTGCCTCCCTATCTGGTGGTGAATCTTCCATAGTGTGGTGAGTATAAATATATATATATATCTGTTTTCCCTTCTCCCCTTCCTATTGCAATTTGTTTATTATATTAATTTGCTTATTCTATAATTAACTTATTATATCTGCATTGGCAATTATGTAGGATAAAGCTTGTTTACCCCTTAATAAAATAAATAAATAAATAAATAAAAATAAAATAAGACTTCCATCCTGAAAGGAAAGTACAATCAAGTGGGAGAAAAATCTGTATATTCAAATAACGCAAATGTAATCATGTAAAATGATAAAAGGTAGCTAAGAATGAGAGTAGCCAATTATGGGAGTTCCAAATTTGAAAATCATATTAATCAATGGGCTTACCTTTTTTTGACAATAACAATTACAATTTACTGCATACCAGGTACTCAACTCTCTGCAGAAGTTTCTACTTTTCTTTCCTTATAGGTGAAGAAAATCTCTTAGAGAGACTTTTACACTGTTCAAATCCAGAGCCTATGCTTGCTCTTTCTTCTTTTCCTTTTTGTTTACCTCTTTCTTATTCTCTCCTCATTACCCATATTACCCAACCCATCTCCCCTGTAATCTTAATTAACCATCTGGCATATATCCGTCTACATTTTCCTCCATATAAATAGTTTACTTGACCAGAAACAGATTGTGTAATACACACATCTTACATTTCTTGCTCACAATATGTCACAGAAACCCTCCCAATCAACTGGATTGTTTGTTTTCAGGGTTGTATAGTATTTCATGATAGGGGCATATCACAAAATATTCCCCTATTCCTCCATGCTGGGTATTCATTTTGTTCCTTCTCTTCTGTTTGTTTTCTTTTGCCACTATAAACAATGCAGCAATAAATATTCTTATAGATGTCCCAATAGGCCAAAGTTTTTATCTCTAGGGGATAAATTTCCAAATTTGAAGTTTTGTGTAATAGATATTGTAATAGATATTGTTTTACTTGTAATAGATATTGCCAAACTAATTTCCAAAAAAGCTGTGGCAATTCGTGTCTCCACCATCAAAGTGTGAGTGTACATTTTTCCCACATCTGCACCTGCAATAGGTATTATATTCTTTTTAATTCTGTTAGCCTCATAAGCATGAAGTGATATATTATTGTATATTCTGATTTGCAATTTCTTAACTACACAGGAATTCTAGCACCTTTTTATATACTTGCTGGCACCTAGATTCATTTTCTGGTTTTTGCCTGTTTATTTCCTTGCCCAATTTATTTTGGGTAGCCCTTCTTTTTTGTTTTTTGTTTGTTTGTTTGTTTTTTGGTTAGCTTTTTGTTCGTTTATTCTTTTTTCCTCATTGCTTTTAGCTGACATGTAATAATTGAACATATTTATGGTATGCAGAGTAATATTTTGATACACATGTACAATGTGTAATGTTCAAATTAGGGAAGTTAGCATATCCATCACCTCAGACATGTATTATTTCTTTGTGTTGGGAACATTCAGAATCCTCTCTTTTGGCTTTTTGAATATATACTGTAAATTATAGTTAACCAAATTTACCTTGGAGTTCTATAGAACACCAGAACACATTTTTCCCATCTAGCTGTAATTTTGTATCCAGTAACCAACCTCTCCCCCATCTCCCCTTCCCCTACCCTTCCCAGTGTCTGTACCCACAATTCTATTCTCTGCTTCTGTGAGCTCAAAAATTTTTTTAGCTCCCACATATGACTGAGAACATTGGCATTTGTTTTTCTGTACTTGACTTATTTTGCTTAACATAATGTCCACCAGGCCGAAACTCAGGTCTTAACCAAGAGAAATAATGAATCTATAGATACCAGAAATGGCTACATTAAGTGATTACATTAATTTGTACTTAACTTATAAAATAATAGCTTTGTTTCCAAATTTCAAACAACTTGAATATATTTCCCCTTTCTAAAGATATATCACAAATTAAATATTTTTTCTTTGTATATATATTTTTTAAACACCTAAATTTGGTCCTATTAAAAAATGATATATACTGGGATGAAATAACTCCTTGAGATTCAGTGTCTGAGCAAGGAAACAAGACTTCAAAATTAGGGTATAGGTAGCCAGATTAATTTTATGGGGTTGGAATAAGTTGCATTCTGTTTATAAAGTAATCCTTTGGGATTTACTTTTTAAATTTCAGTAGCTTTTGGGGTACAAGTGGTTTTGGTCACATAGATGAATTGTATAGTGGTGAAGTCTGAGATTTTAGTGCCTCCTTCTGAGATTTTAGTGCACCCGTCACCCAAGTAGTGTACATTGTACCCATTGTATAGTTTCTTATCCCTCATCCCGTCTCACCATCCTCCTTCTGAGTCTCCATAGTTCATTTTATCATTCTGTATGCCTTTGTGTACCCATAGCTTAGCTACCACTTATAAGTGAGAACATACAGAATTTGGTTTTTCTATTCCTGTGTTATTCCACTTAGAATAATGTCCTCCAGCTCCACCCACATTGCTGCAAAAAATATTATTTTGCTCTTTTTTATGGCTGAGTAGTATTTCATGGTGTATTTCTTTATCTACTCATTGATCACTGGCAATTAGGTTTGTTCCATATCTTTGCAATTGTGAGTTATGCTGCAGTAAACATATGTGTGCAGATACATTTTGATATAATGACCTCTTTTCCTTTGGGTAGACACCCAGTAATAGGATTGCTAGATTGAATGGTAGATCTACTTTTAGTTTTATTGTTTTGTTTTTTTTCCTGCAAGCTCCACCACCCGGGTTCATGCCATTTTCCTGCCTCAGCCTCCCGAGTAGCTGGGACTACAGGTGCCCACCACCTCGCCTGGCTAGTTTTTTGTACTTTTTTTAGTAGAGACGGGGTTTCACCGTGTTAGCCAGGATGGTTTCAATCTCCTGATCTCATGATCTGCCCGTCTCGGCCTCCCAAAGTGCTGGGATTACTTTTAGTTCTTTAAGAAACCTCCATTCTGTTTTCCATAGAAGTTTTACTAATTTACATTCTCATGAACAGTGTATAAGTATTCGTTTTTCATCACATACACACCAACATTTATTGTCTTTTAGTAATGCTCATTCTTGCAGGAACACGATGGCATCTTGTGGTTTTAATTTGCATTTCCTTGATGAATAGTGATGCTGAATATTTTTTTCATATTTTTTTGGCCATTTGTGTATCTTCTTTTGAGAAATGTCTTTTCATATCATTTGCCCACTTTTTAATGAAATTATTTGGGTTTTTCTTGCTTATTTGAGTTTCTTGCAGATTCTGGTTAGTCCTTTGTTGGAAGCACGGTTTGCAAATACCTTCCCTCATTCTGTGGGATATCTGTTTACTCTGATTATTATTATTATTGCTGGGTAGAAGCTTTTTAATTTAATTAGGTCCCATTTATTTATTTTTGTTTTTATTACATTAGCTTTTGGAATCTGAGTCATGAATTCTTTGCCTAGGCCAATATACAGAAGAGTTTTTCCTAGATTATCTTCTACAGTTTTTAAGATTTTAAGTCTTGTAAGTGTTTGATCTATCTTGAGTTGATTTTTGTATAAGGAGAAAGATAGGATCCAGTTTCATTATTCCACATGTGGCTAGCCAGTTTTCCCAGCACCATTTATTAAACAGGCTGTTATTTTCCTAATTTGTGTTTTTGTAGGCTTTGTCAAAGATTATTTGGTTGTATTTGGCTTTATTTCTGGGTTTTCTATTCTGTTCCATTGGTCTATGTGTCAACTTTTATACATGCACCATGCTGTTTTGGTAACACCTTTCTCTGGTATCTCCTTGAGTAGCTTAATAATTAACCTTTTGAATTCTGTATCTGGCATTTCAAAGATTTTATCTTGGCTTGGATCCATTGCTGGAGAGCTAATGTGATCTTTTGAGGTTGTTATAGAACCCAGTTTTGTCATATTACCAGAATCATTTTCTGGTTCCTTCTCATTTGTGTAGACTATTTTTTCTAATTATTCTTGAATTTATTTTTTATGTGACTGGTTTAATTTCTTTTTTTTTCCCCTTAAGGATGTGACTTTAATGTTTATAATTTATTATAGCCTAATTTGGCTCCTAATGTTTTCAGGGGTGAAGATTCTATATGAGTTCCTTGATTATATAGTCTTTATATGATGGCTTTCTCAGATTTTTTTTTTTTTTTTTTTTTTTTTTGAGACGGAGTCTCGCTCTGTCACCCAGTCTGGAGTGCAGTGGTCGGATCTCAGCTCACTGCAAGCTCCGCCTCCCGGGTTCACGCCATTCTCCTGCCTCAGCCTCCCGAGTAGCTGGGACTACAGGCGCCTGCCACCTCGCCCGGCTAAGTTTTTTTTTTGTATTTTTTAGTAGAGACGGGGTTTCACTGTGTTAGCCAGGATGGTCTCGATCTCCTGACCTCGTGATCCGCCCGTCTCGGCCTCCCAAAGTGCTGGGATTACAGGCTTGAGCCACCGCGCCCGGCCGGCTTTCTCAGATATTGATTACAGTAGCAATGTGCTCAATGTGTGGGCAAGTTCACGGTCTCCCATGGGGTTGGAATAGCAGAGGTCTCTTGAAGCTTACCTTGTTCCCTGGTGGTATACACTTTATTTATTCATTCATTCATTCCCCAGTGTTTTATTTACTGGGTTGAATAGCGCAGGCTTCAGGCCAGTAGGGGAACTGTCCCTGGGTAGAAACTGGTTGTGGCTCTCCAGTTTCCATCAAACTTGTACAATTATCCAGACAAATTTGTACAATTTATTACTTCATAATGCCCTCTGATCTGAGTACTGTTTTCCAGAATTTGATCGACAGTATCTGCTGCTCCTTTATAAACATGTAGAATAATTATCTATAGGGATGGCAGTTTTGTCTACCTTCAAATTAGACTCACATGAGCAGTTCTAGATTGGATATAAACCATGGAAATATGATTTTAGGAATCTAAGAATCTCCTAGCATCTATACTGGATCTCTAAATCATAAGAGGATTGGACTGTAGTGTGTAAAATTAGAAATCAGAGGGACAAAATTCCAGCACTGTTCAAAAAAGAGGACGCCCTGATTATCAAATAAGAGTATTCCTTCTCTGTCAGCTACAGATCTATAATGAGGACACATGAGTCAGATTAGTGTAGCTTCATGTCACTAGTCATCAGCCCATTCACCTAAATCCATTTCTTATGCTGCCCTGATGAATACAATGAGGCTTCCCAAGTGCAATTAATGTTTCCCTCCTGCTAAGAGCTCCAGGGCCTTGGGGACTCTCCAATTCTCCTTTTTATTCACCATTCTAAATGCATCCATCCTCTCTATTAGACATCTGTACTTTCAATTGCATTCCTTAAAACTAGGTTTCTTCCACTCCACCCAGCCCCTCCAGATTTTTACTGTAGTTGTCTCTTCATTTCAGTTTTATTCTGGGTACTGTCTTTCTGATTTCTTTTGTCTAAAAAATTATTCAGGTCTAAATTATCCAGTCAAACTTGTACAATTTATTACTTAATAATGCCCTCTGATCTGAGTACCATTTTCCAGAACTCGATAGATAGTATCTGCTGCTCCTTTATAAACATGTAGAATAATTATCTATGGGGATGGTAGTTTCGTCTACCTTCAAATTATACTCACATGAGTGTCCTAGATTGGATACAACCCATGGAAATATGATTTCAGGAATCTAAGAGTCTCCTAGCATCTCTACTGGATTTCTAAATATCAATTTCCACTAAAAAGAAGCAGTTTCCTTGGAAAAATCCCTGACTCCAGGTTTTCTTGGATAGAGAAAGTACAAGAAAACCACGGCTCTTGTCATAACAGAAAGCAAGGAAGTATTTAAAGACTATTAAAGTTGTATCAAAAGGATGCAAGAGCCAAATTGAAGAGCCTACTAATGACCAAAGATGAGATAATGAGGGCATTCATCAGAATGATAGCTGCAACATTTTAAAACACATCAAATATATTATTTTGAGTTTATAACAATACTTTAAAAATATATTGGTCTCTGGGTGCTAGGAAACAAATGTCATTTTGAAAACTAGTAAGTAAAGAATCACGCCTTTCTTACATAAACTGTACTCAAGATAACCAAGGTGTTGATTAAGGGCAGTTTCATTTTTTGATTTCAGCTAATAGATTAAGAAGAAATGAAAGAAATCTGCTTCCAGCCATTATGATGTAAAAAGGATTTCACTTGTTTTTCTACCATAAGGAACTAAAGAACCAGACTAAATATATAGAACAACAATTTTCAGATGCTGGACATCAGGTGGTAAAGAAATTTCAAGGCAAGTGAAGACACAGAAAAATATGAGCAATAATCAGAAAAACAACAGAAATACTCAAAAAATAACAGAGATAATGGAATTAACTAATGAAGATCTTAAACTACTTACTATAAATATGCTTCATATGTTCAAGATAGAGGAAAGCATCCATACAATGAGAACATAAATAGAAGACATAAAATATACAACTAATGGAATCTTTAGAGATTAAAAAATCCCTAAAATGAAATTATACTGAAAGGGACTGATAGCATTTTATACACTGCAGAAGAAGAGATCCAATAAACTTGAAAATATAACTGTAAGAACCACCCAAAATACAGTCAATAAAAAAGACTGAAGAAAATGAACAAAACCAAAGTGACCTATAGGACAATGTCAGGCAATCTAAAATGT
This sequence comes from Papio anubis, assembly GCF_008728515.1. NCBI lineage: Eukaryota > Metazoa > Chordata > Mammalia > Primates > Cercopithecidae > Papio > Papio anubis. The sequence goes on along the minus strand of NC_044982.1, from coordinate 67,829,872 downwards.
ATGCAATTGGAGTACTAGAAGAAGAGAGCTAAAAAATATCTTTAAAAACAATCGCTAAAAATTTTCCAAAATTGATAAAAACTATATACCAGAGGGAAATTGTTTTCCATGTGTCTCTCACATTACTACACATATTACAAGCAGAGACATTCTATTTTTGCTCTGAACTATCTTTTGAAATATGTTTTTATTGCCAATAGCCTTGAAATGCAAAAATAGTGTCTTGTTCTGAAAAACGGGTAGATTTGCTTACAGTCTTGGAAGATAATGTAAGATAAGAGATATCTTTATTTTCCTATCTAGAGTAAAAGGAAGACATGCATACTGCCCTTTATAGAAGATTCAGATTCCCTAAGTTCAGGGTCTTTGTCTATAACACAGCTTAATGGAAGTTCAAATTTCACCTGGACCTCTTCACATAACCTTGTAGTAATTGAAGATCAGAGAAGTGTTGATACTCCAGCTACTACTATTACTGTGCATAATTAAGTACTCCATGAAACTGTAGTAAGCTAACTTGTTAGCTTGGAAAGTAGGGTAAAATCTCAGACCCTTCAAGTTCTTAATACATATCCACAGACCCAAGCAGCTCAACTCATCCCAGGAAGAATAATCATACATAAAATCCCACCAATGAAGATCACACTCAAATTGCTAAAAATCAGTAATGAAGAGAAAATATAATGGGTCATTTCAAAAGGCACATTATATACATTTCTATATACAGAGAAAAATTTTCAATAAAAAGTCTTTCCAAGGCTTCCATAACAAACTTTACAAAGCAGAAGACAATAAAATAATATCATTAAAGTGCTTTAAAAAAAATGTAAAAAACTATCAACCTAGAAATTTATATTCAAAGAAAAATCTTTTCGGAAAAACGGAAAAATAAAGACATTTTATTTCCAAAAATCAAAAGTTGATGAACTTCATTGCCAGCAGACATGCACTATAAGAAATGTCAAAGGAAGTTTTTTAGGCTAAAGGAGAAGAATACTATTGCAAAATTTAGATCTACAGAAAAGAATAAAGTATGTGGGAATTATAAATATATATTTCTCATTTTGAATCATGTTAAGAGATAACTGTTACAAACCAAAATAATAGCGATGTGAAGCTTATAACATATGTAAACGTAAAATGTATAACAATAGCACAGGAGATAGGAAGAAGTAAAAGAAAGTATACTGTTATAAGGTTCTTTATATGAAGTGGCATAACAATATTTGAAGGTTGACTGCACTAAGATAAAGATTCACACTGTAAACTCTAGAGCAACCATGAGAAAATAAAGAGTCATAACTATAAGGCCATTATAAAGAAAAAGTCATCAAAAATATTCAAATCAAATGAGGGCAGGAAAAGAGGGAAAAGGAAAGAGAAAACAAGTGGGACAAATTTTTAAAAATTACAAATTAGTAGATTGAGACCCATCACATTAACGACTGAATTAAATTTAAGTGATCTAAATACTCACATTAAAAGGCAGAGGTTGCCAGATTGGATAAAAATGGAAGGAGCCAACTACATGCTGATTATAAGGAATCTACTTTAAATATAAAGACATGAATAGGTTAAGGCAAAACTATGAAAAAAGATACACCAAGAAAACAGTGATGTGGTTATATATCAATATCAGATAAAGTACATTTAACACAATAAATATTTCTAGGGATAAAAAGAAGCATTCTTTTTTTAAGTGGTCAGTCCATCAAGAAGATATAACAAATACAAATGTTTATGCACGTAACACCAGGGCTTCAAAATATATAAAACTAAAAGGAAAAACTCACAAATAAAGTTGAAGATTTCCACACACTCCACTATTAGTAATAAATGGAACACATAAAATAAATAAAAATTGTAAGATTTGAACAACATAATCAACTTGACTAAATTGACAATTTAGAACACGTTACTCAATAGCAATATAATAAACATTTTATCAAGCACAAATGGAATATTCACCAATGTAAACCATATTTTCTGCTATAAAACAAACATGAATAAATTTGAAAACATTATTAAATTTATTTTCTCACCAAAATGTTTCCTTTTTAGAAATGGGGTGTTGCTATGTTGCCCAGGCTGGTCTCAAAACTCCTGGCCTAAAGAAATCCTCCCACATCATCCTCAGAATAGCTGAGGCTTGTGCCTACAAGCTCACTACTAAACTACACTAGCTAAAAGTGTAGCTAACTACACTACTAAAAGTGAAATTAAACTAGAAATTAATTAAAGGATAATATCTAGAATGTCACCAAATATTCAGAAATTTATAATAACACTACTAATTAATATGTGTCAATGAAGAAAAAAATCAAAGGAAATTAGAACATATTTTGAATGGAATGAAAATAAAAACACAACATATTTCTAACTCAAAGCAATAATTACTTATATCAGAAAGGAGAAATAAAGGCCTCAAATAATTATCTAAGCTTCTGCATAAGAAAAAGAAGTACAAATTAAATGAAATTAAGCAGAATGAAGGAAAGGGAACACAGCAGGAATCAATTAAACACAAAACAAGAAATAGAGCAAACCAATGATATCAAAAGTCAATTTCATTAAAAAAATGAATAAACTTGATAAACCTCTAGTACATCAAGTGAGGAAAGAAAGAATACATGAATTGTCAGTATCAAAATGAGAGAGGAACATAATTACAAATCCTACATTCAAATGATAATGTATTCTTTTAAAAAACAATGGTAAATTTAATAATTTAGATGAAATGAAATAACTAACAATTTGATAAAAATTACCAAATTGATATCAAAAGAAATAGACAATTCTAATAACCATATATATCCATTAAAGAAATTTATTTTGTAATTTAAAATCTTCCCACAAATAATCTTCAGGACCAGATGGCTTCAACCGGTGAACTCTACCAAACACTTAAGGAAAAAAATACCACTTCTGCACAAATATATACAGAAAAAAAGAGGGAAAGAAAATGCTTCCAACTCATTTTATGAGACCAGCATTTTTATAATACCAAAATCAAACAAAATTATTACGCAAAAGAAAAACTACAAGCCAATATCCCTCATGAACATAAATGTTAATACTCTTATTTTCCTTCCTTCTTTCCTATAGCTATCTAAGTGATAACAGGAGAAAAATGCCTGGGATCAATCTTTATTCTGTAGTATAAAATTATCTACAAGGATAGGTTTTTGGGTGACCAAAGCACAGGATATTACTGGACGACTGGGACTGGGTCAGGAAATAGGGAGGAAGAGGCCAGCAGTTTTGCCAGAATTCAAAATTTTGTTGCCTTTAAAAGAGGAAGTGGGAGATTCCTAGAAGCCAACTTTATGTTTCACAGATACAGAAGTCAACTAGGACTTTTTAAATAGTTGGGTTTTACTTGTGGCATCTAACCCTGAGGGTGGTTCCGGTTGCTTTTTAAATAGTTGGGTTTTACTTGTGGTTTCTAACCCTGAGGGTGGTTCCAGTTGCTCAAGACCTAAAGGATCGGGTGCAAAAGCCAGCCATAGAAACCTCCAGGATTCCAAAAACATGATTTTGAGCTGGGGATACACAGACTGCAACCAAACTCTTGTCTTGAGGAGCACGTAATACAGCAGGAGGCTGCATGGCCCTGCAAGGTTGGTTAAGGGCACAATTATGGAGAAAAGACTCAGGGTAGATACATTCGACAAGTAGAGCAGCAATTACAGAAGCAGGACGCTCAGAAGCAATGTGCTTTTAGCTTTTGTAGGACCCACCCTCAGCCATGCCATAGGCATTAATATTCTAAAACAAAATTAAGCAAACCTATTCCAGAAATCCATAGAAAAGATAAAATGCCATAATCATTGTAAGATTTATCCTAGGAATGCAAAATTTGTTTAATATTTGAAAATCAATAATGTAATCCACCATACTAACAGACTAAGAAGAAAAATTACATATTTATGTCAATAGATGAAGAAAAAGCATTTGTTGAAATTTAATAACCATTTATGAAAAACATTCTTACAAACTAGTAATAGAAGAGAATGTCCTCATTCTGATGGTAAAGAGCATCATACCATGTGGCATGTAAAAACCTACAGCTCACATCATACTTAATAGTTAAAGACAACATTAATTTGTCTAAGGTTTAGAAATGGGGCACAGTGCCTGCTCTCACCCCTTCTATTCAACATTATACTGAAGGTTATAGATGGTGCACTCAGGAAAGAAAAAGAAATAAAGAGCATATAGATTAGGAAGTAAGACATAAACTTGTCTTTATTTACAAATGATGTGATCATCTGTGTCAAAAATTCTAAGTAATTCACTTAAAGAAAAAAAAAAAAGCTACTAGAATAAGTGTTTAGCAAGGTCCCAAGATTCAAGATAAGTCAATAAAAATCAATTATATTTCTATATTCTAACAACAAAAACCTTAGAATTTAAAATTTTAAAAAACAATACTATCTGTAATAACATCAAAACAATGAAACATTTAGAAATAAATTTAACAAAACATGGCAAGATCTCTACACCGAAAATACAAATGAGAGAAATAAAGACCTAAATAAATGGAGAGATATAGAATATTCTTCTAAGACTTTACATTGTTCAGATGTTATTGTTCCCCAAATTGATCAATAGATTCAAAACAGCACCAATCAAAATTGAAATATACTTTTTTTGGCAGAAACTGATAAGCTATTCATGGAATAGCCAGAAATAAATAATTTTTAAAAAAAGATGAACTTAGAAGACCAACACTACCTGATTACAACACCTGCAATAAAGCTATAGTAATCAAGGCAGTGTGGTATTGGCATGAGGAGAAACACATAGGTCAATGAAACAAAATAGAGAGCCCAGAAATAGGTTTACATAGATATACTCAATTAGTTTTAAAAGAAAAAGGTGCCAAAGTAATACAATGGGAACAAGAAAGTCTTTTCAGCAAATAGCTACATAAAAAGAAAAATCAATCTCAACCATTACCCCATATCATCTACAAAAATTAACTCAAAATGAAATATACACCTGGATCTAAAAGTAAAACCTGCAAAATTTATAGAAGAAACCCTCAAACATCTTCATAAAGGTAGATAAAGATTTTTTTGATGACAAAATGGATAAATCATTTTAAAAACTGATAAATTAGAGTTTATCAGACTAAAAATTTTTGCTCTTTCAAAGTCACTCTTAAGAGATGAAAAGACAAGACATAGATTGAAGGAAATTATTTTCAAAACATCTCTGATAAAGGGCTTGTATTCAGATAAGTAAAAAAGGTACTCCAATTCAACAGTAAGAATCAAACAATCTGATAAAAATTGACTAAAAGAGTTGATCAGACACTTCCACAAATATATACATAAATGGAAAATAAGACAGTCAATATTACTATTCATTAGGAAAATGCAAATTATATATATACTGAGCTATAACTACATACCCAGTAGAATGTCTAAAATTAAAAAGATTGACCATACAAAGTTTCAGCCTGCATATGGAGCAAATGGAACTCTTTAACACTGCTGGTGAGAGTGCAAAATGACACATTCACTTGGAAAAGAATTAGGCAGTTTCTTATAAAGTTACACATACAATAACCACAAAACCCAGCAAACAAACTAATAGGTACTGACCCCAGGGGAAAACAAAAGTTAATTAAAAACACTGTCTTGTTTTTTAAGACCTCATAGCCTGCCATTCCCTTTTAAAATAAAAGGGTAAGTAGCTTTAGACATAAATACTGAAATAATTAAAAATGAAATTAATTTATATCTGGGGTTTGGTTCAAAATAACCCAGGATAAGAAAATTGATAGAAAATGGCCCATGAATTTAATATTGTTTTAATTAAGATGTACATGGGAGTTTGTTATTCTATTCTGTCCTCCTTTGTCTGTGTTTTTTAAAAGGAAAAAGGAGCTCACGGAACAAATCTCTAAATTATCTCCTCTTTAACCTAAAAACCAAAATAATGCCAACAAAGCTATCCTTGATCTTTGAGCAGCAAATGCCAAGGACAATAAATGTTGAAGAAGTATTACTATTAGTTTGTTTCAGTTGAATTTCCTTCCTTCTCAACCTCTTGAAATGAGTGAATAAGTTCAGTAGAACTAGCTGAGGCTTAAAAATTTGAGAAATTATATCCATTCACCTTCACTTTTTATCTTCACTCTAAAATAATGACAGCCACAGTTGTAGAAGAAATACTTTTGATGTTAATGTGTGTATGATCCTCTTGCAGAATAACAACAAATATTCTGTGTAGAGTATCGTGTAAACCGGCTCTGACTGGCATTAGCTATTTCATCACAGAGTAGAAGACCAGCATAGTACATTCAAGGTTCAAATTTTGGAAACATTAGATCAAAAGGTCCCAGCATACATGACCACAATCCTACCAATATAGACAGGAGCAGCTGCAAACAGAAGCTGGTCCAGTGAGGCTTTTTTCACTCAACATTCTGAATTGCAAATCACCTCTGTCAAGCACACACATTCCTTAAGTTGGCGCCACATTCTATATACTAACATACTAAGTACCAGGAATCCCAGAAGGCACTTCCTTTCAGCAAAATCTCAACTAAAGTTGATGCAGTTTACATGGAAGTGGAAGTAGATATATACGTATAATCTGGAAGATGCTGATGAGGTATTGTAAGACTTTAAATGTTATGCCAAAGAGTCTAGAACTAACTTTGAATATGAGTAGTTGATAATAATTGTTATCAATTAATATTTTTAACTGGCATGTCCCCAAGATACTTCATTCAATCATTTTAATTAAGCAATATATTTAAGTGCCACAAGGTGGAGTGGGAGCAAGATGGCAGAATAGAAGGCTCCACTAATCATCCACCCCACCACCACCCAGGACACCAATTTAACAACTATCTACATACAAAAAGCACCTTCATAAGAATCAGAAATCAGGTGAGCATTCACAATATCTGGTTTTAAAGTCATGTCACTGAAAGATGCATGGAAGAGGTAGAAAAAACAGTCTTGAATTGATGATACCACCCCTCACCCATCTCCCAGTAGTGGCATTGTGGTGCAGAGAGCATTTTGGCATGCTGGGGAGAGGGAGATCAAAGGATTTGTGAGGCACTGAACTCAGTGATGCCCTATTATAACAGAAAACAAGACCACACCAAACTCTGCTGACAACTGCCCACAGAGGGAGCATTTAAACTAGCCCTAACCAGAGGAGAATCACTGATCTCAGTGGTCTGAACTTGAGTTCCCACAAGCCTTGCCACAGCAAGCAAAAGTGCTCTGGGGCTCTAACTAAACTTAAAACGCAGTCTAGGTTGCAAAGAGTGCAACTCCTAGATGAGTCCTAGTGCTGAACTGGGCCCCAGCCAGTGGACTGGGGTAGGGGGAATATGACCTACTGAGACAGAAGCCAGCATATCTGAGAGAGTCCTGGCATCACCCCTCCCCTAACCTCAGGCTGTGCAGCTCACAGCTCCAAAAGATACTCCTTCCCTCCACTTGAGGAGAGGAGAGGGAAGAGTGAGGACTTTGTCTTACATCTTGGATACCAGTTCAGCCAGAGCAGGATATAGCAACAATCAGAGTCATGAGGCACCCTCTTCCAGGCCCTAGATCCTGGAAGACATTTCTAGACACACCCTGGGCCAAAGGAAATCTGCTCCTTAAAAGGAAGAACCCAGTCCTGGCAGGATTCATCACCTACTAACTAAAGAGCCCTTGGGCCCTGAATAACCATCAGCAATACCCAGGTACTACATTGAGGACCCTGGGTGAGACTCTGACTCTCACTGCCTTCAGATGAGACTCAGCACATTCCCAGCTGTGGTGTTTATGGGGCAAGACTCTTTCTACTTAAGAAAAGCAGAGGGAAAAGCAAAGGGGACTTGGTATTGCACACTACATATCAGATCAGTCACAGTGAGGATAAAGCAGTAAGTGGGCTCTTTGGTTCTCCGATTCCAAGTCTTAGCTCTTGGGCAGCATTTTTAGACCTGCCCTGGGCCAGAGCAGAGCCCACTGCCCTGAAGGGCGAATCCCAGGTCAGGAAGCATTCACCATAATTCAGTTTCAGTCAGGAAGCTGACTGAAGAGTCCTTAGGCTTTAAGGAAATACTGGTGGTAGTCTGGCAGTACTTCCTGTGGGCCTATTTTAGCAGGGGCAATGGGGTGAGGGCCCTCTGCCTCTGCAAATGGAAGAGGAGAGTGGTAAAGACTCCATCTTGTGGCTTGAGTGCCAACTCAGCCACAGGACAATAGAACACCAGGTAGACTTCCAAGGTTTTTGATTCTAGTCCTTGATTCCTGGATGGTACCTCTGGACATGCCCAGGGCCTGGGAGAACTCACCAACATAAAGGGAAGGACACAGGCCAGGCTTGCTTTGCCTCGGGGCCTTGACCAAGTATAGGTCATAGGCAGGGAGTGGTTACAGCAGGCCTCAGGTGAGTCCCAGTGCTGTTCTGGCTTCAGGTTTGACCCAGTGCAGTCCTAGTGGTGGTGGACACAGGGTGTGCTTTGTCATACCACCAGCAGCTCCAGATCGCTCAGAACAGAAAAAGAGACTGTCCATTCGGAAGAAACTAACAGAAAAGAACAGTCTCTGCCTGGTAATCTAGAGAATTCTTTTGGATCTTGTCCAAGACTATCAAGGCAGTACCTCTACGAGTCTGCAAGAACCACAGCATTAATGAGATTGGCGTGCCCTCTAAAGCAGATACAGTTTACATCACAAGACCTAAGTCCTTTTGAATATCTGGAAAGTCTTCCCATGAAGGACAAGCAAAACAAGTTCAGACTGAGAAGACAACAATAAATAACTAGATCTTCAATGCTCAGACACCAAAGAATATCTCTAAGCATCAACACCATCCAAGAAACTATAATCTCTCCAAATGAACTAAGTAAGTCACCAGGGACCAATCCTGGAGAAACAGATACGTGACCTTTGAGACAGAGAATTCAAAATAGCTGTGTTGAGGACACTCAAAGAAATTCAAGATTATACAGAGAAGGAATTCATAATTGTATCAGATAAATTTAACAAAGAGATTAAAATAATTAAAAAGAACCAAGCAGAATTCTGGAGCTGAAAAATGCAATTGGCATACAGAAGAATGCATCACAGTCTTTTAATAGCAGAACTGGTCAAGCAGAAGAAATAACTAGTGAGTTTGAAAACAGGCTATTTGAAAATACAGAGGAGACAAAACAAAAAAATAAAAAACAATAAAGCATGCCTGTAGGATCTAGAATATAGGCTCAAAAGGGCGAATCTAAGAGTTATTGGCCTTAAAGAGGAGGTAGAGAAAGCAATAGGGGTAGAAAGTTTATTCAAAGGGATAATAACAGATATCAATATCCAAGTACAAGAAGGTTAACAGAACACCAAGTAGATTTAACCCAAAGAAGACCACCTCAAGGCATTTAATAATCAAACTCCCAAAGATCAGGGATAAAGAAAGAATCCTAAAAGCAACAAGAAAAGAAACAAATCACATACAACAGGGCTCCAGTATATCTGGCAGCAGATTTTTCAGGGGAAATCTTATAGGCCATGAGAGAGTGGAATGACATATTTGAAGTTCTGAAGGAAAAAGAATTTTACCCCAGAATAGCATATCTGGCAAAAATATCCTTCAAATATGGAGAAATAAAGACTTTCTGAGACCAAAAAAAAAAAAAAAGTTGAGGGATTTCATCAACATCAGGCCTGTCCTACAAGAAATTCTAAAGGAAATACTTCAATTAGAAAGAAAAGAATGTTAATGATCAATAAGAAATCATCTGAAGGTACAAAACTCACTGGTAATAGTAAGTAGACAGAAGAACACAGAATATTATAATACTGTAACTATGTTGTATAAACTACTCTTTGTTTTTTGTTTTGAGATGGAGTCTCACTCTGTCACCCAGTCTAGAGTGTAGTGGCGCAGTATCAGCTCACTGCAACCTCCGCCTCCCAGGTTCAGGTCATTCTCCTGCCTCAACCTCCCAAGTAGCTGCTATTACATCTGCCCACCACCACACCCAGATAATTTTTTGTACTTTTTTTTTTTTAGTAGAGCTAGTGTTTCACCCTGTTGACCAGGCTGGTATTAAGCTCCTGACCTAAGGTGATTCACCCACCTTACCCTCCCAAAGTGCTGGGACCCACTCTTAAGTAAAAAGACTAAACAAGGAACCACTAAAAACTAATAACTATAATTTTTCAAGACATAAACAGTACAATAAGATATAAATGGAGACAACAAAATATTAACAAGTGGGGAGTACAAAGTTAAGGCGTACTATCTTATTTTCTCTTTGCTTGGTTGGTTGTTTGCTTACACAAAGAGTGTTAAGTCGTTGTCAGTTTAAAATAACGGGTTATAAGATAGTATTGTCAAGCCTCATGGCGACCTCAAACCATAAAACATACAGCAAATACACAAAAAATAAAAAGCAAGAAGCTAAGCCGTATCACCAGAGAAAATCACCTTCACTAAAAGGAAGACAGGGAGTAAAATAAAGAGAAAAGACCACAAAAGAACAAGAAAAAAAAAATAACAAAATGATAAGAGTAAGTCCTTACTAAAAAATAATAACATTGAATGTAAATGGACTAAATTTTTCAATCAAAAGGCATAGACTAGCTGAATGGATTTTAAAAAGACCCCAAAATCTGTTGCCTATCAGAAACACATTTCACCGATAAAGACACACATAGACTGAAAATGAAGGGATGAAAAAACGTATTTCATGCCAATAAAAACCAAAAAAACCAGGAATACTTGTATCAGACAAAATATATTTAAAGACAAAAACTGTAAGAAGAGACAAAAAAGTCACTGAATAATGATAAAGGGGTCAATTCAGCAAAAGATTATAATAATTTTAAATATATACATCCCCAACACTAGAGAACCCAGCTATATAAAGCAAATATTATTAGAGCTATAAAGAGAAATAAGTCCCAATACATACATAGCTGGAGACTTCAACAACCTACTTTCAGCATTGGACAGATAGATCTTTCAGACTGAAAACCAACAAAGAAACATCAGACTTAATCTGCACTATAGAACAAATGGACCTAATAAATATTTACAGAACATTTCATCCCATGGCTCCATAATACACATTCTTCTCCTCAGCACATAGATCATTCTCAAGGATAGACCATATATTAAATCACAAAACAAGCTTAGAACATTCAAAAGAAATTGAAGTATTATCAAGCATCTTCTCTAACCACAATGGAATAAAACTAGAAATCAATAGCAAGAGGAAATTTGGAAACTATACAAATACATGACAATTAAACAATATACTCCTGAATGAGCAGTAGGTTAGTGACTTAATTAATAAGGAAATGGAAAAATGTCTTAAAACAAATGATAACAGAAGCACAACATACCAAGACCTATGGGATACAGCAAAAGCATACTAAGAGGAAAGTTTATAGCTATAAGTGCCTACACCAAATAAGAAGACAAACTTCAAATAAACAACCTAATGATACATCTAAAAGAACTAGAAAAAGAAGAGAAAAACAAATTCAAAATTAGTAGAACAGTAAGAATCACAGCAGATACTGAAATGAAGAAAACAATGCAAAAGATTAATGAATCAAAAAGTTTTTTTCAAGAGTTAAACAAAATTGGCCAACCTTTAGCCTGACAGAAAAAAGAGAGAGAGAAGATCCAAATAGATAAAATCAGAGATGAAAAAGGAGACATTACAATGGATACTCTAGAAATTCAAAGGATCATTAGTAGCTACTATGAGCAACTATATGCCAATAAATTGGAAAACCAAGAAGAAATGTACAAATTCCTAGACACATACAACCTACCAAGATTGAACCATGAAGAAACCCAAAACCTGAATACACCAACAGTGAGTAATGAGATCAAAGCCATAATAAAAAGTCTCCTGGTAAAGAAAAGCCCAGGACTCAATGGCTTCACTGATAAATTCTACCAAACATTTAAGAAAGAACCAATACCAGTCCTACTCAAACTATTCCAAAAAATAGAGGAGGAAAGAATACTTCCAAACTGATTCTACAAGAACAGTATTACCCTGATATGAAAACCACACAAACACTCATCAAAAAAATAGAAAATTACAGGCCAGTATCAATGATGAACAATGATGCAAAAATCTTCAACAAAATACTAGCAAACCCAATTCCATAACTCCATAAAAGGGCCATTCATCATGACCAAGTTGGATTTACCCCATTATGCAAGGATGGTTCAATAAACACAAATCAGTCAATGTGATACATCATATCAACAGAATGAAGAACAAAAACCATATGATCATTTAAATGGATGCTGAAAAAGCATTTGATAAAATTCATCTCTTCATGATAAAAAAAAACCTCAAAATACTGTGCAGAGAAGGAACATACCTCAACATAATAAAAGCCCTATATGGCAGACCCACAGCTAGTATCATATTAAATGGAGAAGAACTGAAAGCCTTTCCTCTAAGATCTGAAACACGACAAGGATGCCCACTTTCACCACTATCATTCAACATAGTACTGGAAGTCCTAGCTAGAGGAATCATACAAGAGAAGGAAGGAAAGGGCATCCAAATTGGAGTGGAAGAAATCAAATTATCCTTGTTTGCAGATGATATGTTCTTGTACTTGGAAAAACCTAAAGACTCCACCACCAAAAAAACTATTAGAACTGATAAACAAAGTCAGTAAAGTTGCAGGCTACAAAATCAACATACAAAAATCAGTAGCATTTCTACATGCCAACATGTAACTATCTGAAAAAAAATCAAGAGAGTAATCCCATTTTTAATAGCTACACATAAAATAAGATACCTAGGATTAAAATTAATCAAAGAAGTGAAATATCTTTACAATAAAAACTGTAAAACTTCAATGCAAGAAATTGAAGAGAACAGCAAAAAAAAAAAAAGGAAATATATTCCATGTTCATGGATTTGAAGCATCAATATTGTTAAAATGTCCATACTGTTACATGCATTCATGTGAAGAGACCACCAAACAGGCTTTGTGTGAGCAACAAGGCTGTTTATTCACTTGGGTGCAAGTGGGCTGAGTCGGAGAAAGGAGTCAGCAAAGGGAAATAGGGGTGGGGCAGTTTTATAGGATTTGGGTAGGTAGTGGAAAATTACAGTTAAAGGTGGTTGTCTCTTGTGGGCAGGGGCAGGGGTCACAAAGTACAGAGTGGGGAGATCATGAGACTCACTGTCCAGGGGAGGGATGTCACAAGGTCGATTGACTGGTTAGGATGGGGCAGGAACAAATCACAATGGTGGAATGTCATCAGTTAAGGCAGGAACTGACTGCTTCACTTCTTTGGTGGTTCTTCAGTTACTTCAGGCCATCTGGATGTATACATGCAGATCACAGGGGTTATGATGGCTTAGCTTGGGCTCAGAGGTCTGACACATACTACTCAAAGTGATATACAGATTCATTGCAGTCTCTATCAAAATATCAATGACATTCTTCACAGAAATAGAAAAAACAATCCTAAAATTATGTGAAACCAGAAAAGACCCAGAAGAGCCAAATCTACCTTAAACACACACACACAAAAAAACAAAAACCAAACTGGAGGAATCACTTTACCTCACTTCAAATTATACTATAAAGCTAGAGTAAACAAAACAGCATAGTACTGGTATATAAATAGACACATAGACCAATGGAACAAAATAGAGAACCCAGAAACAAATCCACACACCTACAGTGAACTCATTTTTGGCAAAGGTGCCAAGAACATACACTGGGGGAAAAAATAGTCTCTTCAATAAATGGTGCTAAGAAAACTGGATATCCATATGCAGAAGAATGAAACTAGACTCTTACCTCCTGCCATATACAAAAATTAAATAAAAATGGATTAAAAATTAAATCTAAGACCTCAAACTATAAAACTACTACAAGAAAACCGTGGAGAAAGTCTCCAGGACATTGAAGTGAACAAAAATTTATTGAGTAATACTTCACAAGCACAGATGACCAAAGCAAAAAATTGGGCAAATGGGATCACATCAAGTTAAAAGCTTCTGCACAGCAAAGAAAACAATCAACAAAGTGAAGAGAAAACCTACAGAATGGGAGAAAATATTAGCAAACTACCCCTCTGACAAGGGATTAATAACCAGAATATATAAGGAGCTCAAATAACTCCATAGGAAAACACCTAATAATCCAATCAAAAAATGGGCAAAAGATTTGAATAGATATTTCTCAAAAGAAGACATACAAATGGTAAACAACACATGAAAAGGTTCTCAACATCACTGATCATCAGAGAAATGCAAATAAAAACTACAATGAGATATTATCTCAACCCTGTTAAAATGACTTTTATCCAAAAGGCAGGCAATAACAATTGCTGGCAAGCATGTGGAGAACAGGGAACTCTCACACAGCTGATGTACAAATGGTGGTGGTAATGGAAATTACTACAACCACTATGGAAAACAGTTTGGAGGTTGCTCAATAAACTAAAAATATAGTTACCATGTGATCCAGCAGTCCTGCTGCTGGGTATGGGCCCAAAAGAAAGGAAATCAGTATATGGAAGAGATAATCTGCAGTCCTAAGTTTGTTGCAGCACTCTTCACAATATCCAAGATTTGGAAGCAACTTAAAATGTCCATCAACAGATGAGTGGATAAAGAAAATATGGTGTATACACAATGGAGTACTAGTGAGTCATAAGAGAATGAAATCCTGTCATTTGCAACAACATGGATAGAACGGGAGGTCATTATGCTAAGTGACATATGCCAGGCACAGAAAGACAAACACCACATGTCCTTACTTATTTGTAGGGAAAAATCAAAACAACTGAGCTCATGGAGATAGAGAGCAGAAGGATGGTTACCAGAGGCTGAGAAAAGCAGTGGGAGCTTACAGTGGAGGAGGGGATGGTTAATGGGCACAGAAAAATAGAAAGAATGAATAGGCTGGGTACAGTGGCTCATGCCTGTAATCCTAGCACTTTGGGAGGCCAAGGCAGGTGGATCACTTGAGGTCAGGAGTTCCAGACCAGCCTGGCCAACGTGGTGAAACTCCATCTCTACTAAAAATACAAAAATTAGCCAGAAATTGCTTGAACCCAGGAGGCAGAGACTGCAGTGAGCCGAGATCGTGCCACTGCATTCCTGTCTGGGCAACAGAGCAAGACTCTCGTCTCAAAAATAAAAATAAATAAAACCTAGTATTTGACAGCACAACAGAGTGACTATAGTCAATAATTTGATGTATGTTTAAAAATAACTAAAAGAATATAATTGGATTATTTGTAACACAAAGGATAAATACTTGGGATGGGTACCTCAATTTACATTATGTGATTATTATTCATTGCATGCCTATATCAAAACGTCTCATGTATGCCATAAATATATATACCTATGTACCCACAGAAAGTAAAATTAAAATTTTTCCAAAAAAAGTGAAGAAATGCCAGAAAGACACGCAATAAGCTTTGTTTCTCTTATTGATAAATACGTGCAAACACATGCAAAACCCATGCAGGGATTGGCAGATACTCTTAAGAATGCCCACGTTGGTAGGCACCTAAACTTCATTATCTCTTTGGTAGACAATGCACTATACGTAGAAAATGCCTCAATATATATATTGAGTTCTACACTAAAGTATTTTTTTCTTTTGTTTCAATTTTATTTTTTAAGTTCCAGGGTATATGTGCAGAATGTGCAGGTTTGTTACATAGGTAAACATGTACTATGGTGGTTTGCTGCACCTATCAACCCATCACCTAGGTATTAAGTTCAGCGTGCATTAGCTATTTTTTCTGATGCACTCCCCCACCTCCACCCTCTCCCAACAGGCCCCATACACTAAAGTATTATTAGAAGAAGAATGGCAGTAGTTGTTTCCCTGGGCAATCTAAAATTAATCTGTATTTTCATGAAATAAACGGTTTGAGACAGTAGCTTCTCCTTGGGTAAGACTGAATTTGTGTTACCAAAGTATACACTTGTTCTGGGAGTAAAGACTGGATTAGGATCTAAAATTAGATTATGACTTACACAACAGATAATATTTTAAAAACTAATAACTCACTGCATAATGAATTCTCAAATTTTGAAGACTGGTTACCAAGTTAGTTGATTAATTATCCAGGCCCTCTGTCACTATTCTTCTAGCCATTTTATTATTTATCAATATGTTTTTAACAGAGAATGAAAAAAACAAGTGACAGTATATTTAACTGTTGTCAGCAGCCAGGATCCACAGGTTGGTGCCAGAGGTCTATTAAAGATTATTGAAGATTATCCATTAAAGACCAATAATTTTCTTTTCTTGGATTTGTTACCTATGTTTTCCCTGACCCATTTATCACAAATAATTGAGTTGTTTACACAAAAGAGGAAAATTAAAAATTCCTTCAAGTCAATGCAAGGTACATTTTTAAAATTATATGCAAATTTTAAGAAACAAAAGACCAAGTGCAGAGGCTCACGCCTGTAATCCCAGCACTTTGGGAGGCCAAGGGAGGAGGATCACCTGAGGTCAGGAGTTTGAGACCAGCCTGACCAACATGGAGAAACCCCGTCTCTACTAAAAATACAAAATTAGCTGGGTGTGGTGGTACATACCTGTAATCCCAGCTACTCAGGAGGCTGAGGCAGGAGAATCGCTTGAACCTGGGAGGTGGAGGTTGTGGTGAGCCGAGATCGCGCCATTGTACTCCAGACTGGGCAACAAGAGCGAAACTCCATCTCAAAAAAAAAAAAAAAAAAGGAAAAAGAAACAAAACACCTGGCCAGATAGCTCTGCTAATAATGAACTCTTAATCTACTTGGATTTTTTTTGTTTTAGAACTCATAATCTGCCACTTGTTTGTTTTTAGCTCTAAGAAAACAATAGAGGATGCATGACGGCCATTTGCAATGAATGTAAGCACTGGAATCATCGTCTCCCTCCATAGTTGACCATAGCTCAGTAACAAAATCTTTCTTTCCAATCATTTTATGTTTAACAAGCAGGAAGAAGCTTATTCTTCTATGAAACATTCAAAACATTATTTATTCTTTTGTCTCTTGCCTTCATCTTGTCTGTCATCCTTATACAGGATTTAAAGTTGAAACATCTGAACTACTTCATCCACCTCTACACACTCTGCTTCCTACAGAAGCTGACCTTTTTATACAACTGTTCAGACAGCTGGATGAACCTTTTATATACAGTAAATTTTCTCCTATTTTGAAAGCTTATACTGGCTTGTTTTCTGGCACCTACACTTTCACGTAGGTAATACATAAATGTGCAAGTCTGTGAATGCTCTTGAAATCCAGCTGGCAGAAAATGCCAGTTTATAAATAAAATTTACCATGCTCATTTCATTTTCCTTTATGTGAAATGTACTCTAAAAGGAAATAGCGTCTTGCTGAACAAAAAATCTAAGAACAAAATATACACAGCTCTCTGGTCTAATGAAAGTATTTTAAATGGGTAATAAAGCATGAAAAGAGAAAAAAATTATAACACAGATCACTGAACCAAATGATCAACTAAGGAGTCCTCTCTAAAGTAACGGTCAACATCCAGCATACACTTAGGGGGTTGTCAAGCAACAGGGATTTCAGCAGGATCCTTTCTGCTTAAACGAGTTGAAGTTCAATGAAACTGATATGAAACTCAAAGTCGTATCAGTGACATTCTACCATGGAGCAAATAACATTGTTACAAGATTGAGGTTCTTGTTCAGTGAAGTTGTAGTCACGGTATCAAACGCTTGGTTGCTTTAATAAAATAACCTAAAGAGAAATAGCAGCTATAGTTGAAAATGTTAAAAGAAATATGCTTTAAAGTACTTGATCTACCATCATTTTCCAGAGCAGGAGAACAGAAAGCCCCAAGTAACTAGGGATCCAATTCAAGAGGCCTCATCTGGGCAGGTCCTCATGCTCTGATTATCCATCTAAGAAATATCTCCTGCCACAATCAATGATCAGACCAATTACTTCCTTCTAAAGAGTACAGTAAAAAATAACTTCTAGTTCTCATTTCTCAAGTTGCCAAAACTTGGTGTAGAATATTTACTTGAAACTAAGACTGGTCTTGATTCTAGGCCAGGATCTGAAAAAGTTTTCCTATAAAGGGCTAAATAGTAAATGTTTTAGGCTTTGTAGGTCACATACAGTCTGTCACATATTCCTTGAGGGATCTTTGTATGTTTTTTGCAATCCTTTAAAAATGTAACAAACATTCCTAGCTCATGGGCCATGCAAAAATGGGTCACTGGCTGGATTTGACCCATGAGCTGTTTAGCATTTGCCAATCTCTGTTCTAAGCATTGTTCTTCCATTGTTCTTACCTGCTAATTCCCCTGGAAACTGACCACACACTAGTATAGCCAGCAGGAATCTTTGGTTTGAACAGGCACCCACGCTCAAAATATCTGCTAAGAGATTAAGGGAACCCTTAAAGGAAGGGCTTGTGGCCCACTTGTGGGGAACGCACTCAGCAGACAGCCTCCAGGTGTCAGCTCCTTCAGAATCAGCCTCAGCTGCAGAGAGATGCTTCACTCCAGATTACACCCTTTTCAGAGCAGCTTGTGTCCAGTAATTGAGCAAGGCATGAATATAAATGTCAGGCCACTGTGTCCCAACATGGACAATTCTGCTTGCTCCGCATTCCTTTCATAGGTCTTGATCCCTAATAAACACCTTGCACCGAAACTCTGTCTCAACATCTGCTTCTGGAAAGTCCAACCTGTGACAAACTTAAATTCTATATATGACAACTGAATTATTCAATATGCTCCACCAAATTAATGAATACCATTTTCCCAATTGCAAACCAAAAAGGTCACTTTCAGTATCACAACTGTATATAATCCTTTTGTTACTCTAGTCAACATCTTACATTTTTTCATTTTTTTCGTATCTAAACTTCAAAGAAGAGTAGAAACTAATTGTGATCTTATTCCTGTGTTTTATGAGATTTCTTACCTCTTTAGAAGTCCTTGTTTGAGTTTCAAGTTTGTGGTAAAGCCCTCAATCATTCTTCAATTCCTCAAAATTATTTTAAAGATTTTTCAACACAAAAGAGAGTTATTTTAAAGATTTTTCAGTATGCCAGTCTCTCTCCATTAACCTATCAAGTCTGCTCTCTACTCATGGGCCCTTCTCCAAGATAAAGATTTTTAATGATTGTGCTTTAATGTAAGGTCACTCACTCACATTGAGAGACACCATAATAAACAGTGCTATGAAACCTGTCAGTGTTTCTGTTGTAAGGACACCTGGAGAACGTTCATCATTAAATTGAGCAGTGTCATCTTCATGAGGCCATTCAGGGGCAATGTTTCTTATCTCACTATCAGAAATTGTTGTGCTTATCTTAAGCAATTTATTTTCTTTTATCTTACCTGTATCATGTAGAACTCATCACGTGAGAAGGCAGTCCAGTGGAGTGGTTAGACTGATCCAGACTGCTTCATAGCCTAGCTCCGCTGCTTGTTTGCTCTACAACTTTGAATGAATTACTTCAACTTTCTGTACCTTACTTTCCTCATCTGTAAAATGGTAATAATAGTACCTTCCTCACAGGGTGATACCAAGAGCTAAATGATGTATATAACATGTACGTAATACTTAAAGGTCCTAGCACAGAGAACACATTCAATAGCTGTTAAATTATAATTTCCTTTTTAAATTGGACTACTTAAGGCCAAATTCGTCTTACTTCATGCGGTATATTTTATGTTCTCTGCTCACTTCCCATGTCTTTTTTTTTTTTTTTTTTTTTGAGATGGAGTCTCGCTCTGTTGCCAGGCTGGAGCACAGCGGCGCGATCTTGGCTCACTGCAAGCTCCGCCTCCCGGGTTCAAGCGATTCCCCTGCCTCAGCCTCCCAAGTAGCTGGGACTACAGGCGCCCGCCACCATGCCTGGCTAATTTTTTGTATTTTTAGTAGAGACGGGGTTTCACCGTGTTAGCCAGGATGGTCTCGATCTCCTGACCTCACCATCCACCCACCTCGGCCTCCCGAAGTGCTGGGATTGCAGGCGTGAGCCACCGCGCCCGGCCACTTCCCATGTCTTTTTTGCACTTGGTTTTCACTGTGCCTTAAATTTCTGAACTTCCTCTTTTTGAAATGTATAATATTCATCATCTTTTTCTGATTATAAAATTAATAAATCTGTAAGGTCTAAAATTTATAAAATCTGAAATTATATAACATTAATTATTGATATAAATACTATTTATTAAATACTTGGTATATGCTAAGCACTATGCTAAACGTTTTGCATATATTAGCAAATTTAGCAACTGTATTGTTATTTTCTTCATTTTATATATGAAGGAATTAAGACCTGGAATAACAACAAAATTTAACCAGAATCTCACAGTTAGAAGTTGGACCCGCATCTATTTTACGATTTCACCATCCTAAGATAACTACTGGAAACATTTCAATAAATTTTCTTCACTTACATGTGTTCTTTGCCTATAAGTACATATACAATACACATATTTTTAATTAAGAAACTTTATATAATTTTAAATTTATTTATGGCTTCATGTCATTAATTAGTATTTAAATAGAGGTTTTAAGAGCTGCATAATACTCTACCTGTTTGCGTCAAAATGTGTTTGAGCCAGTTGCCTCAATGATTTTGCCAACTTCGATTTTTTTGTTTTTTTAATAGAAGGGGTCTCACTCTATTGCACAGGCTGGGGTACAGTGGTGCAATCATGGCCCACTGCAGCCTCTAACTCCTGGACTCAAGTCATCATTCCACTTCAGCCTCCCAAGTAGCTTGGGACTACAGGCATGCACCATACCACCACACATAGCTAATTTTTTTTTTTTTTTTTCATTTTTAGTAGAGACAAGGTCTCACTATGTTGTCCAGGCCAATTTTCTTTATAAAGCTTTGACAGACATTCTTAAACATGGAGTTTTATTAACACTTCCAATTA
The DNA here is from genome assembly GCF_008728515.1 of Papio anubis. Taxonomy (NCBI): domain Eukaryota; kingdom Metazoa; phylum Chordata; class Mammalia; order Primates; family Cercopithecidae; genus Papio; species Papio anubis. The sequence continues at coordinate 67,808,950 of NC_044982.1, read as the reverse complement.
TGTATCTAATATCCAAACTGGAAATATTAAGAGATCTGAACATTTTAAGATTATTCACATTTTCAAAATGTATTCAAGAAACATTGACCAGTTTATTCTCATACCAAAGGCCAAAGGCCTTATGTATCATGTCCAAAGTCAAATTTTGAAATATGTGTGTATGTATTCAATCCTATTGGATTTTTATTGGAATTGTATTATAAACATAAGCTCACTCAGGGAAAAGTAAAATCTTTACAACCAAGAGTATGGCATGCCCCACCATTTATTCAAGTCTTCTTTCATAATTCAGGAAAGCTTTATTTTTCTTTATATAGGTTTTATATGTTTGAGGTAAAATGTATTTCTAGATATTTCATAGTCTTTATTGTTACTGTAAAAGTGGTTTTTCTCCATTGTATTTTATACTTGATTTTCTATTGAATAAAGGAAAGCTATTTGGTTATGGTTTTATTCCTTTTATTAATATTTAACTTGTAACAGAAAATCTTATTTCTCGTATTAGTACTATTCACTGCTTAGATGGTTTTCTTGTATTCCTAGATGCCAATTTGAAGATCAGTAAAGAAGCAAATATTATCTACTTGCAGCTTCCATCCCCTCCCTCTTCCTCTGCCCTTGGACTTGGTGGAACAGTCTCTTGGAGCCTTGGCATTAAGGGGAGAGCAGGAATTGGTGTGGTCGGCCCCAGCAGGGAGTAGTATTTTCCCATTGACATGGTTTAAAAGTCCAAGCTCACAGCAGCAGCTATGCTCTCTGTGCCCTGGGCAGACTCTCCCACCACAGCCCTTGGGTAGCCACAGTTGTGGAAAGGTTCTGAGAGGGCTTCTCACAGGAGTATGCTAGAAGGAGATCATACCTGGTTCTACATGGCCAAGAGTGAACAAAGGAATAATAAATTCATTAAAGTACCCTAATATTTTTCAAAATGTAGACTATCTGTAAGGTGTTTTAGTCTTTAAAAACAACTGATTAAATCAAAAAGGACCCTAGTTTGCTGCCTTACCAAGAGTGAAGGTGTTTTATTATTTTTAAGACCACAGTAGCTCAAATATTATCCCCATATATTGACTTATCTTTGCTTCAGAAGCCATGTACACTCTAAGTTTGGGATTTTCTATGTGCTCTGGATATGTATGTTTCCTGGAGAACTGCGTATTGTGTTTCTAGTTTCATGAACTTTGTCTTAGGAAACCTAAAGCACATTGTTACACACACACAGACGCACACCCCTAATCTCAATGCTGAGGTCACTGCCTATGAGTTAGGAGAGTGTGGCTCTATCTCGTGCTCTGCTACCAGCTGGATATATGATCTTGGGAAATTCACTTATATCTCAGCCTTGCTTTTTATCTTTAAAAGGGAAAAAGTCAGGTGATAGTATTTCTAACATTCCTATGATTCTATAACAATCAATGCTCCAAACAGCCAACTTTTAGTTTCTCAAAGATGTATTATCCAGTTTATGGTTAGTTTATGCTTTTTCTTATCTTTTTCTGCCTACTATTAACCATGCCATTTGATAAAAGCCAGTCACAAAAGGTAAAGCTCCGAAAAGCCTAGATCATGAAATGTAAGAACGTCATATCTGTCTTTTTCTGAGTTTCCCATCAGATAGCTAACTGCATGGAGGCATCTGGATTCCTTCATGTGATTAGCATCCCTGCACCTGTTTTGTTCTCTTCCACAGCATTGCCACTTACTAAACTATGACAGCAAAAATCTATCCAACTGCTTGCTTTCAGTGCTGGGAAATGTATCTGGTTTAAGTAGGAAATTAAATGAAAATTGCAATAAATATTTTTAAGTTTATAGGCACTTATTATTTAAAGCTTAAGGTAAATCTATAGCAAAACTAAACTACTCTGAGTGACAAAAGGAAAATTACTCAAAATTTCATTTCTTAGAATCCTGCTATAACATCTAAACATTTACTACATCATTTTCCTGCCTTAGAAAATACAAAAAAGGCCGGGCACGGTGGCTCATGCCTGTAATCCCAGCACTTTGGGAGGCCGAGGTGGGCGGATCATGAGGTGAAGAGATCGAGACCATCCTGGCTAACATGCTGAGACCCCGTCTCTACTAAAAATACAAAAAATTAGCCAGGCACGGTGGCAGGCGCCTGTAGTCCCAGTTACTCGGAGACTGAGGCAGGAGAATGGCGTGAACCTGGGAGGCGGAGCTTGCAGTGAGCCGAGATGGCGCCACTGCACTCCAACCTGGGTGACAGAGCGAGACTCCGTCTCAAAAGAAAAGAAAAGAAAAGAAGAAAAAAAGAAAAAAGAAAATACAACAACAAAAAAAATAGTCTCCTCAATGGGTTGTATCACTTACACATCACTTACACATCTTCAAGGAATTATAGAAAGGGCATGTGTATTAGTCGGGGTTCTCTAAAGGGACAGAACTAATAGGATATATGTATATATGAAAGGGAGTTTATTAAAGAGAATTAACTCACACAATCACAAGGTAAAGTCCCAAGATAGGCTGTCTGCAGGTTGAGGAGCAAGGAAGCCAGTGGTGGATCAGTCCAAGTCCCAAAACCTCAAAAGTAGAGAAGCTGCCACTGCAGCTTTCAGTCTGTGGCCAAAGGCCGGAGAGCCCTTGACAAACCACTGGTCTAAGTCCAAGAGTTCAAAAGCTGAAGAACTTGGAGTCTGATGTTCGAGGGCAGGAAGCATTCAGCACACGAGAAAGATGAAGACTGGAAGACCTAGCAAGTCTGCCCTTCCATCTTTTCCTGCCTGCTTTATTCTAGCCACAGTGGCAGCTGACTAGATGGTGCCCACCCAGATTGAGGATAAATCTGTCTCTCCCAGTCCACTGACTCAAATGTTAATCTCCTTTGGCAACACCATCACAGATACACCCAGGAACAATACTTTGCATCATTCAATCCGATCAAGTTGACACACAATATTCACCATCAGAGCATGTTACTATCCCGGTCAGAAAATGAAGACCTGACTCACCCATGCTGAGATGTCAAAACAGTTTATGGTTATTTTCTTCCACATATCCCTCATGGAGAGATCTTTTGAAATGACAACATGGTTATGCATTATGAGTGCTTACTTATCAGCTCTATATGTTGTCTTATGAGGTAATGAACTATTACTATTTTATTTCATGGTTATTTTATCTAATTGAGTCAACTAACCTCCTGTTCTTTCACATAACACCTAAAGCTTTGAAGTTGCATATTATTACACACAAAGAGAGGAGAAAAGAGCAAGCTGCCAATGTATGTGATCTGCTGAGCCCTGCTGCCTTTCCCCTGCAGACAGGCAATGCAGGGCAGAGGAGGAAGACTCTAAACCAGATATCTTGTGTTGAAACACACTACCCAGGAAACACTGCGCAATCGGCATACCCTCTATGCCTCTGACCTATAAAATGAGAATAATACTGACATTGGCCTCACAAGGTGGTAGTAAGGACTTGAATTGATTGATGGCTCCTCCTGATACATTGCGTGTGCTATATAAGCATTTTCCCATATCTTCCTTATTGGTGCCCTGCTCCAGCACCCTGGGCTTCTTTAATTCCTCGAATATGAGGAGCACACTCCTTCCTCTAAAACTCTGCAGTTTATTTCATAACACTCACCGCATAAATAATTATGTGTGCATTTGCATGACTATTTGCTTAAGGTCTGCCTTCTCCCCTGGTGTAACTTCCATGAGATCAGGAACTCTATTTTGTTCCTCACTGCATAACCAGGACTATGTCAATGCTTGCAATGGATGCTCAATAGATGTTTGTTGAACATGGAGTGAATAAATAGAAAGCCTAAAATAATAAAAGCATCTAAATAATTTTTAAACCATTATTGGGTTTGCTAAGTCTTCATGGTTTAAGTCAGTTCCTTATCTGCAGTATCATATATTACCATATCAAATCTCAATTTAGCTTGAAACCTTAGAGGTATCCTTTCACATATTTTCTTTCAAAGTGCTTCTTGAGAAACCATATTGCAGAAGTTAATCATGTCTTTTAGAGAACTACATAAATATAGGATCCCTGAGATTACTTCATTTTTTTCTTCTTTGGAAGAAATACCATGAATGAAAATCTAATCAAATTGGATCAGTCAGTAGTAAACACAGTGTTCCCAGAACAAAACTTCTTAGCAGATGATGCAGGACTTTGAAGCTCAATGTTTTTCCCTTTAGGAAGCAGAGACAAAACTCGAATAAGTTCACTGTACCCTAATGATACTGTTATTTTGGTTTAGGGAATGCAATTTTTAATGAGGATGTACATGCAGAGCAATAAAATGATGTTTTGTAGGAACTATATATTTGATTTTTCACATTACTACTATATTATTATAATACTACCTATGTAAAAAAAATTAATACCCTCAAAGAGCACTTTGAACCATTCTGGGAGAGGATTTTATATAAAAATATTATTCAAATCATCATTCAAAATACACTTAGAGGGTTTAGTAAACCTCTGACCACAGGGAAAGCAAATACGTTTGTCAAAGGCTCTGTTGAGATAGCAACCTCAGAAGGCATCACTATGCCTGCCTTTTATTCAGTTCATTCAAATACACAACCTAATTACACATTTATATTTTTCACTTATTTTTTACCTTACTATACATTTTCATTTATATTTTCCCTAGCTACCTTGCTACTCAAAGTGTGGTCTGCAGACCAGCAGCATTGGCATCACCTGGGAGCTTGTTAGACATGCAGCCTCTAAGACCACACCTGATGTACTGAATCAGAATCAGCAATTTAACAAGATCCCCAGGTGATCTGTATGCACATTACATTTTGAGAAGCACTGCTGTAAATAGTTTTACCCAAAGCAATGAGAGTTAAATTAAGAATTTCAGTGCAGAGAAGAAATATAGTACTTACGAAAAAAAGTGAATTTGTTAAACAAAGTGCAGGAGAATGGTCATGTAGCAGCTGATGGCATTAGAGTCAGACAGACTTAGCCTCCAGATCTGCCTCTCACCACCTTGTGTACATCAAACACTTCTTAGTCCCACCACACACCCTCTCAATCTGCCATTTTACTCCAGCCATTGCTGTGGGAACCAGCACTGCAAACCTGTAACCTGGTAATACCTGACCTCAGCTGCTCTAGGTAGCTATCACTTTCACCCAGGGTTTCACTGCTGCCCCCATGAGAGATGCCTTTGGGAACCTGCTCAGTCATTCTGAGCCATCTACATGCCTTGAAGTCAGAATTCTCCCCCATGGGGCAACCCTTGGCCAACCCTGAATGACAGCTGCATTCCATTCTAAGGTGCATTTTATGAGACCTCTCAGAGCATTCCCAGCAGAATAAGCCCCATTTGCCCATAGCAGTGGCTAACTGTATATAGAACTGTGGCTTTCTTCTAACCAGCAGAATATGCAAAGACAATAGAACGTCACTCTTGTGATTACATTATATTATATACAGCTCTCTCGGTAACAGACTCACTAGTGATTCTCTCTCCTTAGCTGGCTCTGAATAATTAAAGGGTCATGTTGGGAAAGCCACATGGCAAGGAACTGAGGGTGACCTCCAGGAACTGAGAGTAGCCTCCAGCCAACAGCCAGCAAGAAGCCAGAGCCCTCAATCATGCCACAGGGAGGTGAATTCTATCAACACCGCAAGTGAGCTTCAAAGCAGATTTTTCCCCAGTTGAGCCATTGGATAAGGATGCAGCCTACCAACACTTTTATTCCAACCATGTGAGGCCCTGAGCCGAGGACCCAGTAAGCCATGCCCTGCATCCTGCCCACAGAAACTGTGCGATAATTAATGTGTGTTGTGTTAAGCTGCTAATTATGCAGCAACAGAAAACTAATATACCCTCCATTTTATTCTGTAAGCTCCATGAGGTTAGGGACTGTATCTGAAATGTCCAGTGCCTAATAAGAGTGACACAGAGCAGTTGTTCAATAAATATGTTATATTTGACTTTCCTAAAACAGAATTCACAGTACACATGTCTAAAAGTATATTCTTCCAGCATTAATATGGTATAAAAACAATAGCCATATATTAAATCCCTATTATCAGGTCACATATTATACAAATTATAACGCAAACAAAACAGGCAATCAAAAAGGAAACAAACCCAGAAATAGTGTTTGCTTTCAGTACTCCTAAGTGCCTGACCAAGATTTGCCTCAATATTTTGTCTCAAGGTTTAATGCTCCAGGCTTCAATCACAAAAAGACACAATTAACATTCATTTCCTTCTAGCCCGTTTTCCTATACCTTAAAAAAAAAAACAGCTGAGAACATACTATGCATAAAATTGATATCTGGGTTATTTCTTTCAATATCCTATTATGAGCATATTCCTTGTCATAAATCAGCCATTTTCAGAGACACATTTGAAACGCTAGGCCTTGCATGATTTTGGTAACGTTCTCCCAGCATTCTCTGCCTGATATTATCTTATATAAACAGTCAGTCATGCAGAACAGGTGTGACACAGCTGACTTCTGCTTTGGTGCAGCCAACTAGACCCAAGTTTGCTAATTTTAGTCACGTCTCCTTCCCCTCATCAGAACACTGATTCAGTGTTCCAGATGAAACCCTAACACAGTGAACATCACAACAGTCTAGTTTATAATAAACTTAAATCCTCTTCTGGCCTAAAGCTCCTTGCCAAGGCCTGTTATAACTACTGCAACAAATTGATGCTAAGTTGTTTTATATACATATATAAACATTGGTAATTTGGCCATGGACATTCACTTCCTGGATGAATTTTTCATTTTCTCACTTCATTGCCTTAATCTCAGTATGGATTTCCTATCCAGATGTCATATTCAATGTGTGCCAATAACTAGCATGAGTTGGGCTCCAAAACCACTTGCTTATACTGTTATCTTGTTTACTTAGTGCCCTTTTACAAAGCTAGTGACAAAAAATGATTAAATATTCTAGGGAGAGGATAAAAGACACAAAGTCAGAGCTATTGGTTACTGTCAAAAGATCAGAATCAACAGGTGTTTGGATCAGTAAGTCTAATTACTTACTTTTCCTTATTGAAGGGACTTTCTAGCCAGAGAGAATCTACTCTTACTGAAAATCCACCAAAAACAAACCAAAACAAAAACCTTCTTCAGAAATAAAAATTTCATCCTTGTTTTGTTATTGGTTCTTTGACCAGGAATGGGTCTTCTCTTAAATATCTCAGGGTTTTTCTTTTTTATTTTTTTAATTAAAGGCCATTTCTCTCATTTGATTTCCCAAAAACATTGAGAACAACAGCTAACGTACAGTCAGCCCTCTATATCTGAGTTCCATATCCATGGATTCAACCAACCATAGATGAAAAATATTCAGGAAAAAAATACGTTTGTACTGAACACGTATAGATTTTTCTTGTCATTAGTCCCTAAACAATACAGTATAACTGTTTACGTGGTATTCGCATTGCATTAGGTATAACTAATCTAGAAATTATCTAAAGTATACACAAAGGTGTGTGTAAGTTATATACAAATACTATGCCATTTTTTAATTTTTTTTTTTTTAGACATGGGGTCTCACTATATTGCCCAGGCTGGCCTTGAACTCTCAGGTGATCCTCCTACTTCAGCCTCCCGAGTAGCTGGGATTATATGCATGCACCACCAACCTGTCTTTACTATGCCATTTTGAAATAAGAGGATTTTGGCATCCTGGAGGGGTGGGGGGTATGGGGGTTTGGCACCAATCCGCCATGGATACTGAGGGACGATTGTACTTGAAAATGGTAATCAAGTCATCACTTTCAAGCCTGTTGAATCCAGCGCTTCATCTACTCCACACCTGCACCCACACAGCTGAATGTGTCTGAAGGAAAACACATAATTGTACTGATTAATCTCACTTTAAATTCATGACCACCCATTTCCAAACAAAGCTGACCCCTCCATTCGAACACTTAAATCTAATTCCATCTCTCCTGCTCAAGGATATAACTCCCACAATTGCCCCTTCCTCCTACATGTTTTATTTTCCCATCTGTACTCAACATGCAATATATCTATAATTTTTTTAAGGCACTCACAATCCCACTTTCCTGTCCTGGTATGACCCCATATCCACACTTTGAAACAAATGAATAGACTTGCTCTGTCCAATTTCTCTCTTCCTGTTCTCACTTAAACCCACTCGGAGTATGCTTTTGCCTGATTGCTCCATCAAAACTGCTCCTGCCAAGCTTTCCAATGAGCTCCACAGTGGAAATTCAGATTCCTCATCTTGCTTGACTTAGCAGCCTTTGACGTGGTTAAATGTTATTTCCTTCTTGAAGCACTTTCTTCACCTGACTTCTAGGACACCACATGGTCTCAAAAGCTTCCTCTCAGTCTTGGCTGGTTCCTTTACTCCCCAACCTTTTAATGTTGGAAAACTCCCAGGCTCCCTTGCCCTGGAACTTCTCTTTCCTATTATCTGTCTATATCTCTAGCTTCATCCCTCTATCCATCTATCATGATCCCCATTCAAGTCAGAACAGGCTACGTCTTCCTGGGTTAACAACAACCAACCTCCAGTCCCAGTAGCTTAAGAAAGATTTCTCACTCATGCTCCCTTTCAGTTGTGGTTTGCCTGGGTGTTCTATCCCATGTTGTCCTTTCTCTGGGACACAGCTCATAGAGCAGCTACCATAAAGAGTACTGCCAGCTGCTGTGACAGAGATAAGAATGTGACATTGTGCATTAATTACTAAAGCTTCCATCCAGAAGTAACACGTATTATTTCCACTTGATTTTAGTTGGACAGAGCAAGTCACAGGGCCATAATGAGTAGGAAAATACAATTCTAACATAAAACCATATTAGAAGATGAAATGGAAATATTTGGTGAATGACACTAGTGATTACCAAAACTCCCAAATGTATATCTCCTGCCTAGGCTTCTTCCTAAACTCTTTTTTCATGTACCTAACTCTCTGGTCAGCATCTTCACTTAGATATCTAACTAAAACCTCAAACTGGCCAGGCACAGTGGCTCACGCCTGTAATCCCAACACTTTGGGAGACCGAGGCGGGCAGATCACCTGAGGTCAGGAGTTCAAGACCAGCCTGGCCGACATGGTGAAACCTTGTCTCTACTAAAAAATACAAAAGTTAATCCCAGCACTTTGGGAGGCCGAGGCGGGCAGATCACGAGGTCAGGAGATCGAGACCATCCTGGCTAACACTGTGAAACCCCGTCTCTACTAAAAATACAAAAAAAAATTAGCTGGGTGTGGTGGCGGGCACCTGTAGTCCCAGCTACAGGGGAGGCTGAGTCAGGAGAATGGCATGAACCTGGGAGGCAGAGCTTGCAGTGAGCTGAGATCGCTACTGCACCTCCAGCTTTGATGACAGAGCAAGACTCCGTCTCAAAAAAAAAAAAAAACAAAAGTTAGCCAGGCATGGTGGTGTATGCCTGTAGTCCCATCTATTTTGGAAGCTGAGACAGGAGATCACTTGAACCCAGGAGGCAGAGGTTGCAGTGAGCCACGATCGTGCCACTGCACTCCAGCCTGGGAAAAAGAGTGAGACTCCATCTCAAAAAAAAAAAAAAAACAAAAAAAACAAAAAAAAAACTCCTCAAACTAAACATCTTCAAAACTGAGGTCTAGTCTTCTCCTTACTCCAAACCAAACCTCTTCCTACAGTTGTTTAATCTCAGTTCGTGGCAACTCCATGAACTCCATATATAAGCCTCGTGAGGGTTTATTGTTGTATCCCCAATGCCAAACAAAATGTGTGGCAAAAAGTAGGTTGAACAAATGACTTGATGAATAAATATTGTGTTTTTGTCTCAGGTCACGCTCTGATGTCTTCACATCTTTAAAAAATGGTAAAGTAGAAACCTTACTTAAAAAGATTCTGACTAACTGAATATAATGATCAACACCGTAGCTCAAGCATACAGGACCTGTTACTATACCAAATATTGGGTTGAGTTCCTTGCATTCTCTGCCTCCCCCACCCAACAATTAGCCTACAAGTGCTGTACTAGTGGTTCTCTGACATTGTTAGCCTCCTGAATCCGAGCCTTCACTGCCTGCATCCCCTCCCTCTTCATCCCATATGGCCATTCTCTCTCCATATGTGTATACAAACCTTTTGGGAATCCATTGCATATGTCACATTTTTTAAACAGGTTATCCTGTGATCCCCGTTTAACATTTCTAAGACCATTTACTACAAGGTCGATTTTTCTTTTAGAACTTATTATATTTACTTCTGGACTCAACACATTTTTTCTCATTAAGCGTCTCAAGTCATCTCTCCTTACTCATCAGACAAATGCCATGCCAGCTGAAGAATTTTGTGTCCTAAAAGCCTAACTTTTTAAAGAGCTATTTGCAAATTATTGTTATTTTCTGGATCTGACTGACATACCAGGTGAGAGAGTTGTCAGCTGTTAGCTGACAGTTGCAAATCCAGAGGCCTTAAGTCAAGACTCCAAATAAGAAACACAGCAGCCCAAACTAAAGGTACTATTTCCAAATACATGTCAAGGCATTTGCTTCCCTTTTTAAAAATAAGATCAGATTATATATAAAGTCTATTATTCCATAGTGTCTCTTTCATAAGGTCTGTTATGGTGATAAAAATCAATAAATATATGTAAAGTGCTTAGAATAGTACAACTCAATTTAAGTATGTGTTGCTATTTTCTTTTCCTTAAGATGACTAATTATTTAATAGTCTAAGTGGGTACTATATTAGGGTTCTCTAGAGGGACAGAGCTAATGGAATAGACATATATATGATGGGGAGTTTATTAAGTATTAACTCACATGATCACAAGGTCCCACAATAGGCCATCTGCAGGCTGAGGAGCAAAAAGAGCCAGTCCGAGTTCCCAAACTGAAAAACTTGGAGTTCAATGTTTGAGGACAGGAAGCATCCAGCATGGGAGAAAGCTATAGGCTGGGAGGCTAGGCCAGTCTCTCTTTTCACATTTTTCTGCCTGCTTATATTCTAGCTGTGCTGGCAGCTAATTAGATTTGTGCCCACCCAGATTAAGGGTGACTCTGCCTTTCTCAGCCCACTGACTCAAATGTTAATCTCCTTTGGCAACACCCTCACAGACACACCCAGGATCAATAATTTAATCCTTGATTGAATCCTTCGATTCAATCAAGGTGACACTCAGTATTAACCATCACAGGTACACGCTCTTAAATTATAATCCAAAAGATAATCTTCATGTGCTGTTATTAACATTTTTAATCTTTGGTAGATTAAAATAGGATTTAAGTAGTTTAAATTCACAGTGTAATTGTAACTATACATATGTTTGGAAACCTGGATATATCAATGCAGCATGTGAGACAGGAAAATAGTTACGTTCCAAAGACGGTACAGATCCAATAATTCTGTCCTGTTGGAGCACATAACAGAAGAAAAACACAGGGGAGGTAACACTGAGACCTAATAAAAACAACCAAAAGGAACTGCCCAGCTGAGAGGTAGAGACTCAGACGCAGCAGTTTTGGCCGCATAACTGATTGACTAAGCAACCTGAAGCCAGTCGTGAATCGGTGTTTTATTCAGATGTGAATAAAGATGACTGCCCCAAATTTTAGTTACCCCAGTGTGAAAACATTCATTTTTCACTGTCAGTCAGTCAGAAAATATAAATTCTGTCTTAGCTATGTCTCCAGACACACTCTCAGCCATGGCTGGAGTAAGCTTTGATTCCATCTAGGCTGGGAATGTAACCTACTCCCTGCTTGTTTCCTCACACTGTACCACGGCCATCCCAATACAGGCCTCCAGGAGGCACTTGTAACCAAGTGCATGAATTCTTCCAGTTCTTCAATATTCTTAACTTCTGTCTTCATTCTCCTAGGAAACCTTTCTAGTCCAAGAAAAATTATTCTGTAACGGTAGCCCTCCCACTGGCCCACCCATTATGGAATAATGCATCATGACTTTGCTAGGTTGGGTGAGTTTGTTCAAAGATCACACGCAGGCCTTTGGTTTCGGGAAAGGTAGAGAGAAGGGGACCACAATTTTGAAAGTAAAAGGACTGAAATTATTTTTTGTGTGCAACACTTGAGGGAAGATGTGATTTTTAAAATAGAGCTTAAAAACCTAAACAAACAAAAAATTGTTGGCCCTCATATATGTATAGGTTGTCCTAAGGAATGCCTTTATTGCTTTACATAGGACAACCAAAGTTCCTGTTGAGACCTTAGGTTGACCCTTTGTCACTTTTCCCACTGAAAGTTGCTTTTGATGTTCATTCTCACTGATTTTTACCTTCAATCAAGCCCTTGGATATGATGTTAGCCATTGCCACTATCAAATACCCTAGAAGAGTGGATATAACCCTTTTTTGATCATGAGTTTCTTTGAAGTTCCAATGAGATATATGTGTATTGCTGAACCTACACATACGTATATATCCTTATGCTTTGCTAACAATTTCAAGGATCTGCTAGATTTTGTTCAGTAAGGTCTTCTAGGTGAAGAAGAGAGAGCCCCTTATAGCTCTCTCACTGCTATCCTAGGTCAATTAGATTAGTCTGGTAATCAAGTGGCTTTTTGTGAACCAGTAACTATTGAAAGCCAAATATCAACAATTCGGGAAAATTGTCTTTGACTTCTTTATTTGGAAACACTCTGTAAAGAGAGAATTTTTAATTACCACACAGGACTGATGTTTTATTTGTAGCTTGATCACCAGGTAACTGCTTCATTCATTCATTTCATTTACTTTTACTATCATTACCTCACTTTACATAATAATATTTAACAATTACTGTAATCAGGACACTATTCACACTTTAACCAAGTATCTTTTATGACACTCCTGAGAAAGAGATATCTCTTCTGGATAACCAAGCCAGAGAAGAATAGTTCAATAGCTTTATTACTGTGATAGTGAAAGTTGATGTCAATGCTAAATTGATGACTCTCTATCCTAGGATCATCAAACCACACCTTTCTCCTTTACAAAAGTTAGCAATACTTCCACATTTGCTAATTTCATAAATGATTTAGTAATATCAACTAATACAAAGCATTTGCAAAGCATCTGAAAAAAAAATCATGTTCATACCAAATCTCATCAAGCTTAAAATTTCATGTCCTAAATTTAGAATATTATATTCACACAAACTACCTCCATTTTATTGTAAATAAAGTGTCTATCGATGTCACCACCATTGTCATTGTTGCAATTGTCACTCATTGGTTCAAGCTTTAAGATCACAGTGGCCCCTAGTGGTGCATTCTTTTTCTTTTCCCCCTCTTTCGTTCTGCTTCAAATTATCAACAGGTACACACTGAATACACATTGATTACTCATTATAACAACAACTTTATTAATGAAATGCTTACTACCACCACTTCCCTAAACTTATAGAAACAAATTATTTTGGAATTTGAAATCTCATATTTTGAAAATATGTGACACGAAAATGTTGACAGAACGGAAGCTCACTGGTAATATTTACTGACAATGAAAGTTCTAAACTAGAATATAAAAATGAAACATTTCTTTAAAAATCAAGAAATATAAAAGGCATGCTAATAATATGATAATGGCCATCCCAAGGCAATAACTCAAGAATTAACTGTCTGCAAATAATCATGTGTGTAAGCAATACCTTGACTTTGAAGTCCTTAAAAATGCAAGCTTGAAGACAAGGGAGCTAATCATACTAATTAACTCACTGTGCCTTGTAACAAATTAATTTTGAGTAAAGGAACAGGCAACTAGAGAGAAAGTCCAAAATCTCAATTTGTTAATCTGAATAGAACATAAATACTCTCAGAATTTACTTGGCCTTTAGAATAAGAGTAGAACCAGGAGGGTGGGAGCAGTGATCACTCCACGCTGACAGCCTGGAATTGTTATTTATGACACCGTTTTTCAGTTCTACGTTCCAATGGGAGAATTTACCATATTTGGGCAGCAGAACATGACAGGTTGACGTAGGCTATCCATAATAGGCTCCACCCTCAGAGAACTAATCTAACCTGAAACTTTAACAAGTTCTTCCTATTACTAGGAACAATAGCTTAGCTTCTGTTTAAAATGTGTTCCTGACAGGCAAACTTTGTAGACTAGGTCCTGCTCAGTACTGTCAGCATTCATTTTTAGTCATCAAGTTGTAGGTAAAGGTCCTTTGCATATCTGCTACCATTCTACAAAGACTATATCAACATTCTTGACTTTTTCTAATAAATGCTGATATTTTGAATATTTACAAAGTAAAAATATAAAGTAAGAGTCACTCCTTACTCCTAGAGGATCTAATTCTTGTATCTGCCCATTCCTGTCTCCTCAACTTCTTCTTACATAGGTTTGAGCCTCCAGGTCTTCAAACATATTCAGGTGTTACTGGCTGAAAAGCTGTGTTTCACTGATGTTACCACATCTCTCTCCAGCCACCATCCTCAATGTAGCCTTCCTTTCACAAAGTTCTTTAAAGGATATTCTAAATACAGTGTTTTCATGCTCCCACACACACACACCTTAAAATTCCTGTCATAACCAGCCCCTCCCACCCCACATTCATAAATAAAAATAAAATAAAATAAAATAAAATAAAATAAAATAAAATAAAATAAAATAAAACCAGGCTTCCCAAACAACTTTTATTCTGAAATCTGTCAAGGCTGACCGATGACCTCACCAAATCCAGTAGTGTTTTCTTAACCCTTAGTTTTCAAGGCCTGTCTGTTCTAGTAGACATTATTGACTACCATCTTCTCAAAATGCTTTCTCCTCTTGGATTCCAGGACACCACATTTCTCTGATTTTCCTCTTCCTTTTACAACTTCAGGACATATATCATATATTCTCTGTCTGAGTACTATATACTTCTATTATGTGAGTGACTACAGTATTGACCACAATTATGTGTATATTTTTTCTTTAAGGAAGAGAAGAGAATACAAGGACAATGGAATGATGAGGGAGAGGGATAACAACGTACTTATTGGCCAGTTACACCTTTGCGTGATGTCTGCAAAGCACACCCCATTCTGAGTAGCTAGATATGTGGTTTAAAGGAGAACTTGGAGACTCACAGGACATAGGAGACATCTGGCCTTCTGAGAACAATTGGGTGCATTCTAAATAGCTCCTGAGCCCCTAGTAGGCCTACTAACAGATATGACCTTGGGTAGACTACACTGATTCATAGCCTTTTCTAATAACTTATTTGTTTTTAACATTATCATTTACTGTGTCTAAGATTTCTATTCAACAAACTTTTAAGAAAAAAAGTTTTAAACTGTGAAACCATAAGGATATGCTCTGACCATTTCTGAAATTATCAGGTGTCAGTCTGACCAAAATTACATGCCCTGAGTATATTCTTAATATTAAAATTATAAATGTTTTGTCCTTTATTTAGATATTCAAGTAAGCAGAGGAAGCCACATTCTCTAAAGGCAATTAGAGGAAGCTTGTTGAAATGATCATTTTGGTTGTTTTCATTCTGTTATGAAATGCCATTCTGTTATAAAATGTCATTCTGTTCATTTCATTCTCTAACAAACTTCATCCTGTTAGATATCTCAGAACTCAAACTACGAAGAACTTTAGAGCAAATGAGTAAGTTGATTGTGAAAACATGATGCTCTGCATAGCACACTGATGGCCTCTGTTCAGAATTGTTTTGTTTCCGTTTTGTTTTTTAATAATGAAGGTCAATTAAGCCATAAAATGATAATCCAAAAGAATCCCCTATGAAAGATTCAAGGCAGGCCCAGAAGAGGTGATACTAAAATTGAAAGGGAAGAGCAGCTCTACTGGCCATCTAGAGTAAGTAGGAGACACAGGCAGTAAATATCCTAAATCCATCTATTAGCCTGCATCCTTCCACCTTTCTGGTCCTCTCTTAAGATGATTAATTGATACCAATAACTTCTTAGGGTGTTTTTTTTCCCTTTTTATGTACATATGAATGTATGTATGTATTTATTTTAGAGATGGGTCTTCCTATGTTGCCCAGGCTGGAGGGCAGTGGCTATTCACAGATGCAGTCATAACACACTATAGTCTCCAACTCCTGGGCTCAAGTGATCCTCCTGCCTCAGCCTCCCAAGTAGCTATGACTATGGTGCATACCACTGTGCCCAGTTAACATCCTGTATTTTGATATACGAGCTTATTTTTTCCACACTAATAATCTGTATTGTCCTTTGACTTAGAAATTCTGCAGTCTCATTTGGAGAATGGGATATGAGCAGATAATAAAAGTTGGAATTCTTCCTCTTCCACAAATGTATTATGTAATTATAATAATTTCTATCATTTCTGAATGCTTACTCCATATCAGATACCGTGTGAAGCACTTTGTAGACATTATCTCGTGTGATCACAACTATTCTGCGTGGTAGTATTGCCCTTAATTGATTGACAAGAACCTGTGACTCAAAGAAGTAAAAAAAAAAAAAACCTTGCTTATTTCCTAGTAGGCAGATTCAAATCAATCAATACAAACTCACCTAGGAAGTAGCTGAGCTAAGATTCCCAATCTGAATTTTTTTTACCCTGAAAGAACACGCTTTTCTCAACTAAATTAATACTGCTGTTCACCATATTTCTGATGTATAATCACTGGACATTGGAGTAGACACATATTTTTAGCACCCTAATCCAGATAAGGAACTTTAAATGCTCAACAGCCCAGGCTGTGTATCCCAGCATGTTAGGAACCAGGAGGGAAGTTAAGAATACTAAAAGAAATAACTAGACCAAGAAGCAGCTTATCCGCCCCTTCTGGAATCTCTGCCTGGTTCAGCCCGCCTGCCTCCACTCCTGCCTCCACCATGTCCATCAGGGTGACCCAGAAGTCCTACAAGGTGTCACCTCTCTGCCAGGGGCCTTCAGCAGCCACTCCTACAAGAGTGGGCCCAGTGCCCTCATCAGCTCCTCGAGCTTCTCCCAAGTGGGCAGCAGCAGCTTCCAGTGTGGCCTGGGTGGAAGTTATGGTGGGGCCAGCAGCATGGGAGACATCACCACTGTCACAGTCAACCAGAGCCTGCTGAGCCCCCTTAACCTGAAGGTGGACCCCAACATCCAGGCAGTGCGCACACAGGAGAAGGAGCAGATCAAGACCCTCAGCAACAAGTTTGCCTCCTTCATCGACAAGGTACAGTTCCTGGAGCAGCAGAACAAGATGCTGGAGACCAAGTGGAGCCTCCTGCAGCAGCAGAAGAGGGCTTGGAGCAACATGGACAACATGTTCCAGAGCTACATCAACAACCTTAGGCGGCAGCAGGAGACTCTGGATCAGGAGAAGCTGAAGCTGGAGGCAGAGCTTGGCATCATGCAGGGGCTGGTGGAGGACTTCAAGAACAAGTACAAGGATGAGAACAATAAGCATATAGAGATGGAGAATGAATTTGTCCTCATCAAGAAGGATGTGGATGAAGCTTATGTGAACAAGTTAGAGCTGGAGTCTCCCCTGGAAGGGCTGACTGATGAGATCAACTTCCTCAGGCAGCTGTATAAAGAGGAGATCCGGAAGCTGCTGTCCCAGATCTGGGACACGTCTGTGGTCCTGTCCATGGACAACAGCCGCTTCCTGGACATGGACAGCATCATCACTGAGGTCAAGGTGCAGTACGAGGAAGTCACCAAGTGAAGCAGGGCTGAGGCTGAGAGCATGTACCAGATCAAGTATGAGGAGCTGCAGACGCTGGCTGGGAAGCACGGGGATGACCTGCAGTGCACAAAGACTGAGATCTCCGAGATGAACCAGAACATCAGCCAGCTCTAGGCTGAGATTGAGGGCCTCAAAGGCCAGAGGGCTTCCCTGGAGGCCGCCATCACAGTTGCTGAACAGCCGGGGAGCTGGCCATTAAAGATGCCAACACCAAGGTGTCCGAGCTAGAGGGTACCCTGCAGCAAGCCAAGCAGGACTTGGAGCGGCAGCTGCGCGAGTACCAGGAGCTGATGAACATCAAGCTGGCCCTGGACATCGAGATTGCCACCTACAGAAACCTGCTGCAGGGCGAGGAGAACCAGCTGGAGTCTGGGATGCAGAACATGAGTATCCATAGGAAGACCACCAGCGGCTATGCAGGTGGGCTGAGCTCGGCCTAGGGGGACCTCACAACTCCCAGCCTCAGCTACGGCCTGGGCTCCAGTTTTGGCTCTGTTGCGGGCTCCAGCTCCTTCAGCCAAACCAGTTCCACCAGGGTCATGGTTGTGAAGAAGATCGAGACCCGCGATGGGAAGCTGGTGTCGGAGTCCTCTGATGTCCTGCCCAAGTGAACAGCTGCGGCAGCCCCTCCAGCCTACCCCTCCTGCGGCTGCCCCAGAGCCTTGGAGGGAGGCCGCTGTGCAGGGGAGCACAGGGAACAGGAGACCCACCTGAGGCTCAGCCCTAGCCCTCAGCCCACTGGCAGGGGAGTTTACTGACTGGGGAACCCCCTTGCCCATGCCTCCAGCTACAAAACAATTCAATTGCTCTGTGTGTGTGTGTGTGTGTGTGTGTGTGTGTGTGTGTGTGCGTGTGTGTGTGTTTTCAAAATAAAACCTCAGCTAGTTCTGCCCAAAAAATAAATAAATAAATAACTTAGGACAAACAGCCTTACTTCTCCCCTTCTATGGATAATGGCCCCCACTGTTTATTATAAGATGTGACTTGCCTTAGTAATCAGAGAAAACTCAATTGGGAAAGAATGGGAAGCAGTACTATATTTTGAAGAGACACTTTATCCATATAATTTTCTGTGAAAGCCTATTCCTATAAGCAGGACTTGGAATGTGTTGCTTGCTCTCATAATCATCAAAACCATGAAATAAATACATCTTTTATAAACCTACAGGCCAGATTGGCCTCCATCTTCCATTCTAGGCACTCCTGCTAATGCCAGTAAAAAGAAGAAAATTAATTCATGCCTTAATTAGACCAAAATTATTATTTCTCAGTGGATCTCTTAAAGTAAATCTCAAATTGATTTGTGGTGTGTGTGGGTGTGTGTGTGTGTGTATTTTAAAAGCATAATGAGGTCATATTTTCTCAAATGTGCGCATTTTGGCACAAGCAAGTCTACCAGAAGTCTTCTGAGAACATAGCTTAGTAGATTATACAATTATTAAAGATTGACCTCCTCAGTTGTGTTTAATGAACTGGAAATTGCATTTTTAACCTTGGCTGATGTGCTGTCTGATGTCAATCGTCTTTTTTAAATCTATCTGAAATAGACAACAAATTAAATTGGTCCAAAAACTAATTTATTAGGCCAGAAGAGGGGCAAAAACAGCCAGTGGTAATGGAGAAAGACTTCAAGGAAGATTCGTTCTGAAGTCATGTTAAGAAGATGGCAATGGCAATGAGAATGACTGATTTACATACACAGTCATGAGAACTATTGGCGGAGGGGAAATCCTGTAGCAGGGCCTTGAAGCCCTTGTAACTTGCATGTAATACAAACATGTACTGAAAGCCCAGTGAAGACTGCTACACACCAGACACAGTCCCAACAGTGTGAAACGTATATTCTCAAGCCAAATTATACCTAAAACAAGTCTATCACTAAGCTTACAACACTTTTTACCATTGTCTATCATTGCATTTTATAACTTTCAATGTAAACATTTTGTACATATCTCCCTTACCAATCAATTAACCATTTCCATTTCAAACAGAATCTATTTGCTGCACAGTATTTCATGTGTTAGGAAAAGTAAACATCTTCATTAACTTTATAAAACAAGCATCTCCATAATGCCTCCTTTGTTTTGTTCATACCATTTTTTTCTTCCTATTCCTTTTTAAGGATATTATTCAGTTTGCAAAAGATTTTCTAGTGAATAAACTTGTGACCTCTGCTTTCCCCCCGCCCCCCCCCCCCCCCCCCCCCCCCCCCCGCAAGCTTCTTAATACATTGCAGGTGAGATATATCTGTGAGTTGAAGCTACTTGTATGAAATGTTGGAATAATGAGTGAGTGCAATCAATTCTGCAAAACAGCTGGTCAGTTCTGATAGGAGAAATATAATCAATTTAACAAATTGGACACACATTCCACTTTAGACACTGGTGCAAGGTGTCCCATTGACTCAAGAACAAACAGAAGCCAGCCTCTGTCCTCAAGGAGCTTGGAGTCCTGGGGTAGGAACAAAATGTGTGTAAATGACTGTAAGTCCTTTGGTGTTAAGCTAAGAAGGTAAACTCGAAAGTTGATAAAATATGTTTGCTCAAATAAAATTATCATCTTTACTGGTTCATTTGGTTTATTTTAAAGGAAAGTAACAAGTTTATTTTTCAATACATAGAGAAGCATAAGAAAAAGAGGTGGGAGAGGCATTTCATAACTTGTCAATTTACGATTTTTTAAGTCTTATTTTTTACACACACACACACACACACACCCCACACAGGTGATGGGGCTGCCTTCCCTCCACTATCCCTGGCAGTAAGGCATCCCAGTGTGAACAGCCAGGGACCACACAAGGAAGGGGTCAGAGCAGGGCAGCACCCCAGCAAGGTCAGGAAATTACTTATTGGAGAATTGAGTAAATAAGTAAAGATATCAAGAATAATGATAACTAGGCTTTTCACTGTCAGAGAACATGAGGTACAAATTTGAGAAGAGGGAAGGAGAAATAACCCCTGCAGCATTAGATTGGAATTAAAGTTTGTCTGGACGAACTCATGGTTTTCAGTGTATACCTAGATAGATACAGAGAATATAGAGAGATGAAAATGTGTATATACACATGTGTATGACACATTATGTGTGCAGATATGTATATATTATGTAGGTGTGTATGCATGTATGTATATACTTGCATAGATTTCCTTTCTCTGACCACTGAGAGGGCCTAGGGGCAGCAACATCTCAATAGCAATAAAGCACACCAAACACACAGATCTTGACTTTTGAATGCCACTTCTCCATTTAAAAAAACAAAAACAGGACATCTTAGATAAATGGCTGATTCCAGGGTGGTTAGCGGCAAGGAAAGAAGACGTGCTTGTGCACATCTTGGTATATCAGGTTTAGGAAGCTGTCACTGGTCAAATCAGGGACAACTTTGAACATCAAAATAAATAATCGTTGCAATGGATCATAACTAATCGATGTAAGTCTCTAAGTACACACTTATATCAATACATATGTACATATACACATACATACATCTTTACATACTACTGAATGGCAACTAATAATGGCATTTGGCAAACTGTTATGCTAACAATTAACTCAGGCAAGAAACATCAATGGAGGCTAAAACTGGTAGATAAAATTGGGATGAGTAGATTTTTACACAGTCTCCAAGTGACTCTCCACAAAATACCTATTGTTACAAAGGGAAAGATAGATAGGTTTGCAGCAGAAAAAAAAAATGTCAGACATCATGTTAACTAATGAATCAGTGTTAACTTCTCCAGCAATGAGACAAGTAGGCAAACAGCTGCCAAGAGAGGATGAAGTAAGAACACAGCATCACTTCTGTGACATTCTGGCCAAAAATTCTGGGTGTTATCATAAGGAAACATCAAACAGACCCAAATTGGCCTTTAATCTTCATAACTCTTCAAGGTCATGGAAAGTAAAAAAACTAAAGAATTGCTTCAGGTTTGAAGTTTGAGCCACATTACAGCTGGGTGTAAGGTCCTGTCCTAGATCATATCCCATTGTTATAAAGGAGGCTAAAATGGAGTCTCTGGGGGAAGGATATATTTGAGTCATTTATACTATTTAACTTTTCTGTACATTTGAAAATGTTTCAAAATTAAAATTATAAAAAGAGGTAATGAGTAAAAGCAATTACTGTAAGGGTAATGGAAGTAAAGTGAGGTGGGGTTCAGAAGCTAGAGAATCCCATTTCCATAGTAACAGAGCCCAGGTCTGCCTTCAGTATTACTGTGTCTTGAGAGCCCAACCCAGTCCTTCACATAATTGGCATATGTTGAATGAATTCTTTGGTTAACTGAGCACAGAGAAGGGGAGGTGTCAGCCAAGAAAGTTTCATGAAAGAGACAGAGGTGAAGAGGGGGCAGTGTAAGCACAGGAAAATGAATAAAGGTCACAGAAGTGAGAAAGCAGATAGTACATGAAGCAGCAGGTGGTTGGAGTAGAGCAAATGTTTTAGAACACAAGAGGGGTGATGGTTAGGAAAAGTAGTTCATACAACATAAGAAATAACCTACAATATCAGGGTGAGGTAAGGAAGGAATACTCATTTTGGAAGGCATTTGAAAAAGCTTGTTAGTCCTTTCTAAGCAAAGTCCATTTAATCTTTTTTTTTCTATCTTTGTTCTAATAGAGGTACCAATGCCCGATAGTGTATCCAAGGAGGAAAGAATACAAACAAAGATTAGGGTTAGTCTGCAGTTACATGACAAAATCCCCCAGGGAATTCTACAGGCTTATGTTCCATAGAACCCTATGTTAGTGTTTTGTGATGAAATAATTTTGAATTGGGCTAAATTAACCATATTTTTCTCCTAAATGACTCCTTACTGGGATATTCCAAAAGGAAGAGAATATGCAATTTGACCCAAGTTAACCTCAGTACCATTCCCCACTCCACCTCCATCCACCAGGAGTCTCTAGAGGAACTGCAAAAGCACACTCCAGAAAATGTTTGTGTGGATGAGTAGAGGGGAAAAGGCGTATGCCAGGTATTTGTGAACAGCCAGCTAAACCCTGCAAGGCATGTAAGGATTTTAAGTGAAATCAGAGATGAAGTATAAAGTGATTGAACTCAAATGGTGGCAGAGGAGCAAGGCCCTGCACACTATAACTTGCCTACTTCTTTCTTTCGAGCTCTGTCAGTTTCTATGTAAACAGCCACACACAAAGATTGTAAGGATAAAGTCAAGCCCTCCCAAGGGGTCACATGAGCTGACCTCTTTGTGGCACTCTGCTAGCTGTGGCTGGGTTACCATGGATATCAGAAGAGTTAGAGGAAGCTTGCAAGAAAGCATTGATTCATGAACGGGTAAGGGTAGTGCCTATGGCAGTTGGGGTGTAAAATAAGGCAAAAACAAAAATGAAATGAGTGGGGAGAGATTGAGAGGCCAGTTTGATGGAGTCTCAAAGTGCTGCAGGCCTATACTCATTCTCTCATTCTACCAATGCCGACAAGAACACCTTCTTCAGTGAATGTTCCTATTCAGGGTCTGGTGACTCTCACTGATAGAGATACAAACATTCAGCCCAGATGGGGGAATGACCGATGATGTCTGTGGAATTGAAATTCAGCAGCACGTAAAGTATGCACAGTGCCTCTTCAGTGACCATTTTGGACAATTACCAAGTTGAAAGATACATAAGTGCCATGTAAACTTTTCAAACATTCAAGGAGCAAATAGCTCTTCCCTGCATAACTGTGGTTCTTCCTATGAGAAGGAGGAGGCAGCAAGAACTGGTAACAGCAAAAAGCAAGAGATAAATGGAGAAAAAGTGAGGAAGGTCTTTAAGGTTTCTCCTCCAGGTACCACGGAGCAGAAAAGAGGGAAGATGTGAAATGGAGAAGGGAGGAAGCCTGCATATGCATGCAATTAATTTTTTGAAGAGATGTAAGATGCCCCTCTGTGATTCTCAAACTTCAGTTTGCTCTGGAGTTCCCTGGGCAGTTTGATAAGAAAGCAGATTGCAGGGTTTCACATTCCATAAGGTTAGGGCTCACTAGGTTGGGGTGTACACTCAGAAGTCTGAAAGATAAAAAGATCTTCAAATGATAATGATGCCAGCGTCCTTCGACCACGGTGTTATAAATCCTGGGCTATGACGATCTAGTAAAAGTTATTTGGGCTGAGGGTTTCCTGAGACTATAATGAGTCCATGACTGATTGAGCCAAAGCTGATAAGCAGGCTAACAGAAGGCTCCTACTACAGGTGACCAGAAAGGGATAAAATATAATCTCTTTGTCATCTATGTATGGGTCTATGTCAAGGTCTTGCATATCAGCGGAGAAATATAGCTAGATAGAGATATATAGCTAGATAGAGATATATGGATGGGGAGGAAGGGACCCACTTTAGTTAAGAGAAGTATTGAACAGGAGAAGAAATGTAATATGGTCCAGGTCTTGATGTTATTATAGTTGAATCCAAGTAAATTAATACATAATCCACCCTAATTATTTAAAACAATTGAGCTCAAATAAACCCTTAAAATGAGGGACTGTATTCCAAACAGTCAGCCACATGTGTTCCTTCACAGCCATGTCCTGGAGGCAGCAAAGTACTGAGGTGAGAGCCCTACAAGAACATGTGAGTGCATATATCTTGACAAGGTGGTGATCTTATTCCCGTCAAGTATATGGCCAGAGGGTGATTGCTGGGCCATATGGTACTTTTGTTTTTAATTTCTTTAGAAATCTCCATACTGTTTTCCATAGTGGTTGCACCAAGCTACATTCCCATCAACAATGTACAACTGTTCCCTTTTCTCCACAGCCTCAACAACATTTATCCTTTGACTTTTTAGTAATAGCCGTCCTAACAGGTGTGTGAAAAGGGTAACTTTGTGAGATGATGGATATGTTAATTGCTTCACTATAGTAACCATTTTACTATATATAGTATCCCCTATTATGGTTTGTACTCTAAATAAACACAATAATTTTTTTGAGCCCTGCATGATAGTCAGTCTGCCTGGTTTCAAATCTGGTTCTGAAACTTCCTTGCTATGTGACTTTGGACAAATGAGATCATACAACTATCTGAATCATAACTTTTTTTAATAAGGGGATTTTAATATAGGAAATTGGTTGTACATGTTTTGGAAGGGCTAAAGAAGAAAAAGAAGGAGAGGTGCTGTAGGAGAAAGGAGGAAGAAGGACTGACACCTAAAGATTAGAAGCTGCTAAAGCCCTGGATTGGAGCCCTTTAGCAGGACCTGCTACCGTGCTGTTGGAGAAACTATCTCAGTTGGTTCTGCATTCATCAAAAAGTTCCTGTGACTGGGGTTGGAACCACAGAAAAGATGTTGACTTGGTCCAAGCGTCGGGACTTCAGAACCTAACTTTGTTGTCATAGCAACAAACAACAACCGCCACATTATTAGTGTCAAAAGCAGGAAGCTTCTCTCGGTCCACTTCTGATCTTCAAATGGGAACTTTAGATTCCCATTAGCATAATTGAAAGGTAAGTCAGCTGGCAATGGAAGCTGGGAAATGTATAGTTTGCAGACTTCAAGCCCCAGTAGTATAAAATATAGCATAATTGGGCAGATGTGAAGCTGAGAAAGATGAGTAAATAACTAGCACAAATGCTCATGAGACAAATTGGCCTGTAGTTTTCATTCTCATAGTGAATTTCTTCATTTGTTTTAAACAACTCTTTATTTTACCATATATTTAAGGTATATAGCATGATGTTTTGATATACTTATATATAGTAAAATGGTTACCATAGTGAAGCAAATTAACATATCCATCATCTCACATAATTGCCCGTATGTGTGTGCGTGAACGCATTTAAAAATCTACTCTCTCAGCAAATTTCCAGTATACAATTGTTATATTTTCCTCTAATTTGGTCTTGAGGTCTCTCTCTGGAAAGTGGTACAAATTCCAGTGCTGCACTCACAGGACTCCAGGGTAGATGGTCGTGGATATTTACAGTGTGCTTTCACAGGGTACTTCTTTATTCTCATAGATAGCCTAATGCCCAAATGTTCAACCCATGACCAGGTGTCTCTCACACAGGAAAATCTTCATTCTAGCAGACACCCTTGTGGGACTCTTGTCTGACCTGTGGATAGCCACCCTCTAGGAGAGTCCTGGCTAGGAAAGAAGTTAGGTTCAGGTGTATTGGTCAGGTGAGACACAGAGGAAGCAGCACAGCAAAACATAAAATAGCAGAAGCAGTTTCTTACCTACAAATCCCAGATGGAAGAGGGCAGCACATCTTGTAGGGCCAATGGGAAAGGGGAGCTTTCAGGACATGCACACTCAATCAGTGGGTAGGGAGCAAGAGAGAGAGTGAGGGACTTATGGTACCTGTCTTTCATATGGTTCAGGGCATTGCCCTAACAGATGTTCCTCAAGGAGTTCTAATTGGTGGGTTTAGAGCAAGCAGGCTTCAGTTCCCAGGAGTTATGCTATGACTGAAAGGTGGTCACTAATGGCATATGTGCACATTCCATGAAAGGTATAGGCTCACTAGGGCAAGTCAAGTAGATCATATCTAGCTTTACCATAGGAAGGAGGTCCACGCCTCCAATTTGTGGATCTTTACACTGTTCAAGTCTCTACTTTCTATGATAGGTGAACCTCATCTTAAATGCTTACTAACAATAATACTGGCCGGGAAATCAGAAATCCCTAGTTGAAGAACTGACATACTAATGACGTTGAAAAAGTCATCTTACCTCTTTGAATATCAGTTTCTACTTCTAGAAAATAGAGCTCACACTACTCCTGTTGGAAGCTGAGAAGTTCAAGATCAAAGCCCTGGATTGGAACCCATTAGCAGCACCTGCTAATGGGCTAGTGGGAGAAACTATCTCACTTGGTTCTGCATCCAACAAAAAGGTCCTGTACTGACTGGGGTTGGAACCACAGCAAAGATGTTGACTTGGCCCAAGCTTCAGAGTTTGGAATCTCTCTATCTTTGCTGTCACAGGTCATCTTACCTCTTTGAACATCAACTTCTACTGCTATAAAATGGAGCTAACAGTAACCCTTGCAAGCAAGCAGTTAGATCACATGAGAATGCAAATGTCCAGATACTCTATAGACTATAACACTGTAGAAATTTGAAGTACGAGCTGGTTACTATTCCTATTAAAGTTCTTAAGAGTAGTTCAAATTCTGATGGAGATTGGCTTTTCAAGACTGACCAGGAAACTGTGTTCACACTTAAAGCTATTATCAGTTTCAGCTTGACTATCACTCATTTATTTAATTCAGAATGATTCACTTTCTGTCACATGAATCAAGAACCCATTGCTATATTCTGAATGTTTGTTTTCCCCAAAAATTCATGTTGAAATCCTAATTCAAAAGGTGATAGTATCAGGAGGTATTAGAAGCTGAGGCCTTTGGGAGGCTCTACCCTCAGGAGTAGGATTAGTGTCTATATAAACGAGGTCAAAGGAACTCATTCACCCCTGCCACCATACAGAGGTTTTAGAGGAATGTGACTCTCTATGGACCAGAAGACAAACATCGGTTCTGCCAGCACCTTGATCTTGAAATTCCCAGCCTCCAAAACTGTGAGAAATTTCTATTATTTATGAGCCACCCAATTTATGGTATTTTGTACAGCAGCCCAAACCCACTAAGACACAGAATGCATCTGCCCAACTAAATAATTTTTGGATCCTGTGAGAAAAAGAATAGCAGAGACTTTGAAGAGAGTCGAGCCTGAACCTAGTCTGCCATCTTACTTTGCTTACAACACAGAACACAGGCCTGCCTGGTGTAGAGGTAAGAGACTTTGTGCCATCCCTTCAGTGGAGTCTATGGGCAGAGCCAGGGCATCCGATCAGAGGACGGGTGTTCAGGGTGCTCTTCCAGAGCAAGCTGCCCCAGCCTTGGCCAATGAACAGAACAGTCAGGGCAGCAGCAACTACAAATCATTCCCAGCCACCCAGAAATTGCTGGGTCTGAAGGAAGCCGACAGCTATCAAAGCTGCCGTGGCTGGCTGGCTGGCTGGCTGGCTGGCTGGCTGCTGCTCACCAAGGCAAAGAACAGTTTCCAGTTGAGGGCTAGGGGAACGGGGCTGAGTCCTCTGACAGCACAGGCATGACCTCTACAAGTCACCCTCTTTGCTGCACTGTTGAGACTTAGAAACTAGATAATTCATGCGAAACACATAAGAAACATCTGAAAGTCCATGAGAAAGAGGGCACAGAGACGCTGTCAAACTCGGAAGGAGCAGTTGTTGGCAGGCCCAATAACAAACTTTGCAGTCCTTTTTCTCTAACTGATATTTTTTAATAATCGCTTTACTCACAAGCAACTCAGAGATATTAGGTTTTCTGTGTTTCCAGGGGTTGCTAGGCAACATTTCTAGGCAGCTGGAGATATTTCCGTAGTAAGCAAGTCATGTTCTACCACAAAGGCCATGGTTTGAAAAACACATTTTTCATCTATCATCTATAAACCCAGTGTTTTAATACTAGGAGTCTTTTATAATAGCTAAAATGAGATTCAGCATTTGATAATAGTAACTACAGCATGCTTTAGCATCGAGCCCTGATATAACTCTGCTCTGAGAACGTGCATACACCAAAGAGTGCGTCAGTTTTCACAGGTACCATTCATCAGTCAAGCATGGCCAACAAGATGGATCAAAAAAACTCACCTAGGCACTCTATTTTTTTAAAATAGAGTTTTTAAAAGAGCTTTTAGAGGTTGGTTCTTTGGTTTTTGTTGTTAATTTCAAACTGAAAAGATTTGTTTTCCCTGATTTTCTTTATTATTACTTCAAAAAATGTGAGATAATCTCTAATACAATGAAATTTACTTGTAGGAGTCTCCATTTTTCTAATTAAAATTTAATATATACCAGTGACCTGTACATTTTTGCTAAGTTCTAATTTTGATTCTCTTTAGTTGGATGCTTACAAATCTCTTCAGTGTGTGGGATACTTTAGAAAATTTAAACATTGACTGTGCCTGGAGGTATTTTTAAAAGTCTCCAGAAACCCTGGGCTGCACCTCTGCTGTTACAGAAAATTAGCTTTTAACAACAAACATGTTAATCAATAGTGGATTAAATTATTTCTCATTCTTTGCTCAGTGCCATTCTTTAGAGCCATGCAGTTATACCCAAAGCAGAGCCTTCTCCTCTGCAAGGCATGCAGTGCCAAACTTCTAATACCCAGGTTTTGAGAGAGTTACATATCCAGAGTCCCAAATAGTTTTGCAGAATTGGCATCCACAAAAGGACACTTCTAGAGCTGTCTTAAGCACATAGTCACCCACTCTCTTTTCACCAGCACACACACAAAAAATACATGTTCTAAGTCAGCAATTGTTGTTTGCTGGTTCCTCAAGATACTAAGAATAACAATTAAGTTTACCACATGAAAACCAAACTCTTTTTGGACCCATTTCTCTAATGCTTTCTTATTTTTGTAGCTTCAGAAGGCGAGTTGATTGCTTCCAAAATAACACATTTATATCTGATTCTTTTCTAATTGGGTTTTACATAGATGAAAAACAGGCATAAAATATAATTAAAGATAATAAAATTATCTTCCACACGTATATGCTATCTGTTTTGAATTTTTCTTGCAGCAGTGGGTACTTCACAGAACAAAAGTGTCAGAGGCTGAGAATTTTATCTTCAAGAGAAGTAGATGAAGTGGTACATTTTTGCACCAAGAATAAGTTTCTTCTGTAATGGACAATTTTCAAAATCAGGCAGATCTACAGAATTAAAGTAACTTTAACATTTGTATTCTTAACCAAGTCTTTGTGTTATTAAACCACAACCACAATTAGGAAAATAATTTTTTCTTCTGCTAAGCAATAAAATCTCATTGATTCATCCAACAAATCTCGAGACCCTACTGTACATCAGGTATCCTGTCCATCTCTAGGGATATAAGTGAAGAGAATGTTTTCCCTGCCTTCAAGGAGTTTACGGCCCAGGAAGGAAATACAAATAAATAGCCAGGCAATTATAGCTGTGCAATAAGCACCAGATAGAAGTAAATATAGGGAATTACGAGAACACAGCAGAGCTCAGGAGAGCCCTCCAAGCACCTCCAAACTGAGACCTGAAGGATCCACAGAGTTAGCCAAGAGAAGGTGTGGGGGAAGGGGAGGAGGGAGGGCAAGAGTGTTTCAGACAGAAGGAGCCATAAGTACCAAGAGAAGCAGCACCTCTCTCCTTCGCTGGGACTAGTCATCTTCTCCCTGTGTCTGTGTCCCAATCTCCTCTTCTAATGCAACACCAGTCACAGGGGATTCGGGCTCACTCTAATGACCTTGTTTTAGCCAAATTACCTCAAAATTATCTTATAAATAAAAAGACCTTATCTCTGAACAGTCACATTCTGAGTTACTGGGACTTAGAACTCCAACATATAAATCTTGGAGAAACAAATTTAACTCATAACAGTCACTTTGGCTGTAAAAGTGGAGAAGGTAAAACTAGGGGATAGACACAGGACAGGAAAACCCAGAGAGTGTATTTCCAGGAGGAGGGGGAAGAGTTAACAGCACTCCAAGTGCCTCCAAGGTCAATAAAAAGGTAAAGACTGAAATTGTCCTTCAGAATTAGGGGCAAGGAAGGGACCATGACTTCGATAAGTGCTGCTTTGGACAGTGATGGGTGCCAAAGGCCAATCTCAGTTTATGAAATGTCTGGGAGTTCAAAGGTGCAAGCAACCCCTCAGGAAATTTGTCTGAGAAAGCCAGGAGAGAGCTATAGGTAACTGAAGACAGAGTCACAAGAGGACTTATTTTGTCAACAAATAATTATTAAATTCCCACTGTGCACACAGGGCTGAGGAAGTACATTAGATAAAACCTTGCCATTGGCAAGATCAATGTTTTGAGTTAATGGAGAAATTGCAACTATGTTTAAGAATTTCCATATATGATCAAAGACTGGAATACACAAAAACCATATCAGATGCTGAGTTTGGGAGTCAGGAGTAATCTATTTTTTTTTTATTGTTAGCAATTTGTTTAATGTAGTAATAATAAAAGCTATCACTAAGTATCACGTATTAGGCAATGTGCTAAGTGCCTTACACTATCTCTTCTAATTCACATAAAAACTGTATAAGGTAACTAGTATTATTTTCTTCATTTTACAAATAAGAAAGCTGAGACTTAATGAAATTAAATAACTCAGTGAAGGTCCAAAAGCTAGTAAAAGTGGACCCAAACATCATCCATGTCCATGCTATTAAAAAGAAATGCCAAAAACACATTTCAAAAGGAGTATTTGTGTTTGAAAACAGATGTGCTGAGGAGAGGTATTTTGTGTAATGTGGGAAAAATCAAGACAGAAACTATGTTATATAATTATGGCAAAAGAAAAACTGTTTATAGAGTCTCCCAGCACTTGTCATCTGCATTAGAGTGCAGACCTTGGCCGGGCACAGTGGCTCAAGCCTGTAATCCCAGCACTTTGGGAGGCCGAGACGGGCGGATCACAAGGTCAGGAGATCGAGACCATCCTGGCTAACACGGTGAAACTCCGTCTCTACTAAAAAGTACAAAAAACTAGCCGGGCGAGGTGGCGGGCACCTGTAGTCCCAGCTACTCGGGAGGCTGAGGCAGGAGAATGGCGTGAACCCGGGAGGGGGAGCTTGCAGTGAGCTGAGATCCGGCCACTGCACTCTAGCCTGGGCGACAGAGCGAGACTCCATCTCAAAAAAAAAAAAAAAAAAAAAAAATTGAGTGCAGACCTTGGTTAAATTCTATCATGAATCAAAGAATCCTGGGAGTTCCATGTTGTATGTATACCTCGCCTGCCAATCTGACATAAATTTCTCAAGAGTAGCTATGTCTTTATTACCCTTTGTTGTTCCCACCAAGCCTAGCTCAGTGATTTCACTGTAGGAGTCTAACGCTGAATAAATGTTTGCTTGAATTACTGAATGTTAAACAAAAATATTGAAACAGACAACAAAACAGTCCCAGTATCAAAACAAAGGTGCTGGGAGATTTTGAGAAAAACATTCCCCTTCTGAGACACCATTTTCTCCTCCTTGCTTAAATACACTGGGCCTTTGATGATATTTGACATCATTTCCTAGCACTGATTCACTGGCTCTGGGAGGGAAGGGTGAATCTCTTCTCTCCCACTGTTTCTTAGCAATGATAAAAGCAAGCCATTTCTATCATTTTTGGAAATGGAACAGAGATGCTTTACTTCCAGCTGCTTATTAGACATATAAATCAACACCAACAATCAATTGTACATCCTCACTTTGCTGTTAAGATCACTAATAGAATACAGTTGGCTCATACTATTAGCAGTCAAGGGTCATGCATAAATCTAACAGTAACTGGGAACTGCTTAATTCCAAAATCACATTTTTAAAGATGCATCAGAAAGAAGCTATTGTAACCCTTCATGCACCAAACTGGATTGGTTCTACTTTTGTAAATCCCTAATAGCATTTCTTCAATCGTTAGTACACTCCTATTTGCATGTGTAGTGAGGCATATAATGTC
This sequence comes from Papio anubis, assembly GCF_008728515.1. Taxonomy (NCBI): domain Eukaryota; kingdom Metazoa; phylum Chordata; class Mammalia; order Primates; family Cercopithecidae; genus Papio; species Papio anubis. The sequence continues at coordinate 67,776,888 of NC_044982.1, read as the reverse complement.
TAATGATAATTTGGGTGATCATGGTGTTATAATGCAATAGCATTTTAAAAGTAAAAGTTCACATGTATGAGAGGAATTTTCTGTCTCTAGACAACCGAAAGATTATTCAAAGGTCTAACTGCTTTTTCACATACATAATTCCAGCCACCAAAATTGATACCTTTGAGGGAAGTGTTGAAGAGTGGTTACATGTGTGGTCTGTGGAGTTAGACTACATAGGATTAAATCCAAGGTTTACTATTTATGTGATCTTGGAAAGTCAGCCTCTTTTACCTCGATTTCCTCAACCCTAAAAAGAAATACTATTCAATCATAAAACAGAATGAAATCCTGTCATCTGTGGCAACATGAATGAACCTGGAGGTAACTGTGTTAGTGAAATAAGCCAGACACAGAAAGACAAAACCACATGATCTCACTCTTATGTGGAATCTTAAAAAGTTGATTTCATAGACAGAGAGAGAATAATGGTTACCAGTGGTTGAGGAGGAAAAGCAGGAAGGAATACCAGGAGAGGTTGGCCAACTGGTACAAAGCTACAGTTAGACAGGAGAAATAAGTTTTGGTGTTCTATTACACAGTAGGGTGACTATAGCAAATAACAATGTAGTGTATATTTCAAGGTAGTGAGAAGATTTTGAATGTTGTCATCACAAAGAAATAAATGTTTATAGTGATGGGTATAATAATCACTCTGATTTGATTATTATACTATGTATACATGCATTGAAACATCACATTGTACCCCAAAATATGTACAATTATGTTTTAGTTATAAACACATACATTAAATTTAAAAATAGTACTGACATTTATTTGTTGCTTTGTGGTTAAAAATCAGATTAAAAATAAATAAAAATAAAAACAGGGTGAAAAGAATCAAAAATAAAAACAAATATGAAACATTGATAAGTAAAACAGTAATGTAGGTGACTTTCTAACCAGAGAGACATCTCATGTTTTATTGAAGAAAAATGGACATCACATAAAACTCACTATTTTAACCATTTAAAATAGTACAATTCAGTAGCTTTTAGTGCATTCACAATGTTGTATAACCATTGCCATTACCTAATTTTAGAGCATTTTCATCTCCTCTAAAAGGAACCTCACACCCATTGAGTAGACAGGCAGTCACTCTTCATTCCCCCACATCCCAGCCCCCTGGCAACCAGGAATCTGCTTTCCGTCTCTGGATTTGCATATTCTGGACATTTCATATAAATGGAATGGTACGAGAGAGAGTCAAGTAAATTCATTAAGCAGAAGTATTAGCATATATCTAGAGTTTTGAAGACAAATACCCAAAGAATTAGAAATAATTAAAAGGGTTTCTTCTGGGGATGGGGATGGAACTCAGGATAGAGAGCAGCAGCATGAAAGGGTGCTTTTCACTGAAAGTTCTTTAGTGTTCAACATGTGTGTATAGTGCTTTGATAATTAATTTTCTTTCAAAAAGAAATTGTTTTTAAAAATGAGGATAATATTAGTATTTAATCAGGTTGTTAGAAGGTTGAGTGACATAGTGGACATAACACCTGTGAAATAGTTGGCTCAGTGCCTGATGCACGGGAGATATTTGATAAATGTTAATTATTAGTATTATTATTACCACTAATAATTAATCAGGTTATCAGTGTTATAGAGCAATGGAAGTAGAGCCATTTTGGGGTCAGATCCCAGGGCACTTTGAAAATGAACAGTGCAGTACTGTGTATTTTATAGACATACCACTAATATAATATCAAAATAGTTCTTTAAATATAATTCTTAAGTTTCCTTCAGTCTTTTAGATGATTAAATTTTGATTGAGAAGAAAAAAGTCTTTAAAACTGAAACCTTAAAGGAGTTCTGCTACTTAAGTGTCATGCTGCCTAGTGAGTCATTGTTCAACCAGGTGGAGGGAAAGGTACTCTGGGCAGCCAACAATACAGGGCAGGAGGATGGCGTTGAGCTTCTGACCAAACAAAGGGCATAAGCAGAGATGTCTCTTTTCTCATTGTGACTTTCTATAGAAGTTAACACGTCAACACACCTTATTTTGGAACATGCTTTATCAATTCCACCAACTAAATGTTAACGACAAAGTGACAGGTGAGGGGCATCACGCTGAAATGAGGCTAACTGCCAGCACTAAAGTACTGCTTATCACAACCCAAATCTATGCTATGAGTGGCAGGTGGGTTGAAGATGCTCGGAACTAGAATAGACCTTGGTAACAGTATTAGTCAGTTTTCACATTACTATAGAATACCATCTGAGACTGGGTAATTTATAAAGGAAGAGGTTTAATTGACTCACAGTTCTGCATGGCTGGGGAGTCCTCTTACAAGAAATTTACAATCATGGTGGAAGGCGAAGGGGAAGCAGATACCTTCTTCACAAGATGGCAGGAGGGAGTGAGGAAGTGAAGGGGGAAGAGCCGCCCCCCCCCCCCCAACCCCCCTTATAAAACCATCAGCTCTCTTGAGAACTCAATCACTATCACGAGAATAGCATGGGGGAAACCACCACCGTGATCCAATCACCTCCCAGCTGGTCCCTCCCTCAACACCTGGGGATTACAATTCAAGATGAGATTTGGATGGGGACACAGAGCCAAATCATATCAGTAACCAACCCTCCAACTCTTAAATCCATTCTACCACATAATTTCCAACACTCTGCCCAGAAAACCAAGTAGTTGCTGAGGAATATGCTGCAAGCAATAGAAGTAGTCACAAGCAGGGAAGACAAAAGCTTTAAGGATTCCCTAAATAACAGGTCTCTTCTGGGAGACAAGGAGCTGTAGGTATTACTTAGAAAAGACTTCAAGCCTCTGTAACTTGAGACACAGCACCAGAAAAAAACAGAGCATGCTCCGGGGTTAAAATCCCAGCTCTGTCCCTTACCTTAGTTGAGTGTCTATTAGGTGAGGCTATTGAGAATCCAATGTCATAATATTTGTGAGGATTTATTATAATACTAATAATCCTTGGAAAGTACTTAGTTCTATGTCAAATAGTAAGTGCTCATTAAAAGTTATTATGTTTAATACTAGAAATATTTCTAATCAAAGCCACATACTCATTGAGGGAAGTATTCTTTTGACACAAACTGGACTGTTCATGTCACAATTGCAGAAAAATTGCACTCTGTCAAATAGTTTTTACCTTAGTACAATTGAAGCCATTGGGATAGAGAAACCTGAAAGTAGCCTCACTTCTTCCTATTGAGCTTAAGAGAGCGTTCAATGCTCCCTGATGAGCTGAGATTGGAATCTTTTTCCACTTCTAGGATTCTTACAGTACCTGTGTATGAGTCAGTTCTAGAAAAGAATAAACAAAACAATCACCTACTGACCTTGGAAGGTATCCAGATAGGAAGTCAATAAGGCAGTCTGCATGATTTGGGAAATATAAAGTCATCCCTGGTGTGTTTCTTTATAGGTATTATCTTCATTTGAAATATTGGTTTCAGTTGCTCTTGTGAAACCTATTGGCTTTTAGCCTATTTCTCCTCTCCAGATCTGTTACTGGGCATGAGTCTACATTGTTCCATAAAATCTCAAGCGGGAAAGGATGTTAAAGAATTTCTAGTTAAGCCTCTTTATGTTACAGATGAGGAAACTGAGGCATGAAGAGATTAAATGAGTTCTCCAATATCAAGATTAGAATATAAGCCTCTGGAATTCCAGTGCTAGTTCTTTTTTCTCTGTCATAAAGCTCTAATTTATTAGAGATGGAAATCGAGCACAGGAAGATTGATTTTAGCCAAAGCACAAAAGAACTAAATGCTTTGCTAGTTACTAGCATCCAGAATTACTGATTCTTGGTTAGTGTTCTAACTACAGAATAAAACTCTATTCCTAGCTACCAAAAGCAAGCAATTTAATAGCAAACTATGCTGAAATGGTTATGGTCACTGTTTACTCTCAACCACCATAGGATGCCAGGTAATACTAGCATGCTAATTAATCCTGCCCATCTGGCCAATGCAGTCTTCATAATTTATAATCCAAAGCCTTTGGGCACAAAGACCTATTAACATGCTAATATACCTTCTCATTCTAGCTGCTTTTCAATTAGTAATTATCTATAGACTGAGCCAAGGAGAGGCAATTTTTCCAAGTGATTAGCACGTTGGAAATCACGGTCAGCCTGGTTGCTGATTAACATTCTTTAGTTTTGGCAGTTAGCATTTCTCATTCCAGCAAATTACTCTAGTGGGTTCAGTTGGCAGCTTGGGGCCATGAAAACCCAAACCTATTCAATGGCCAATGACTATTTCAAGAAAATATAATTATGACATTTTGATATCAGAACTTGATTCACTTGACAAAATACATGAAAACATTTGTTTCAGCTCTCAAAACATTCTGGAGACAATTACAAAAATGCGAACATAAATATATATTAGATAATATTGTTGAGTTATTTATCATCTAAGGTGTGACAATGATATTATGGTATATAAGTCAGATGTTAAAGTATTTACAGGTGGAGGTTCATGATATCTGCAACTTACGTTCAAATGGTGCCGCCACAAATTAGATAAATTGAAAGAAACTGTGGCAAAATGTTAACCATGTTTTTGTTTCAAATAGATCTATTACTTTACCTTCACAAGGAAAGATTTGTACAATAAATGTTCATTTATAGAAAACTATATATTATATATGCCTAAAACACCATATATATAACCAATATTTGGATCAAGTGTCACTCCTTTAGTTTGTCAATGTTTTTCTCCCCTTCTCCCTGAATTGTTAAAAAACATAGGATTTCAAATGAAAAAAATTCAAAACATTCTAAACATATATAATGGCTCCTACATCTTAATATCTGTTGGGCTATAGAGATATCTGAGAAGACAACCATGCTCCCGCCACCAAAGTGTACAGCTGTAGTACATATTCTGATCATGCCATCCCAGCCTTCAGCTGCTTCAAAAATGCCCACTGACACAGATGTGAATGTTTCAGAGGCATCTACCAAGTAGCCACCTAGGCCACTCATAACACTTATTATGCTTTTACTTCAGAATCACCTTCACTTTTATTTGGTGTTAGTCACTCAGGATCAAACAGCAACATGCTTGAAAGCATGGCTTCATATAGCTATAAACATAACCAACTTTATATTATCTTTTAAAATTCTTTTGAAAACAACATAATTAACTGATTTGAATATAGTGGCAGAGTAATAATGGCACTGAATCTAATCTACTTGGCATAAAAATAAAAGATGTGGATGAGCAGACAAGTATTCCAAATATATTAAACCCCACAGCCCCCAAACAACCATAAGGAGCTTTTATCAAATGTGTTAAAGATGTAATCCCGAACTAAAAGCAACCACTGAGCGATGATTCAAGTAGCAAACATTCATTGAAACATCAGAGTACCATAGTTGACATTTCCATGTGCATTATGAATCCTCCTAATATCTCTTGCTGTTGATAAGACAAGCATGAAGTCATGTCAGTGCAATACAATGTTGTAGCTATTTTGAAAACAGCCCATTTCTCATTTAATAGCAAATTAATCAGGCCTAGACACTTTTCAGAGGACTAAATGTCGATAAATAAAATGTAAAATGTCACATTATATATTCATCTGCACCTTTGATGACACTAATTTCTATCCTTTATTTTTTCCTAAAGGAAACTAATTACTAGTAAAGAATTGAGAAATGCATTGTTCTATATTAAAGAAATAGATTTAATAATAATGCCAAGTACTCTATAATTACCTCTATAAAGTTAGAAATTATATACATTTCATTAAGGATGAACTACAAACCCTCATTATAGCCAGTTGTTGGTATACTCAATGCCAACACACACATGAAAACATGCACACACACAAACACATGCGCATACATACACACACAGAGAGAGAGAGAGACACACACATACATACTCTAGCCATTTGCAATTGATTCCAATTTTAAATAGAAATGATGACCTACCCCCTTCCCTCCTCCAAAATAGACCTAGGTTAATGGAAAAGTCAAAATATATAGAATTCCAAAAATATTGTGTCAACATTTAACTAAATGGAATTTAAAAAAAAAAAAAAAAAGAAACACCACAAAGGTTCTAACCTAAGTCATGCCTGACCTAATAAAATAATAATTAAACCAAATGGGGGGAAAATGTGATTTTTTTTCTTTGATGTTCATGCAAATCTGTACTTCTAAGAGAATTCTTAGTCTTATAGAACTTTATGTTTATGAATTCTTTTGGTATCAGAAATGAGTTCAAAAAGAACAAGGTTAATCAGGACAGAGAATGAAGTATGTGAAAAGAAACTGGAAACAGAGGAGTACAAAATTGGTGAACTCAAGAGAATTGCAGCTCAGTGATTTTTAACATTTAATCCTTTTTATTTTTTAGCACAGAATAATATTCTGACAAATCAAGTGAATGCAAAGATCCAAGATCCATTTTCTTGGATAGGATTTTTATCTCCTGCATTTTCCGAATGATTTCCGTTGCTTCTCCTTGCAAAGATCTTCTTTAAAACAAAGCAATCCTCTAAGTTTAAGATGAAATCTCTCAGTATTAAATGCTAATTTATTAGATGGTTGTAAAACTGCAATACCATCAACTCCAGCAATAATGAATCCCCATGGTCTCTCATTTCACACAGAACTTGACATATAATCTGAAAAAATGAAGAAACATAATCAAATGTCATTGTTAATGACATTCAATTATTCCACCTGTGACCTGAGCTATTATAACTGTTGCCTTACAATTGCAGCTCATCCAGTGGGAAAGCCAACTTCAAACATTATCATATCTTAAAGGTCACTCAGAAAGTATGCAATTATAACAAAATTTTGTGATAGTTATGAAAATGAATTCTTTTTTTATATTTAGCTCCAGATAATATTTGTTCTTTAAAAAATAAGCCATAGAATAGGAGTTAAAGTATTCTATTTACAGTATATTTTCCATCTCTCATACATTTTTTAAAACAAATCAAGAACAAATTTTCCCTGTCCTTTGTCCAACAATTTTTTCTCTTTTCTATGCAGCAGCTGTCATCAGTGACTTTCACCTCCATGGAACCTGCTAGGCATTTGCAGGTACAGAGTCAATTCGTTCCCCACTTCTTGCCCTGCCTCTCACTCCTCTCTTCCCTCTGTCTTCTTGAACTTGGCATGGACATACTCTTAGGCCTCTGGATCACTTCCAATAATAAGGAAAAAAAGAACAGTGAGTAAAAAAGCAACTCCCTGTTTTTTATTAGCCTAAACCAAAAAAAATTCCTGATTTTTACTAGTCTAAATCCAAGCTTTACATATAAAAATAAGCAAAACTTGAAAATAAGCTCTACCATTTAATTATATTTAGATCCTCATAACTTCCATTTGTTGAGAGCTTTCCACATGATAAGTACTGTGTTAGGTACTTTACACACATCTCATTTATCTGCTTCTTTCTTTCTCTTGGTTTGATTTTCACATGCAAAAATGCTCACTCGAAGTTACTGTCCATTGAGGAATTGATAAGAAAGAGAGAAATATTAGGATTTCCATATCCAAATAACCTTGGCATCAATTATTGCAAAACTGTCACTGGTACTTATATATTTGGCTAAGAATTCAAAGGGGGAAAGGGGTGGGAATAGCAGAAGCAGGAGAAGCCCAGGAGTTTCTGGGCCTCCTCTGAGTCCCAAATTACAGCACAGAACAGGAAGAAATCTCGCCATGGTGAGGAGGTTGTAAAGCAAATCTAAACTGCAATGTTGGTCAAAGAAGGAAAAGGAACAGATTAGACCAATGACAGATACTGAGTGATGAAGCCTCAGTAGGAAGTTAGAAGAACAAGAGAACTCAGGGTCCTGGAGAAGTGGGAACTGCAGGAAGGGCCCAGATTTGTTCTTCATACAGAATGTCAAGGCCTGCTGCAAGTTTTTATCTGCTTTTTTGAAATAGTTTGACTGTTTTCCCCAATGAGTTGACTGAACTGAGCAATTATTTTATTATAGAGACAATGAGACAGTTACTGTTAGAATGAGATAGGAATTTTGGCACCTCATTTCCAGAAAAGCAGCACTAACTCTTTAAAAAAATTGTTTTTCATTTGAGAAAGATTAAAAGTAATATATATCGACAAACACAAATGTTAACATAATACTGATGAAAAATAAATTATGTATGCTTTTTTGTACATTCAAAGCACAGAAAAAAAAATGCTATATATTGTTTATAAATGCATTTATATGTATATAAAAGTATTGAAATTGACTGGAGTGACTTCTTTTTTTCTCCAACATTAACTTTTTAACAATGTTTATTTAGCAAAACAATTGTTCAACTTTAGTCAACTATGTTTCTGCGGCTGGGGTCCAGGGAAGGAGGTAAGTAATTGGTTAAATTGTTGTCAGAAATTATTTAGAAAAAGCATCAATAGATAAATATTTTTCTCTTGAGTGTTTTCTTACACATGTGATCCAGTATTCTTTTTTTCTTTTTCCAGTTTATATTCTTGCTTTACCTCCACCTACGAATGATCATAGAATTAGACTCATCAAATGATTAGAATGAGTCCAACTTTCAGGAGAAAGTGATGACTTTCATTCTATTTAACCCTTTTCCAGTGGTTTAGCAAAATCAGACAGATAGACATTGTCCTCTTTCATGTAATTATAACTTGCAACAAGTAGTAGCAGGTAATATGGTGACATAAGCAAATTTATGATACTGTTTACCTATTCCCATTATCTATAACTAAAATTTTTAGTTTAAGCCCAATTAAAAGTAGCATGATTGAACTGTTGATGAGTCAAATTTTACCTGATCTATAAATTAAAATACCTATAAAACATTTTTATGCATAGATTGCTGTAAAGAAATAAAAACAGTGTTCGATATCCTTGGTAGGCCAAGGTTCTATACAAACACACAAAGAAAGCAGTATTTCTAGACATAACTCTTTTAAAAGGGGAGCTTTTTGTTTTTAATGTGTGGGGGATGGGGGTAGTTTTTCAGTTCCACTGGACAAATCAATCAAAACATGCAGATTGATCTGAACACGGAGTCATAGCCTGAATCCAGCATCCATTCTGTGATGCAGAGGAAATTTCTACATTTGTTAAACTACTCTGCCACAGTATCTTATCTTTCTCAGAGCATCTCTCAGCATCATCACGATCCATCAAAAAAAGTACAGTGACTACATAAATGAGAGTAGCCATTAGAATGAACTATTTCAGAGAGCAATGCCTTGAGGAAAGAACTGTTTGCATTATACATGGCCTTACACTCAGTTATCTCCCCAGACCACAAAGGGAAGATGGATATTCCTGGTCACATGAACAGTTTATGAGGTTCCGTACTATAAAGAGACATCTTCAGGGCCTTGTGTATGTACATTGTAAAACTTTGAGATATTTTATGTTACAACATACATATTTAATGTGATAATAAAATAGCTTATTTGTTTCAAAGTATCTTTTTATCCTTGCTTATATAACCAAACAGCTTGTTGCTATTGGCTAAATTTTCAAAACTTACTATTCACAGTAGCAGTGGGAACATGCCCAACTTCCACAGATATATAAATCCGATTCGAGAAGCTAACGACACATTCAGGATGAGTAATGTGACATCCATCTGGGAACACAATGTTGAGGATCGAGGAAACTTTTTAAGGCCCAGTGAGTTTCCTTAGTTTCATATTGTTTCTACAGGGAGATATTATTTTTTTATTTCCAAAAATGGTTAAATTACAAGCCAAAAACTATTCAGTAAATTGAACATACCAACATAAAAAAGCAAGGGACCCTTTGGACAATAGGCAGAAGTAGCACTAAACTAGTAAGGTGAATGGACAAAGTGTTGAAAAATCAGATCTTCAAATAAAAATTTACTTGAATGGCACCAAATGGCATTTTACTACCCGACCAATGTAGGCTACTTAAAGACTTGCCAGATCATCTTCATGCTATCTGTTACTGACAGTGCAGTTATTAGTCGGCAGAAACTCCTACTGTAAATTATTTTCTAGAACTAGCATGAGAAAGTCCTAGAGAAATGAGAGTCAATGTTGAGTCTTACGGGATCCCGAAGATTGAAATGTAAATAGTGGGTTGAATATCAAGCAGCACATTATTTCACAGCCAAAATATGACAAGGAAGTGAACTTACGCATCTGTCTTGCCTTGCTTTATTCTAAAGGTAGCCCAAAATGATGTTTAAAAAGAAATGTTCCTGAGTTATAGTGTTGAGTGGATCATTTAAGACAGTGTATTATAAGAAAAGAATAAGAATCTCAAATATTGTTCTATACTATTTGGAGAAAATTGCTTAAGATATTATTAGAGTAACTGCTTAATCAAAATATTTACCCACTTTGATCTGAGGCTATGTCTTCATAATCCAAAAGATTTGAGAATTTGAATTAAGTTTGGTAATTACTAGTTTAATCTACATAGCAATCAAAATTTATAACTCAAACTCTTAGGCTAATTTTTACTACATTAATCATATTAAGATAACAAATAACAGGTCTATTCATTTTCCTTTGGGAAAGACAATTTTATTCTAATATGTGTTCTTGGCCTAGCCTTTTTATGTAAATAATATAAATAAATAATATTTTTATTGATTTTCTATGAATGCTTTCTCAGTTTTTTTTAGTTTTTATCTAATTATATGGTACAATAATATCTGTTAGCATTGATCTAGGTGAGATGTTTTAAATGAAGCTCACTTACCATTTGATAGATGAACATTCAATAGTGTCATCAAAGCTACAAGAACTTTTAAATTGAAAGAAATAAACCTTTATCCTAATTTTCCATTTGTCATAAACTTTAGGTGGTTAGTGTCTTTCATAGTCTGACATTATTGCACATTACAGGACAATGGAAATGGCTATTTTGCTTTAAAACTGTCTCCTAATCTAAGTTGAGCATTGCTTTATTCCACTTACTGAGTATCTCTGTTTAACTATATTTTTTATTTACATTCCTCTTTGATAGCCAAAAGGCACTATGGGAAATAATTTCAGTCACTGTTTCTTGTATCTTTGTTGTTGTTGTTGTTGTTGTTTATAGTTACTTGAGAAAAATACAAAAATATGTCAGGTCAAATTATTCCCTGTTTAAAAATCCTCTCACCACTTCTTGTCTCACTCAGACAAAAAAACCAAACTGCTTACAATGGTCTATAGGGTCCTTTACAACTGTCCTACTCTCTCTATCCTGACCCCCCAACTCCTCTGGCCTCATCTCCTACCACCATCCCTTTGGACCCTTTTTGTGGTCTGGAAAGATGCCAAACATATCCTGCCTTAAAGTCTCTACCTGGGCTGCTCTGTCTGCTGTACAGAGACTAGACCACAAAGAAGCAAGGTAGAAACAGAAAGCAGAAGCGGTGATACTGGAATAATTCAGGTGAAGGATGATGGAACCAGGATGGTAGTGGTGGAAGTGGTAAGAATGGGAAGAAGATAATTGTTCTTTTTATTGTTATTGTTATTTCTAATAATTGTTATTTTTCTTCTTTGAACTTTTCTGTCTTTTTTTTTCTTGAGTTGTATTTTATTTTATTTTATTTATTTATTTTTTTATTATTATACTTTAAGTTCTAGGGTACATGTGCATAATGTGCAGGTTTGTTACATATGTATACTTGTGCCATGTTGCTGTGCTGCACCCATCAACTCGTCAGCACCCATCAACTCGTCATTTACATCAGGTATAACTCCCAATGCAATCCCTCCCCACCCCGCCATGATAGGTCCCGGTGTGTGATGTTCCCCTTCCCGAGTCCAAGTGATCTCATTGTTCAGTTCCCACCTATGAGTGAGAACATGCGGTGTTTGGTTTTCTGTTCTTGTGATAGTTTGCTAAGAATGATGGTTTCCAGCTGCATCCATGTCCCTACAAAGACACAAACTCATCCTTTTTTATGGCTGCATAGTATTCCATGGTGTATATGTGCCACATTTTCTTAATCCAGTCTGTCACTGATAGACATTTGGGTTGATTCCAAGTCTTTGCTATTGTGAATAGTGCCGCAATAAACATACGTGTGCATGTGTCTTTATAGCAGCATGATTTATAATCCTTTGGGTATATACCTAGTAATGGGATGGCTGGGTCATATGGTACATCTAGTTCTAGATCCTTGAGGAATTGCCATACTGTTTTCCATAATGGTTGAACCAGTTTACAATCCCACCAACAGTGTAAAAGTGTTCCTATTTCTCCACATCCTCTCCAACACCTGTTGTTTCCTGACTTTTTAATGATTGCCATTCTAACTGGTGTGAGATGGTATCTCATTGTGGTTTTGATTTGCATTTCTCTGATGGCCAGTGATGATGAGCATTTTTTCACGTGTCTGTTGGCTGTATGAATGTCTTCTTTTGAGAAATGTCTGTTCATATCCTTTGCCCACTTTTTGATGGGGTTGTTTGTTTTTTTCTTGTAAATTTGTTTGAGTTCTTTGTAGGTTCTGGATATTAGCCCTTTGTCACATGAGTAGATTGCAAAAATTTTCTCCCATTCTGTAGGTTGCCTGTTCACTCTGATGGTAGTTTCTTTTGCAGTGCAGAAGCTCTTTAGTTTAATGAGATCCCATTTGTCAATTTTGGCTTTTGCTGCCGTTGCTTTTGGTGTTTTAGACATGAAGTCTTTGCCCATGCCTATGTCCTGAATGGTACTACCTAGGTTTTCCTCTAGGGTTTTTATGGTATTAGGTCTAACATTTAAGTCTCTAATCCATCTTGAATTAATTTTCGTATAAGGAGTAAGGAAAGGATCCAGTTTCAGCTTTCTACTTATGGCTAGCCAATTTTCCCAGCACCATTTATTAAATAGGGAATCCTTTCCCCATTTCTTGTTTCTCTCAGGTTTGTCAAAGATCAGATGGCTGTAGATGTGTGGTATTATTTCTGAGGACTCTGTTCTGTTCCATTGGTCTATATCTCTGTTTTGGTACCAGTACCATGCTGTTTTGGTTACTGTAGCCTTGTAGTATAGTTTGAAGTCAGGTAGTGTGATGCCTCTAGCTTTGTTCTTTTGACTTAGGATTGTCTTGGAGATGCGGGCTCTTTTTTGGTTCCATATGAACTTTAAAGCAGTTTTTTCCAATTCTGTGAAGAAACTCGTTGGTAGCTTGATGGGGATGGCATTGAATCTATAAATAACCTTGGGCAGTATGGCCATTTTCACGATATTGATTCTTCCTATCCATGAGCATGGTATGTTCTTCCATTTGTTTGTGTCCTCTTTTATTTCACTGAGCAGTGGTTTGTAGTTCTCCTTGAAGAGGTCCTTTACATCCCTTGTAAGTTGGATTCCTAGGTATTTTATTCTCTTTGAAGCAATTGTGAATGGAAGTTCATTCATGATTTGGCTCTCTGTTTGTCTGTTACTGGTGTATAAGAATGCTTGTGATTTTTGCACATTAATTTTTAAAATTTAACAAAATTAACTTTTTTAAAGAAAAATACTGATAACAACTCCAAGATATATTTGAGTGGAATCTAACAGAAGCTAATGGCCATTTGAAGGAGGTTGAGGAGGGACAGTCCTTTAAAAAGGTTTTCAAGTTTTGGTTTGAGCAGCAAGAATCATGCTACCCGTAATCAAAACAGGAAACACAGAAGACGTAACAAGCTTTAAGTGTTATGACATTGAATTCAGGTGCCCACAAAACAGAGCTAACCAAGCACTATCTAGGCAGCAGTTGTACTTTTGGGTTGAAGAAAGTGATCTGGGTCTGAAATATAAAGTTCAGGAATCATTAACAGCAAAGTTGTTGTTAAAGCTTTGTGGTAATAACTGAAGAAGAGTGTGGACTCAGAGAAAAAGGAATGACGCCACGAAAGAAGAGCAGCCTGTATGTTGGACAACAACAAGGGGACATAAAAAGAGATGCAGAAGAGAACGGTGTCTCAAAGACTCCAGAATAAAGATGTATTAAAACTCATGACAAAACTGCAATTACTTTTGCACCAACCTAAATACTCAGGAGTACCAAACTTCATATGTACTACCACTATGTCAATTTATTTGACTCAGTGTAAAGGTCCATGCAGCTCTGAGAAAGATGTTTACAAGTGTTTTAAGTCCCTATTTAAAAACAGAACTTAGGTGTAGCAAGTTCCTTTCCATTATAAACTTGATAGACATAAAATTTGAACAAGCCTTTGATACCACCTTAGTATTTGTTTTATAATTTATATAATGCTCTTATTGTCTTATTTTAAGTGTATCCTTATAAAAGCCTTTCTGAACATTATTGGCTATATAATCTATAGTATAATGCCTGCTTTATAATTTAGATCTCCATTTCTATCCTATTAAGCCATCTGCAGTCTTCCTTAATATTCTTACCTTAAACACTGTCACTCTGAGCTTGATTCAGGTCAAGAAAGACTGTGGATGTTTCACCCGTCCAACTCTAAATGCAGAAATAGAAGTCTATGAAAACTTGCTTCGTTTTTATCTATTCCACTGTAAGGGCAAGTTCACACACTGCTGCTTTTTATTTTTTATGCATAAAAAAGTTTATTTGATATAAACTTTCTACTGAAATTTTCCTTTGACTTTAGTAGATATTTAAAACACCCTTTTTCCCAGTCAATCTGTGATTGGTGAGGTATAACAAGAGAAAAGGATGCCCTGGCAAAGAGCCTATTCTCTTATATCATAAAATATATTTATAATAAAAAAGTGATAAAATAGAACAGTTTGAGCTCTTCCCAGTCACTGAATGTTGTTCCATCCATACACCTACAAAGCCTCAGTTCTCATCTGTACACCCTAAGGAAGAAATTGACAAGGTAAATTTCTCATTTTCCTAATTTAAGGTGACTGAAGCCCTAGAGTCTCCTATAATTGATGTTCATGGACATTTAGGATTTACACTCTTCAGGAAATAGACAATTCATACATTTTAACACTCAAATCAACCTTGAGTGCCCTTCTATGCCTCTATAAGTAATAACGATGTGATGATCAATTTTGCACATTTTCTTACTGGCATCTTACATGGGCTGTGAAACTTTAATAGGGGTCTATTTCTGAAAATTATGCTATGTTGCTTCAGCTATTCTGATATTCAAGGATTTGGAAAGGTGAATCATTCATTCTGTTGCTTAGAGAGATATTTACAAAGAAAAGGAATCTGAATTTCCTTCCAAATCTAAAATTTTCTTTCAAAATGTGCTTTTGTTGAACATGTTATTGCTTACCAGGTGTCCCCTAAATAATGTCTTCTTTCTTAGAGGATAATTTCAGACTAGCACATTTGCAAGTGACCAACCTTTGTATGAAGAAATTTGTTTCTGTCAGCCAACTATCTCTTCGATCAAATGCAGTTGTGTTCATTTGGCCACACAGTGTTGACTTTCTCAACTATAAAATTGTACCAAAGAATGGACTTTTGTGTCCACCTGCTTCCTCCAGCCTGAAAAAATATATATGTGTATTGCATACACAGCATTAACAGGAAAATGAAACGAATGCACTGACTCTGAAGTATGATCTGCAGACAATCAGCATCACAGAACTTGTGAGAAATGTTCATTCTTGCCCCAGCCCTCAGACCTAGTGAATCATAATATACAGGAGTGGGGCCCAACAATCTGAGGTTTAATAAACCCTCTAAGCAATTCTGATGCAAATAAAACACATGTAAAGCACATTTTTAAAAATGATAATGTAGGGGAAAGTGGAAGGTGAGTAATTTCCAACTAATTAAGTCAAAATTTCTGGGGCTGGGGCCTAGACAATTATTTGTTTTTAAAGCTCCCAGGTAATTCTAATGAACAGCCAGATTTGAGAGCCACTGCTCTAGAGACACCATGTCTCAAGTGGTGAAAACCACTCTCCAAATTACTGGTTTTGCAATTTACTAGTTCTATTTATTGAGGTGCTTATTTTGTTGCCTTACTAGCTTGAGATGAGATTCTAAGTATTATTTGTATCTCGCCCCCGCAGTGCTTAGCACAATCCCATGCACACACTTTAATGAGAATATGTTTCAATACTTGATTCACAAAGAACGATTCTACTTGGTTCTTGCATCAAACTTCTGAAATAGGTAGATTATTATTATTTTTTAAAAAATAGGGTTCACAGAGAGTAACTGGCTGACTTTCTCACAACTAATCACAGCAGAACCTTAACCACCAACCCAGATATCTTTCTATCACAAAAGTTTCTCCTTTTCTTCAACTTCCTTTTGGGATGCAATTTCCACACTGCAAGTCTTTCCACTTAAGATTATAGGACCTTCTCCTATCCCATCTCCCTACTACCACTTCAGGGCCCAAATTTATGTCTTTCAAAAGGCACCCCTAGGTTTCAACATTCTCAGCAGCTTCGGAGAGTTAGAGCTATATCCACCCTGCAGAGACAGGAGGCATCGTTCATTTCAAGTTGTTAAAATGCGGCAAATAAAGAATACAATCTTTACTAAGAAAATTCTCAAAAGGGAGGGAAGTAGGTAATAAAATGAACATGTCTCCGGGTTTATTAAGCTTTACCACCAATAAAAGGAAATCATCAAGTGGATGTGACAGTATACTTTTTTCTAAAAGAATTTTCCATGGTTTTAATCAGAGCTTTCAGATGGCTCAACACTTACTGTCATGAAAATGTGGACCCAATGAAGTCATAACCTGAGTAGCATGCAAATATTTCCCCATGAGGGCCATGCACCATCTGCAAGAAAGGCCTGTAAATAATCCTTCTTTTCCTTCCAAATCCAAACGATTATACAGTACACAAGCCTTATTTACAGACGGATCACTGTACACACTCTCATTAGAAGCTTCAGAGTGTTATTTCCTTTTTCCTAGCATCTAAATTTTGAATAATCGATCTGCATTCCTCAGAGTGTGGGTGGGCTATGTGAAATATTTTAGGTCTTGATCAAAAGTGTATTCGGGGGGCAGCCTCTGCCCTTGGACAGAACCAGCATCTGTCTCGATTATCAGTGTGCTAAAGAAGTCAATCTTAAGGCATATATTATGTTTTTTCCAGAAGTTGTACAATTCCAAAGACTTTGTAAGTTTTTTTACTGCATTCCCATAATAAAATTTAAACCTTGATAATCCAAATAGGGAACAAAGCTAAAGAAACAGGATTATGTAAGATTATATCTGCATCCTTGATTCAGATAAGAAGATACATTACCATTCAGGAGGGGGAAAATCCATGAACCTGCCAGTGAAGATGTTAATGCTGCAATGTTATATGAAGTCCTCTGGTGTCAGATCACACTCCCTCCTATGACCAAGAAAGGCCACACCTTCTCCCTGATGGTCACCAAATAAGAAAAAGGAAGTGAGCTGGTAAACAAGCAGAAAAGGATATTACAGTAAAACTAAAATTAAAGATTTAAGACAGAAATGATAAGAAGTTGTTAACAGGATAACCCTCATGTAAGGAGCACTGAGAAGAGAAGCTAACATGAAAATGTTTCTTCATAATCAAAATGTAGAGGTTACTAATACAAGATATAGAATCAATAGCCTAAATTCTAATTGTGAATCCACTAATTTGTGTGATCTCTGATAGCTTATTTCACCTTTATATGCCTCAGTATCTTGATCTGTGAAGTGGGGAATGGTTTCCATGAAAGACGCTTGGCACATAGCACACAGTAATACTTGCTATTATTATTCCTTGAGACCTTCTTTAGACTAAGAAGAGTATAATGTAAAACCTACAGAATAGAAATTGAAGGTGGCTCTTTTGGCTCACCCTAGCTTTAACCTTGTACTCCTAGCCATGGTAATAACAGCTTCCTCTTCAGTAATTCACACCTGTGGCCTCCTTACTTTTCATGACCATCTTCAAATATCTTCAGCTCTTTTCCTCCCTTATGCTTAATACATAAGTTGCAAAGACTTTCAAGTCTAAATTATTTTAATTGTACAAGAACTCTATCCTGCAGATTATGCAAGAAAACGAATGAATTTTGCTAATGTAGGGTATAAATATCATATGTAACTTTCAAACCTATAGTAAATCAAGGGTTACTCCATCTGGAAAGACTGCCAGCAGAGATGAGCTGACTTCACTCATATTTATTTTGTAGAAAAAGTACCCAGGTCAAAATAACTAATATTTGAGATGGACCCAAGAACTACTGAGGTTCAGGACAAGATTTAAATAGCTGGGCTACATCATGTATGTATACACCAAGGCAAGCATCTTCCAAATTCCACTGTGTTATTTATACCCAATATGTTTCCTCTTCTATAATGTTAATCTACTCAGTAAATACTTAAAAATAAAGCTTAAGAGAGGTTCCAAGATGGCTGAATAGGAAGAGCTCCAGTCTACAGCTCCCAGCATGAGCGACACAGAAGACAGGTGATTTCTGCACTTCCAACTGAGCTACCAGGTTCAACTCACTGGGGCTTGTCGGTCAGCAGGTGCAGCCCATGGAGTGCAAGCTGAAGCAGGGCAGGGCATTGCCTCACCCGGGAAGTGCAAGGGGTCAGGGAATTCCCTTTCCTAACCAAGGGAAGCCATGACAGATGGTACCTGGAAAATCGGGACACTCCCACCCTAATACTGCGCTATTCCAATGGTCTTAGCAAACGGCACACCAGGAGATTATATCCCGTGCCTGGCTCAGAGGGTCCCATGCCCATGGAACATCACTCACTGCTAGCACAGCAGTCTGAGATCGAACCGCAAGGCAGCAGTGAGGCTGGGGGAGGGGCATCTACCATTGCCGAGGGTTGAGTAGGTAAAAAAAGCCACCAGGAAGCTCGAACTGGGTGGACCCCACTGCAGCTCAAGGAGGCCTGCCTGCCTCTGTAGACTCCACCTTTAGGGGCAGGGCATAGCTGAACAAAAGGCAGCAGAAACTTCTGCAGACTTAAACATCCCTGTCTGACAGCTTTGAAGAGAGTAGTGGTTCTCCCAGCACAGAGTTTGAGATTTGAAAACAGACAGACTGCCTCTTCAAGTGGGTCCCTGACCCCTGAGTAGCCTAACTGGGAGACACCTCTCAGTAGGTGCCAACTGACACCTCATACAGCTGGGTGCCTCTCTGACACTAAGCTTCCAGAGGAAGGATCAGGCAGCAACATTTGGCGTTCTGCAATATTTGCTGTTCTGCAGCCTCCACCGGTGATACCCAGGCAAACAGGGTTGGGAGTGGACCTCCAGCAAACTCCAACAGACCTGCAGGTGACAGTCCTGACTGCCAGAAGGAAAACTAACAAACAGAAAGGACATACACACCAAAATCCCATCTGTACGTCACCATCATCAAAGACCAAAGGTAGATAAAAACACAAAGATGGGGAGAAACCAGAGCAGAAAAGCTGAAAATTCTAAAAATCAGAGCGCCTCTTCTCCTCCAAAGGAATGCAGCTCCTTGCCAGCAATAGAACAAAGCTGGATGGAGAATGATTTTGACAAGTTGAGAGAAGAAGGCTTCAGACGAATGGTAATAACACACTTCTCCGAGCTAAGGGAGGATATTTGAACCCATCACAAAGAAGCTAAAATCCTTGAAAAAAGATTAGATTAATGGCTAACTAGAATAAACAGAGTAGAGAAGACCTTAAATGACCTGACGGAGCTGAAAACCATGGCACGAGAACTACGTGACACATGCACAAGCTTCAGTAGCCAATTCAATCAAGTGGAAGAAAGAGTATCAGTGATTGAAGATCAAATGAATGAAATGAAGCGAGAAGAGAAGTTTAGAGAAAAAAGAGTAAAAAGAAACAAACAAAGCCTCCAAGAAATATGGGACTATGTGAAAAGACCAAATCTATGTCTGATTGGTGTACCTGAAATTGACTGGGAGAATGAAACCAAGTTGGAAAACACTTTTCAGGATATTATCCAGGAGAACTTCCCCAATCTAGAAAGGCAGGCCAATATTCAAATTCAGAAAATACAGAGAATGCCACAAACATACTCCTTGAGAAGAGCAACTCCAAGACACATAATTAGATTCACCAAAGTTGAAATTAAGGAAAAAAATGTTAAGGGCAACCAGAGAGAAAGGCCGGGTTACCCACAAAGGGAAGCCCATCAGACTAACAGCAGATCTCTCAGCAGGACCTCTACAAGCAAGAAGAAAGTGGGGGCCAATATTCGACATTCTTAAAGAAAAGAATTTTCAACCCAGAATTTCATATCCAGCCAAATTAAGCTTCATAAGTGAAGGAGAAATAAAATCCTTTACGGACAAGCAAATGCTGAGAGATTTTGGCACCACCAGGCCTCCCTTACAAGAGCTCCTGAAGGAAGCACTAAACGTGGAAAAGAACAACCAGTACCAGCCACTGCAAAAACATGCCAAATTGTAAAGACCATTGATGCTAGGAAGAAACTGCATCAACTAATGAGCAAAATAACCAGCTAACATCATAATGACAGAATAAAATTCACACATAACAATATTAACCTTAAATGTAAATGGGCTAAATGTCCCAATTAAAAGACCCAGACTGGCAAATTGGATAAAGAGTCAAGACCCATCAGTTTGCTGTATTCAGGAGGCCCATCTCACATGCAGAGACACACATAGGCTCAAAATAAAAGTATGGAGGAAGATCTACCAAGCAAATGAAAAACAAAAAAAAACCAGGGGTTGCAATCCTAGTCACTGATAAAACAGACTTTAAACCAACAAAGATCAAAAGAGACAAAGAAGGCCATTACATAATGATAAAGGGATCAATTCAACAAGAAGAGCTAATTATCCTAAATATATATGCACCCAATACAGGAGCACCCAGATTCATAAAGCAAGTCTTTAGAGACCTACAAAGATAGTTAGACTCCCACACAATAATAATGGGAGACTTTAACACCCCGCTGTCAACATTAGACAGATCAATGAGACAAAAAGTTAACAAGGATATCCAGAAATTGAACTAGCTCTACACCAAGCAGACCTAACAGACATCTACAAAACTCTCCACCCCAAATCAACAGAATATACATTCTTTTCAGCACCACATCGCACTTATTCCA
Organism: Papio anubis; assembly: GCF_008728515.1. NCBI lineage: Eukaryota > Metazoa > Chordata > Mammalia > Primates > Cercopithecidae > Papio > Papio anubis. The sequence continues at coordinate 67,755,917 of NC_044982.1, read as the reverse complement.
AAACTGACCACATAGTTGGATGTAAAGCACTCCTCAGCAAATGTAAAAGAACAGAAATTATAATGAACTGTCTCTCAGACCACAGTGCAATCAAACTAGAACTCAGGATTAAGAAACTCACTCAAAACTGCTCAACTACATGGAAACTGAACAACCTGCTCCTGCATGACTACTGGGTACATAACGAATTGAAGGCAGAAATAAAGATGTTCTTTGAAACCAATGAGAACAAAGATACAACATACCAGAATTTCTGGGACACATTTAAAGCAGTGTGTAGAGGGAAATTTAAGGCACTAAATGCCCACAAGAGAAAGCAGGAGAGATCTAAAATCGACACCCTAACATCACAATTAAAAGAACTAGAAAAGCAAGAGCAAACACATTCAAAAGCTAGCAGAAGGCAAGAAACAACTAAGATCAGAGCAGAACTGAAGGAGACAGAGACACAAAAAAACCCTTAAAAAAACTGATGAATCCAGGAGCCGGCTTTTTGAAAAGAACAACAAAATTGATAGACCACTAGCAAGACTAATAAAGAAGAAAAGAGAGAAGAATCAAATAGATGCAATAAAAAATGATAAACAGGATATCACCACTGACCCCACAGAAATACACACTACCATCAGAGAATACTATAAACACCTCTGTGCAAATAAACTAGAAAATCTAGAAGAAATGGATACATTCCTGGACACATACACCCTTCCAAGACTAAACCAGGAACAAGTTGAATCTTTGAGTAGACCAAAAACAGGCTCTGAAATTGAGGCAATAATTAATAGCCTACCAACCAAAAAAAGTCCAGGACCAGACGGATTCACAGCTGAATTCTACCAGAGATACAAAGAGGAACTGATACCATTCTTTCTGAAACTATTCCAATCCACAGAAAAAGAGGGAATCCTCCCTAACTCATTTTATGAGGCCAGTATCACCCTGTTACCAAAGCCTGACAGAGACATAACACAAAAAGAGAATTTTAGACCAATATCCCTGATGAACATTGATGCAAAAATCCTCAATAAAACAGTAGCAAACTGAATTCAGCAGCATCTCCAAAAGCTTATCCACCACGATCAAGTGGGCTTCACCCCTGGGATGCAAGGCTGGTTCAACATACACAAATCAATAAACATAATCCATCATATAAACAGAACCAAAGACAAAAACCACATGATCATCTCAACAGATGCAGAAAAGGCCTTCGACAAAATTCAACAGTACTTCATGCTAAAAACTCTCAATAAACTAGGTATTGATGGGATGTATCTCAAAATAATAAGAGCTATTTATGACAAACTCACAGCCAAAATCATACTGAATGGGCAAAAACTGGAAGCATGCCCTTTGAAAACTGGCACAAGACAGGGATGCCTTCTCTCACCACTCCTGTTCAATACACAGTTGGAAGTTCTGGCCAGGGCAATCAGGCAAGAGAAAGAAATACAGGGTATTCAATCAGGAAAAGAGGAAGTCAAATTATCCCTGTTTGCAGATGACATGATTGTATATGTAGAAAACCCCATCATCTCAGCCCAAAATCTCCTTAAGCTGATAAGCAACTTCAGCAAAGTCTCAGGATACAAAATCAATGTGCAAAAATCACAAGCATTCTTATATACCAATAACAGACAGAGAGCCAAATCATGAATGAACTCCCATTAACAAGTGCTTCAAAGAGAATAAAATACCTAGGAATACAACTTACAAGGGATGTGAAGGACCTCTTTAAGGAGAACTACAAACCACGGTTCAATGAAATAAAAGAGGACACAAACAAATGGAAGAACATTCCATGCTCATGGATAGGAAGAATCAATATCGTGAAAATGGCCATACTGCCCAAGGTAATTTATAGCTTCAATGCCATCCCTGTTAAGCTACCAATGACTTTCTTCACAGAATTGGAAAAAACTACTTTACAGTTCATATGGAACCAAAAAAGAACCCGCATTGCCAAGGCAATCCTAAGCCAAAAGAACAAAGCTGGAGGCGTCATGCTACCTGACTTCAAACTATACTACAAGGCTACAGTAAACAAAATAGCATGGTACTGGTACCAAAACAGAGATATAGATCAATGGAACAGAACAGAGCCCTCAGAAATAACACCACACATCTACAACCATCTGATCTTTGACAAACCTGACAAAAACAAGAAATAGGGAAAGGATTCCCTATTTAATAAATGGTGCTGGGAAAACCGGCTAGCCATATGTAGAAAGCTGACACTGGATCCCTTCCTTACACCTTATACAAAAATTAATTCAAGATGGATTAGAGACTTAAATGTTAGACCTAAAACCATAAAAACCCTAGAAGAAAACCTAGGCAATACTATTCAGGACATAGGCATGGGCAAGGACTTCATGTCTAAAACACCAAAAGAAATGGAACCAAAAGCAAAAATAGAAAAATGGGATCTAATTAAGCTATAGAGCTTCTACACAGCAAAGGAAACCACCATCAGAGTGAACAAGCAACCTACAGAAAGGGAGAAAATTTTTACCCTCTACTCATCTGACAAAGGGCTAATATCCAGAATCTACAAAGAACTCAAACAAATTTACAAGAAAAAATCAGAGAGTCCCATCAAAAAGTGGGCAAAGGTATGGACAGACACTTCTCAAAAGAAGACATTTATGCAGCCAACAGACACATGAAAAAATGCTCATCATCACTGGCCATCAGAGAAATGCAAATCAAAACCACAATGAGATACCATCTCACACCAGTTAGAATGGCAGTCATTAAACAGTCAGGAAACGACAGGTGCTGGAGAGAATGTGGAGAAACAGGAACACTTTTACACTGTTGGTGAGACTGTAAACTAGTTCAACCACTGTGGAAGACAGTGTGGCGATTCCTCAAGGATCTAGAACTAGAAATACCATTTGACCCAGCCATCCCATTACTGGATATATACCCAAAGGATTATAAATCATGTTTCTATAAAAAGACACATGCACACATATGTTTATTGCGGCACTATTCACAATAGCAAAGACTTGGAACTAACCCAAATGTCCATTAATCATAGACTGGATTAAGAAAATGTGGCACATAATCACCATAGAATACTATGCAGCCATAAAAAAGAATGAGTTTATGTCCTTTGTAGGGACATGGATGAAGCTGGAAATCATCATTCTGAGCAAACTATCACAAGGACAGAAAACCAAGCACCGCGTGTTCTCACTCATAGGTGGGAATTGAACAATGAGAACACTTGGACACAGGCTGGGGAACATCACACACCAGGGCCTGTCATAGAGTTGGGGGTGCAGGGAGGGATAGCATTGGGAGATATACCTAATGTAAATGACGAGTTAATGGGTACAGTACACCAACATGTCACATGTATACATATGTAACAAACCTGCATGTTGTGCACATGTATACTAGAACTTAAAGTATAATAAAAATAAATAAATACAAATAAAAATAAAGCTTAGTATAAACTTGATATATGGTCTAATCAACTCTCTTCAATCTGACCAAAATCAATATGTTTTAAAGCCAAGATTCTGGCCATGTTTAAGAATTGATGCTACCGGCAGGGTGTGGTGGCTCACGCCTGTAATCCCAGCACTTTGGGAGGCTGAGGCAGGCAGATCATGAGGTCAGGAGATTGAGACCATCCTGGCTAACACAGTGAAACCCCGTCTCTACTAAAAAATGTAAAACATTAGCCGGGCGTGGTGGCGGGCGCCTGTAGTCCCAGCTACTTGGGAGACTGAGGCAGGAGAATGGTGTGAACCTGGGAGGCGGAGCTTGCAGTAAGCTGAGATCGCGCCACTGCACCCCAGCTTGGGCAGCAGAGCGAGACTACGTCTAAAAAAAAAAAAAAAAAAAAAAAGAATTGGTGCTACCTATTTCTTTCTAAAACTAATATTCATGGTCCTGTGTATTAGCTAAGCTTCTTCCAAAACGTTTGTGTATCTATCGTGAAATAAAAAACAACCGACTATTTATTTAGGCAACTTCCCGATGTCTTTTTCAGCACTGAATTGATAATTAATCTGACTCTGAGACACAATAGAGAAAAAATGTTAATATATTAGTGTGCTTCTGACTGGATTTAATTTTTAAATTACCTCAAAGAGCTCAATAGCATGTTGGTGATTTATAGGGCAATTTCTATGTGAACAGTTATTAGACTCCTAGTGACAATCCAACACATGAGACATCCTGTTTTATGAAGAAAGGAAGGAGTAGTCAGAGAGACCTGAGGTGATTTCTACTTATTTTCTTTTTTGGAATAAGAAAAACCAGTGTTTCTTTGCATACCCATTCTGCTAGACAAACATTTCTCAAGTGGCATTCCACAAAATGCCAATCTTTCCACATTTGCCACTGCAAAACTGAAGGGTTATTCTGCTTCTGTTGGGGATATGCTGGAATACAGGGAATGATAACAAAATGAAAACTTTCAAGAAGATGATTAGGTGAGACCAGTTCCACAATCTACTTGTTCAAATCAACTCCATTACCTCTAATAGGTTCAAAAGCCTGCTTGGGGTAGAGCCTGGTGTTTGGTAGTACAGAGTACCAACACATACTAATCCTAGATCCAATCCCTATTCTGGAGTCTCTGTTATTTCATTATATATTATGGTGATAGTGATACCTATTTTCGAGAGTCACTATGAAGATTATTTTGGATAATTCATGTAAAAAGTCATCCATATAATAGGTACTCAATAAAGAATATACATTTTCCTACTTTCTGTGCTTTTATTTCCTTCAATAGGTTTTTTTCCATTTAATATTATTTATTACTTGAATTAGATAAGTGTGAAATATTAAGTTAATTCTTGGGATATCTGAAAAATTAAAGTGAGGGGTAGGTTGAGGAAGAATCCAGTAACAGGGTTAGATGGAATCTAAGATCATTGGGAAAAAATCATAGCATCTTCGATTTGTAAGGATCTATATCTCACAAGAAAGTAAAGATCGTCGGAAAGCATTGAATGAGATTTGAAAGCAAGACTAAATTAAGCCATCGAGCAGACATTTAGCTGTGCATAACAAGCAAAATGAAAGATTAACAGGAATCACTTAGACAACACAAATCAGCAGAACAGGGCCTTGCTTTCCTCAAATATTCACATATTTCAGAACAATAGTCTGTTCTCTTCAATTATTCAGTAATTGCTTCAATTCTGTAATTTGTTTGCTACACATATAGATATGGCCTATTTCTTTGAGATTCTACAAAGAAGAAAATGGCTACTTAGTTGTACTCTGGTCATGAAAAAGCAATTTAAAAAGCAATCAAGCCATTTGGTTAAAGGCAGACCAGGAGAGTGCAAATCTAAGATTACAGTGCACTTTTATGAGTCATCCAGGGCTCAAAGAATATTGCAGCTTTAGGATCAACCTAAAGAACATATCCCAAACTTTATGGCCTCTATGTAGTTAAGGAAATACAATTTCACTCTTTCCTTCTGTCCAGGCACTATACAAGATTATTTATCAGGTGGGAGGCAGAAGAAATAGACAAACCCCTAAGGCCTGTCCCATCAGAGTCTGCTTTGTTCAAAGGTACATTTCCCTTTATTAGCCTGTACTCTTAGGCTATGGCTGTAAACAGAATAAACAGTAGAACTGAGGCTACTGTCCAAGTAGTTCACTAAAACTCCTCCTTTCATTGCAAATGTCTCAGTGCTTTTCACCCTAAATTATACATATACTATCATAATTTTATATTACATTTCATTTTCCATGTATAGATAGACAGACATATGTTAACTAAGGAATTCATCTGAGATTATAATGTATTCTGTTTGCCATGCTTGGTAATGAAGAATAAGGCATTGAATTATAAAGTTCCTAACGTCATTGACATGGCAAGATGAATTCCATTCTGGTCAGTAAAAAGAGAGTTTATTTTTCTAAGGTCATGAAAATCAAGTTAAGTTTGTATAATTCATGAAGTTTTGTTTAAATTATTTTTAAAAGCAGAATTATATGTAGGTCAAAAGCTAAATGACACTATTTTTGAAATACATTTTCTGTCTTATCCCTTGATATGTAGTTTCATTCCTATTGTCACTATCTTAGTTCAGACCTTGATTTTTTCTTATCATGACTATTGTGATGGTCTTTTAACAGGTCATAATGTCTCCAAGCTTGTACCCTTCCAATCTGTCAGTTCATGCTGCCACCAAATTTTTAAATTAAAACCCCAATAATAAAGCACCATCTAAAGTGTTTCAATAACACCCCACCACTACTATCTTTATTGCTTAGAAGAAAAAGTCACTAACACCCCACCACTACTATCTTTATTGCTTAGAAGAAAAAGTCACTAACACCCCACCACTACTATCTTTATTGCTTAGAAGAAAAAGTCACACAGTTACACAGCATGTATGTGACTACTTCAAGGCCTGTAGAACCTTGAACAATTTCCTCAGGCTCATTTCTCACCAATTATCCATTAGCATCGATTACTTGCACTTCTCCAGGTATGACGCATTTCATGTCCCTGTGTTTGCGTGTTGCTTCCTTCACTTTGTCCGCAAATGAATAATCATCTTTAATACAACCCTGGTTTTTCTTTGGTGTTTTCCCTGGTGTCTATCCATCTCCGGGATGAACTGACCAATTCATCTTTGGTGTCCTGATACTATGGAACTCCATTTGTTGAAATTATATTCAATCTTCAAAGCCAATATTAAATGTTTTCTCCCTAAATAGGATAACCATCTGATATTTCTTCCAAACTGGAATGCTTTAAAGAGTGTAAGAGGGCCTACTAATAGTTACCCTAGGACAATAGACGTAAACTGGAGGTATCCCACACAAACCAGGACATATGCTTGTCCAATCCATAAAGACCCTGTTTGATGAGCAAAATTGAAAGAGTCCTTCCACCTTATACTTCTCTTATACCATTGCATCCTTGCAGTATTCTCATGTTTGTCTTATCCCTATCAATGAGTCATATGCTCCTTAAGGGCAGGAATTATATTTTATTCATCTTCATATTCTCTACAATACCTGCCACTTTGCTTCACATATAAAAAGTATTTAATAAATACTTGTTATCTTAATGGATAAGTGTGATGCTATCTATGGCAGTATGAAGAAACACAGCTAGATCTCTTAAATGACAGAACTTGTCGATTTCACTCTAATTAGCACCATGTTCATAACTAAACTAACGAATCTGTGTCAACTGTGCTTTGAAATGCCAGCAATTTGTTTCACACATTCTTGAATTTGAGAAATGCTTTCTTCTGCATTGGGCTTCTGATATGTCTTGGTGATGAAGACAGACATCTAAACTTATAATTTTTCCTAAATAAAATTACTTTTGAAGAAATTATCTTCCAAAATTATTTGGCTCATTTAAAAACAAATTGTGCTTTCACTTGTTTTTTAGAAATATTATTCCATTTAATTAATTCGGTCATATGCCAAAATACTGAGAATCTCAAGAAACAGCTAAATTATTTGATTCCAAAATTAAAAAATGTTATAAGTACATACCAAAGAGAAATTTTATTAACTAATAATTTTGAAGATGTCACATTCAGTGACTAGATTATAGCTGATCATTAGAAAATTTTTACAGATACATTTTTTTCCAGAAACTTATAAATTTCTCAAGGAATTCAAACACAGCATCTCCTATTAGAATCTTTAATCTAAAATACTTTTTAAATATAGTCTAATGAGAAAGAAATGCTACTTTTCTTAACTTTGTATCAAGTGGCTCTGTGTCTAGACAGTTAAGTACTTTTTGTGGAGGAACCATGAAAGGAAACCAGCCCTGAACCATACCGTTTTCTGATTAGATTATGCCTCCAACATGGGAGGTTATCCATTGCAGATAATCAAATGCATTGTCACATTTCACATTGCTATTGTCGATGGACCAGCAATCCAGACTCAAGGAAATGTTACTTCCAATAACTGAGATCTGGCTTTTGTCAGTAACTATATAACTGCTTGAAAAAGAAACAATTCTACTTCTCAATCTCTGCCAATTTGTCAAGGCTTGATTACTTCATACCATTTTCTGAAGTTAGAATTTAATTTATTCCACTTGACTTAAAATATAAGTACTTAGTAATATCTAGGTTATAGGACTCTCATAGTGCGGTAGACAGTACTTAAAGTTATTATTTAAAAAACAAGTATTTGAGTAGAACCTATCCAGCACATTTCCCCCAGACTGATCTTAACAAATTTGCTCACTTCCCCTTCCTACCAACTGCAAAACACAACAAACACAATACCTATGGAATAACATCACAACCAATCGCCAAATGTCACCCTCATTCTCAAGCAATAGATGCTGGATACTTTTCAATAACAGGTAAATCTATTTTCATTCATTTATATCTTCTGCCTAGTTAAAGGGAATTTATAGAGGCTCATAGAAATGCATACAATAGAATGGGTTTTTTTTAAATAAGTAGATTTTAAAAAATCAAAACTAAAAGAAACTAGGATAGGGTAATATGAAACCAGGATTCAAATTAGACATAGAAATGTATACCATAAGCCCTATATACTTACTGAAGATGGCCTGTAAATTTGACTAAGGCTTCTAGCAGCCAAAGGAAAAAGAGAATTCTTAGAATTAATATAATAGAAACCGTGATTTCTCAGGAGAAGCTCCAATTTCTCAAATCTGATTTTTTAAAGAAATCTCCCCAAGGGCACTCATTTAGGGGATTTTATGAGTTAGACTGGACGTTGTTCTTTTCTTCCCACTTCTAGTGAGTGAGTGAGTGAGTTTTAATGATGTAATAAGCATCTGTGAATCTACCACAGATGACCAGAGCTAGGACCTTGACAATAACCTATACCACCTCTATGCTCCCAACCCAGCCCAATCCAGACTTCTCCAAGAAAAGTAACCATCATCCTGTATCACATGCTCCTCATTACCTTGGGTTTCTTTATATATATATATATATATATATATAGCATTTTATATGTACTCCTAAAATTTTACTCTCTCCTATTTTAATTGTTTGCAACTTTATAAAAATGGGTATCATTTGGTATGTGATTTTAGGACTTATTCTCTCACTTAACATTGTATTTCTAAGATTCATTTATACTATTGTATGTTGCTATAATTCATTTGTTTTGATTCCTTAATAAACTTCCATTGTGTGACTATAACGCCGTTCCTTCATTTACTCTCTTTGGTGGATGTTTGGATTATTTTGAGGTTTTTGCTATTGTGAATAGTGGTACTGTGAATATTGTGTACATGACTCCTGCTAAAAATGCACAGGAGTTTCACTTGGTAACATATCTAAAAGTGAAATTGCTGGGTCATCAAGTATGGATCATATTTAACAACATCCCCTTAATAAATATAGCCACTTACAGATAAGTGCTCCATAAAGGGTGGAACTTCACACGGTGCATAAAGAGGAGGACATCAGAGCATAATTCACTTAAAGTCATTCACTGCTCTCCTATAATGTGACTTGATCCAGGGGTAACATTTATTAAGAGAAATAGATAGATTGCCTGTCCCTCTATGAATATTATTCCCTAAGTGAGCTTTAGGAAAGAGTTGAGCAGCAGGGAACTCAAGGTTAATGTTTCTGTCAGGAACCTAAAAAGTAGATTGACTATGTGGTTGATTAAGATTAGGAAAAAGTATATGCATTTGTTCCTACACAACAGTGTTGCAGGTAGTTACCCGTTCTTCCTTGAAGGCTTTTTTCCAATGTCCTTTAAATTTTCCTAATGGTATCAACTCTGCCTTTCTCCTTAGCACATTGGACTCTCCCTGTAAACAAAGTGCTTCTTCTCTGAACTAGACTAGACAGCCAGACAAAGATGGGACAGAGGAAAGAGACTGCTGAGCAAGAGACGGTGTGGATGAAGGTTTAGTGGTGAAAGCAAGCAAGCCTCTATGAGGATATGCATGACAGTCACTGGTCTAGAGCAGAATTCAAATTGGGAACCAGAGAGAAAAAAGCTGGAGATGTATGCAGAAGCCAGAGATCAGGGAGGAGCTTGTAAAAAAGGATATTGGTCAGCATCTACTTTACTAATTAGGAGCACTGATGGTCCCAGCCTCAACCTGACTCTGTATTTCCTGTGCCATCCTGATATGGATCCTGTCATTTCTTGGTATTTGACCTTGACTTCCTTTTCAAAGGCCCGGTGTTATTTTCAGTGATACTGTCCCTATCACTTCTGAGCAAATAGTTCTGACTAGGTCCTGCCTGGCACCCTTGTCCTCCAGCGTGTCTGTCTCAGCAAGTGGCAACCGGCAAAACTGGCACCAGATAACAGGAGATAACTGAACATTTATCAAAACACATGAAAAAGATGTGTTACTGAAAAAGTAATGTCCAGAGGTTACTGTTCCTCTCTCTTGTGTGTATGTTTTTTTAAGTCTTCAGTGGAAATGACTGAATCTTTATTAGAATCAAATCTTAGTTATCTCCTGGAGGAGTATTCATTTTGTGTGAAAGGTCCAGAAGTATTCCCTGGCTTTTCATGTGTTGAATGTGTACAGCTCACTTGGAGCTGGAAGGGCAAACAACTTGAGAAATCTGCCTTCTCTTTAAATATCCAGATCTAACCACACACACACATACACACACACACACACACACACACACACACACAAAAGCATTTAAAATAAAAATAGACCCTCCCATCTTCTCCTTCCCAAACAATATACACTAAACAATCAGAGAATCGAGGGCAAAGGTAAAACTCAGTGTAAGCAAAATAAAGCTTCACACTGTGGAGGAGGAGTTGCATAAGCAAAGGGAAGAATTAGAAAGTGAGACAATTTTCCGTGTTCTTCTGAGTTTTCATAATGACTTTATGATTGTATTAGAAACATTATAAAGCCCGAAATAGCTCATAACATAAGTGCACAAAATGGAGATTCAGCCGGGTATGTTTCCTTTATATTATCCACAATATTCCTTCCCTTAATTTCCATGGCTAATGGAGACTGGTCTAGGCTTTTATGATATTGTGCCTCTATCACTAGGGGATACTACTATAAAAGAAAAAGTTTAAAGGTGAGATTAAAAATGAGAAAGAACATAATAAACATTATCTATTCTAGAAGACTGGTAATCTTCCCAAATATGAAAGAGGTTTCCCAAATATTACAGCAAATATCAGACACAGTGCCAATGAAAACAAGCAAATTGCTATGTATTCAGGGTGTATACAAATCATGACATCCTCAGAGGAAATTACATGGCAGCCTGAATAATAACACATAAAGCTAAGAGAAATTTGAGTCTCCAACACACATATCTCCGCTCTTTATAGTTCACCGAAGTTGTACTTGTGAAAAACTTGGGAAAAAAGTAAAATGATGATTGAAAAAAATTATCCCCATAATTCATGCTCTAAAATACATATTTCCCTGCAACATCTAGACGATTCAAGTAAATCGGTGGGTGGAGGGGGTTCTTTTTGGTCTAAATTATCTGCATAAATGCCTTAACACTCTACCTCAAAGTGGAAGGTAGACTAAGCCTTCATATGCATGATACAGTAAGATGACTGACGCATTTCCTTAATTGACAATATCAGGAAAAGAAGTGTGACCTAAAAGTGTACGCCCATTCTGTGCCATCTGGATTTCATTCCCAAGTGCTTGGCTGCCCTAATTACCTATAATGCTTCCAAGTCCTTGTCTCTCTTCCCCATTTATTCCATTTGAATTTGTATGTATGATAAAGGCTAGGACAAGAACCCTACTCTGAACACTAAGTAGCAGTTATACCTACTATAACCTGCTATTCTTCATGTAGCCCCTGAGCTTGTCTACAACAACAAAGTACATTAAATTGCATTCATATATGTGTTAAAAGATAAAGTTAGACACATTCAAACATTGAAGAGTTTATTTATGAAAACAGCGATACATGAATTGTACAGCACCAGACTACAAGCTGCTCTGGAAAGGATTTCACAGGGTGAATGCAGAAGCAAGGCAAAGAGTACATCCCAGCAGGAAGTTCCAGGTGAGAAGTTAGTTGGCTGTTTCTGCATGGCCTAGAATATGACCAGTTACACTGAGTTAACTTGGTTTGCTTACCTAGGATCCCAGGACACTGGAACCGCCTCAGTCCAATGCCTTCCCAATTAATGATCCTAAGATAAACAACATCAGTGAATTGAAAATAAAGCAACTTTCCAGGACAACCTTATATTGCAAGAGGAAGAAAGACTAGAGAGGGGCATAAGTGGAGAGCAAGGGCTGAAATTATAGCTAGAAGACCCCGAGATGGGCCCCCTAAATCAGTGGTCCCCAACCTTTTTGGAACCAGGGACCAGTTTTGTAGAAGACAATTTTCCTACAGACAGGAGATGGAGGGGACAGTTTAAGGATGACACTTTTATCTCAGATCATCAGGCATTAGTTAGATTCCTATAAGGAACATGTAACCTAGATCCTTCCCATGTACAGTTCACAATAGGGTTGGCACTCCTATAAGAACTAATGGCCTTGCTGACAGGAGGCAGAGCTAAGGCCATAATGCTTGCTTGCCTGCTACTCACCTCCTGCTGTGTGGCCTGTCTCCTAACAGGCCACGAACTGGTACTGGTCCATGGCCAGGGTTTGGGGACACCTGCCCTAGATGGTAACCTAGAAATGACAGATATGACTGAAGACCATACTGTGCAGCCTGCCCAACAGTTACCAAAACAAACTGATATACACAGAAATAAATGAAATAGAAACTAGAAAAACAATAGAAAAGATTAATGAAACTAATAGTTGGTTTTCTGATAAACCATACAAAATTGACAAACCCTTAGCTAAACTAAGAAAAACGAGAGAAGATTCAAATAAAGTCAGAAATGAAAGGGAGACATTACAACTGACAGCACAGAAATCCAAAGATCATAACTGCTATGAATAATTATATGCCAACAAACTGAAAAACCTAGAAGAAATCGATAAATTTTTAAAAACATATAACCTAACAAGACTGAAAAATAAAGCAATTAGAAATCTGAATAGATCAATAACAAACAAGGAGATTGAATTAGTAATTAAAAGTCTCCCATCAGGGGACTTCCAGTTCCAAAATGGCAGCAGAGAAGCAAGCTGGCTTCACTTTTTCCCAAAGAAAACAGAAAATAAATATGCAGTGCTGAGATGATCACCAGCAATATTCTAGAACTCATATATGAAGATGAGACAGATTCCCAGGGCCACAGGGAAGTGAAAAAACTCCAAGCAGGGGACAGGAAAATTAATGTTCCATATCCACAACACCCCTCCCTCCATTCTGCCTAGCACCAAGCATGTGAGAAATTTTTCCCCAACTCACAGTTTCTACACTAGAAAAAGTGGGATCTATGTGGACAACCAGCTTGCCCATCATCTTAAGTTCCCTGGCAAGAGAACTGTCTCTGCCTTAACCAACAGGAAGATCATGAGTGTGTGAAGAGAGTAACATCCCTGAGGACAGGTAGAGAATGCAGCAGTGAGGGGAATACCACCTCCAGCCCTGAAAACTTTAATCTCTATCTCAGCCACAGGAGATGCCAAATCAGAGTGGTTGTATGCCGGCAGAATGCTGTAGAAAGTGTGTTCCATGGGTCCGCTGAGCACAAACACCAAGACAAGGAAATGAAAAGTGGGTTTTCTGAAAAGATAAACAAAATAAAAAAGCTTTAGCTAGACTAAGAAAAAAGGGAAAGGACTCAAATAATTAAAATCAGAGACAAATAAAGGAGACATAACAACTGAGGCTTCAGAAATACAAAGGATTGTTAGAGACTATTATGAACAACTATACACTAATGAATTGGAAAACCTAGAAGAAACAGATAAATTCCTGGACATACAAAACCTGCCAAGATTGAACCATGAAGAAATACCAAATGTCATCAAATCAATAATGAGTAACAAGATTTCAATCGTAATCGTCCCATCAAAGAAAAGCCCAGGATCTGATGACTTCACTGCTGAATTTTACCAAACACTTAAAGAAGAACCAATATCACTGTACTTAAATTCTTCAAAAAAAAATTGAAGAGGAGGAGATACTTCCAAATTCATTCTATGAGGCCAGCATTACCCTGATATCGGGGTATCCAGCATACCCTGATAACCAGACAAGGACTCAACAAAAGAAAGAAAATTACAGGACAAAATCACTGATAAACATCAATGCAAACATCCTCAACAAAATACAAGCAAACCAAATTCAGCAACACTTTAAAAAGATCATTCACCATGACCCAAGTGGGATTCATTCCAGGGATGCAAGAATAGTTCAACACATGCAAATAAATGAATGTGGCACACCACATTAACAGAATCCAGAATACAAACTCCATGACTGTTTTACAAGACGCCAAAAAAATTCTGAAAAAGTTCAACAGCCCTTTCAGATCAAAACCCTCATCAACATGGGTTAGAAGGAACATACTTCAAAATAGTAAAGGCCATATATGGCAAACCCACAGCTAATACCATACTGAAAAGGCAAAAATTAAAGGTATTTTCTCTAAGGACTGAAACAAGACAAGGATGCCCACTTGGACCACTTTTATTCAACATAAAGCTGGAAGTTCTGACAAGAGCAATTAGGCAAGAGAAATAAATAAAGTTCACCCAAATTGGAACAGAGAAGGGTATGGATGTTCCTCCAAAACTAAAAACAGAACTACCATATGATCCAGCAATCCCACTGCTAGGTATATACCCAAAAGAAAGGAAATCAGTCTATCAGAGATATCTGCAGTCCCATGTTTATTGTAGCATTATTCACAATAGCCAAAGTATGGAATCAACATAAGTGCCCATCAACAGATGAATGGATAAAGAAAATATGGCATAAATACATAACAGAGTATTATTGAACAGTTGAAAAAACTGGAATCCTGTCCTTTGCAGCAACATGGATGGAACTGGGGTTCATTATGTTAAGTGAAATAAGCCAAGCACAGAAAGGCAAATATCACATGCTCTCATTCATATGTCAGAGCTAAAAACAAGTGGATCTCATGAAGATAGAGAGTAGATTGGTGGTTACCAGAGGCTGAGGAGGATAGGGAATAAAGGGAGGAAGAGAATTTAATGAGTGGGTACAATTACACAGTTTGATAGAAGAAATAAGACCTAGTGTTAGATAGATTAGTAGGGTAACTATAGTTTACAATCCTAAATATCTACAAGAGAATAATTCAAATGTTTCCAGAATAAAGAAAAGTTAAATATTTAAGGTGATGGATATTCTGACCACACTGATTTAATCTTTACAAATTATATGAATGTATTAAATTATCACATGTACCCCCAAACTGTGTACCTCTATTATGCATCAATAAATAAAATGTTTTTTAAGAGTCTCCCATCAAAGAAAATCCCAGGACCAGATGGCTTCACAGTTCAATTCTACCAAACTATTAAAGAATACCAATCTTTCTCAAATTCTTTCAAGAAATTGAAGAGAAGGGAACACTTTCAAACTCATTTTATGAGGCCCCCATCACTCTGATACCAAAGCCAGACAAAAACACTGCAAGAAAATAAAACTACAAGCTAATATCCCTGATGAACATAGATGTAAAAAGCTTCAACAAAATACTAGCAAATCATATTCAGCAGTACATTAAAAGAATCATTCATCATGATCAAGTGGGATTTTTTTCCTGTGATACAGATTGGTTCAACATACAAATAAAAATAAACGCCATTTACCATATGTGATGGTTAATATTGTGTCAACTTGACTGGATTGAAGGATGCAAAGTGTTGTTTCTGGGCACGTCTGTGAGGATGTTGCTAAAGGAGATTAACATTTGAGTCAGTAGACTGGGAGAGGCAGACCCACTCTTAATCTGAGTGGATACCATCACCTGGGCTGCCAGTACAGCTAGAATAAAGCAGGCAGGAGAAGGCGAAAAGAGCAGACTTGCTGACTTCCGGCCTTCATCTTTCTCACGTACCAGATGGCTCCTGCCCTTGAACATCAGACTCCAAGTTTTTCAGCTTTTGGACTCTTGGGCTTGAACCAGTGATTTGCCAGGGGCTCTCGGGTCTTCAGTCACAGACTGAAGGCTGTACTGTTGGCTTCCCTACTTTTGAGGTTTTAGGACTCTGACTGGCTTCCCTGCTCCTCAGCTTGCAGAAGGCCTATTGTAGGACTTCACCTTGGATCGTGTGAGTCAATGCTCCTTAATAAACTCCCCTTCATATCCTATTAGTTCTGTCCCTCTAGAGAACCCTGACTAATACAGCATATTAACAGAATAAAGGACAAAAAAACCTTAAGGTTATCTCAATAGATGCAGGAAAAAAAAAGGAAACATTTGACAAAATTCAAAATCCTTTCATTATTTAAAAAAAGCTCAATAAATTAGGTTGAATGGAAGAAATTTTCCCCAATTTAATAAAGACTGCATATGACAAACCCACAGCTAACATCATACTTAACAGTGAAAAATTAAGATCAGGAATAAGACAAGGATGCCCACTCTCACCATTTCGCTTCAATAAAGTACCAAAAGTTCTAGCCAGAGCAGTAGGCAAAAGAAGAAATAAAAGGTGTCTAATTGGAAATAATGAAGTAAAATTGTTTGCTGATGACATGATGTTACCAATAAAAAATCCTAAAGACTTCATGAAAAAAACTTTTAGAACCGATAAACGAATTCAGTAGTTTCAGGGTACCAAATCAACTTACAAAAATCAGCAGTGTTTCTCTATACTAACAACAAAGTGTCTGAAAAAAATAAGAAAACAATCTCACTTATAATAGCATCAAAAAGAATAAAACGCTTAGGAGTAAATTTAACCAAGGAAGTGAAGATCTGTATATTGAAAACTATAAAACATTGATTAAAGAAATTGAAAATGACACAAAGAAGTGGAAAGATATTCCATGTTCATGCATTGGAAGAATTAATATTGTTAAACTGTTGATACAACCCAAGGCAATCTATAGATTCAATGCAATCCTTATCACAATTCCAATGTTATTATTCACAGAAATAGAAAAACATAAATCCTAAAATTTGTACAGAACCACAAAAGACCCCAGATAGATAAAACAATCTTGACCAAAAAGAATAAAGCTAGAGGCATCGCCCTATCAGGTTTCAAAATATATTGCAAAGCTTTAGTAACCACAACAGCATGGTACTCACATAAAAACAGACACATCAACTAATAGAATAGAATAGAGGGCTGTGAAATAAACCTACACATCTATCATCAATTGATTTTCAACAAAAGGGCCAAGAACACACAATAAGGAAAGGATAGACTCTTCAATAAATGATGTTGGGAAAACTGGATATCCAGCACATACAGAAGAATTAAAATGGACCATTATCTCACCCCTTATACAAAAGCCAACTCAAAATGGATTAAAAGCTTAAATGTAAGACTTTAAACTATCATACTGGAGTAAAACTGAGGAGAAAACTCGATGACATTGGTCTAAGCAGAGATTCCTTGGATGTGACCCCAAAAGTGAAAATAGGCAAATGGAATTGCATCAAACTGAAAACCTCCTGCATGGCAAAGAAAACAGTTAATAGAGTGAAGACACAACCATGAATTTGGAGAAAATATTTGCAAATCATGAATTAGATAAGGGGCTAATATCCAAAATATGTAAGGAACTCAAATTACTCAATAACAAGAAAACCAATAACTCTATTTTAAAATGGGCAAAAGACTTGAATAGACATTTCTCAGGAGAAAACGTACAAATGGACAACTGGCAAATGAAAAAAATGTTCAAAATCTTTAATCATCAGAAAAACACAAAATAAAAGAATGAAATATCACCTCATACTTGTTAGATTGGTTATTGTCAAAAAGATGAAATATAACAAGTGTTGGCAAGAATGTGGAGAAAAGGGAACCCTCATATCCTGTTGGTAGTATTGTAAATTAGTATGGCCACTTTGGAAAATAGTGTGGAGTTTTCTCAAAAAAACTAAAAATAGAATCATATAATCCAGCTTTCCCATTACTGAGTATATATCCAAAGGAACTGAAATCAGCATGTCAAAGAGATGTCTCTACTCCCATGCTCGTTGCAGCATTATCACAATAGCCAAGATATGGGAAAAATTGAGTGTTCATCAACTATGAATTGATTTTAAAATGTGGTATACATACACAATAGAATACTACTCATCCTTAACAAAGCAAGAAATTCTGTCATTTTTGACAACATGGATGAACCTTGAGGACATTATGTTAAGTGAAGTAAGCCAGGCACAGAGAGCTAAATACCATATGATCTCACTTATATGTGAAATCTAAAAAAGTCAAATTCATAGAAGTAGAGAGTAAATTGTGGTTACCAGAGGCTGGTGGATGGAATGGATCGGGCAAGGGGAGACATTGGTCAATAGGTATAAAGTAACAGATAGGAGGAATACATTCTGGTGTTCTATTGCATAGCAAAGTCACTACAGTTAAAAATAACATTATACATTTCAAAATAACTAAAAGAGAAGATCTTAAATGTTCTCACCACAAAGAAATGACCAATATTTTATGTGATAGATATGCTAATTAACCTGTTTTGATCATTCCACAATGTATACAAATATCACATCGTACCCCATAAATATATACAATTATCATTTGTCAATTAAAAGTAAAACAAAGGCCAGACGTAGTGGCTCATGCCTGTAATCCCAGCACTTGGGAGGCCAAGGCAGGTGGATCACCTGACGTCAGGAGTTCGAAACCAGCCTGGCGAAACCCCATCTCTACTATAAATACAAAAAAATTAGCCTGGCTCAATGGTGGGCACCTGTAATCCCAGCTACTTGGGAACTGAGGCAGGAGAATCGCTTGAACCCAGGAGGCAGAGGTTGTAGTGAGCCGAGATCACACCATTGCACTCTAGCCTGGACAACAGAGAGACTCTGTCTCAAAAAAAAAAAAAAAAAAGTAAAACAAAAAACTGGTATATATTTTGCAGTGTGAAATTGCAAGTAGAAAACCAGTTTTGATATTTTAACATCAATTGACCAGAAAGTTTCACTATTATGTGTGCATGCTGTGTACACACACATATATATAGAAATACATGTTATTTGATAATCACTACTTAATGGTCAGCCCTTGTGAAAGTGTACAGAACACACCTGATTGCAAGTTGATGAAATTATTTTGAAAAATATCATTTGTCTTGAGTTCTTGATAAAGAACCCAAAATGTCCTGTAAGCAACAAGGCATACTTAAATATCTGAAGTCTCATATTGATCAGCTCAATTGCAAACAGTGAAGGTACCAATAATGTGATATTTTCTTTGAATTTGAGATTTCTAGATAGAAGAGATAGCATCTGATCTTTGTACAGCAATGGTAAATCTTACTGGGTGTGGCTGATACTGGCAAATCTTGTTGCCTGTGTCTGATAAATTATGAAATATATTTAAATGCAGTTCCTATTCTAATACTCTAATTCTCTTCTTAAAACTTTAAAAATCTATATACTGTAGCTTCAAAGATCATCCAGGATATATGCTGCATATACAGAGACCCATATTCACCATGAGTCAGCACTGTTTATCACTCATCCCTCAATTGTTAACTAAGTAATAAGATCCATGTATATGGGAAGAAATAGCATGTGTTTATGTAATTTACATTTATGATGATTTACATATTATATTGAATGGTTTTATCATCTAAAATTCACATAAAAAAAGATACCGGCCTTTCATACTCAAATGTGCAGAACCAAGTGTGATCTAATACTAAACTTCTATGACAAGAAGTTTTTATAAACTCTCTTCACACTTACCAATTCACAATGGTGAATCATATTCTAGTCATGTTAGGGGTCACCTTGTCCATTTATATTAAATTCTAATTTGCTCTGGGCCTGTGAGCCTAGAGACCTTAGCAATAGATGAAATATTTCTCGGTAAAAAAAATTCCATTTGAAAGACATTATTCTTTCTAGCACTATGCTCATCAGTACTTTGAAAAGGGGCTATGTCCCTGTGGTAGTTGTTAGAACTGTTCACACACATTCTGTTTTCCCTTATTTTGGGCCTGTGATGGCATAGTACTTCCCTGCCACTTTGAAGTTAGGCATAGCCCAGTGATATCCTTGCCCAACAAAATGACTAAAAATTACATACACCCTTCTGTGTAGAAGCTTTAAGAGAAAATATTTAATTCACCAAGTTCCTTTTCTCTTCTCTTGTTAAGTATGGAAGAACATAGTGTGATAAAAGCTCCAGCTGGCTGCAATGAATCTGTGCAGTAACTCACAATAGACATTTAGTATATAAACATTTTCCAGAAATAAACATATACTGGTAAAGCACTGAGAGTTGGCAGTTGTTTGTTACTTCAGCAAACTTAACCTATCCTGACTAAATAAAGATTCTTAGTGGTTCCAGTAATTTCTAGAAGTCCCCTCACAAAGCAAGTGTAAGACATCTATTTAAGATTCTTTAACATAATAAATCACAGTAAAACCATAAATATGATGTTAAAAAGCTAAGTGCAGAGTGTTGTACATTAACTTCATCAATTACTACAGAAAGTCTCAAGCAATAACTCAAGTAATAATTCCAGATCATCACACTCTAAAAAATCCAAGCCTGACTAATGTCTGTACCCTAAATAAAGTTGAACACACTGGTAAGCCAAATGGCAGATTAAGACACCTGAGGAAACCCATTAGATAGATGTATAATAATTTTTAAAATTTTTTGTCTCTACATTCTCCCTCTATAAATTATCTCGACATGTCACTGCCATATACCTTGTTCTAAGCTATTATGGCATCTCTCTAATTCAGAAACCACAGTATATTCCTACTATTTTTTAATCAAAACCAAACTCTTTGGCACTGGCCTACAGGCCTCCTCAACTTTACCTGTATTTCCCACCACAATCCAGTGTACACCCCTGCCATTCTTATCTATCTTAATTAACTGGTTTCTTCACCACACACACTGTATTCTTTTCAATCTGCTCTACCCATTGCCCAATCTCTAAATTCTTGTGATTCTTCTAGTATACATGTAACCTGGCATTTGATTATAGATGATGTTTCCATTTATTATTGTGGATATAAATATGTTATCGCTTTCTATCCCCATTAGACTGCTGGCTCCCCAAAGGAAGCAACCTGTCTTCCAATGCCTAGCAAACTACTGGATACATTATATATACTTAGAAATGTCATGTTAATTTGATACAGCTTTTGACAACAGCAGCAATGAATGCAAAATAGCAAAGATGCACCAAACCAAAAAGCAGAAAACAATGTTAAAGATTTTAAATTATTTGAAAACAACAAAATCTTGCTTATGCTTCCTTAAAAACAGATGATTTATTTTTCAAATAAAAGCTTCCTCTTCAAAATAAAACAGCAGACTGACTCCCACAAGAGAGGATCAATGTGTCTCCAGAAGAAAATTAAAGTATATGTGTGGATTTGCCCAAATAGGAAATCCAAAGTCTTACTGGAGAAAGTGGAACTTACTGAGAGAACAAGGTATACTTCTTAAGAACTAGACAAAACATCAACTTTACTTATTAGGCAAAATGCATCCATTTTAACTGCCAAGCCAACCTGGAGCATGAACAGGCAGCTTCACACAATTCTAATACACAGCTCCCTAGAGGTGCAGGGACAGATCAGCAACTCAGTGAGCTGGATCATTGAGTTCAGTAACAACCCTTGCCACAAAGACAAGTCAGTCCAAAACTCTGTTCATAATGAGCTCAGGGCAGAAATATTATGTAGCTGGCTTTTCAGCCTCATGGTAATGAGCCATGCTCTAAAGAGTTTATGTACTAAAACCATTGAGCTGCATAGTCCCTTTGGTAAATGAGTCAATAAGTTTGCATTTAGAGAAATATTGATTTTAATATCACTTACACATGATCAAAGAGATTCCAGATGGATTTTACCTTATTATATGCCTATAGTTTTATTAAATGTTATGAAACTATCTAAAATGTGTTATTACAATTAAATTTGTGCAGATAATAGACCTTTCCTCTTATCTGGTTGGAACAAATCTGTATGAAGGACTAAGAAAAAAACCCTACCCTGAAGGACTTCTAAATGCGGAAGTAATTGTATCCCAAATTGTATGGATGGCAATATGTTTATTCCATGGTGATACATTTTCTTTTCTTTCTTTTTTATTTTTATTTTTATTTTGTTTTTTGAACGGAGTCTCACTCTATTGCCCAGGCTGGAGTGCAGTGGCGTGATCTCACCTCACTGCAATCTCCACCTCCCAGGTTCAAGAGATTCTCCTGCCCCAGCCTCCTGAGTAGCTGGGATTACAGATGTGAGCCACTGCACCTGGCCTCCACGGTGATACATTTCTAATGGATCAAGACTCTTTTTGAGGCCAGGCATGGTGACTCATGCCTGTAATCACAGCACTTTGGGAGGTCAAGGTAGGCAGATCACCTGAGGTCAGGAGTTTGAGACCAGCCTGGCCAACATGATGAAACCCTGTCCCTACTAAAAATACAAAAATTAACCAGGCATGGTTGTGTACACCTGGAATCCCAGCTCCTTGGGAGGCTGAGGCAGGAGAATCGCTTGAACCCAGGAGGCTGAGGTTACAGCGAGCCGAGATCAGGCCACTGCACTCCAGCCTGGGTGACACAGCAAGACTCCATCTCAAAAAAAACGGACTTTTTTTTTAATTCATATTTTCACATTGAAGACTTGAGTCCTCATCCATAGCTTCATTTTCCTCAAGAAACACTTAGTATCCCCCATTTTTCAAAGCCTTTTGTGATCAACAGCAGCAGAAGTAGAATTTTCTGTTTACCACTCCTTAGTTCTGGGCAGAATTCTCAACGGTAGCACCATCCAGGTCCTGGATGGAAAACCAAGAGGACCTTCTATGACGTGGCCTCCCTTATGAAGCTGCCTCTGGCAAAGACGCAAGGAAAATATCATAGGCCAACTTCAGGACACTGCTGTTTCACAAGTTCTGATTATGTCCAAGGAGCAAAAGATTTCTTTCAACATGTGCATTTACATAAAAATTGAAATGAAATTTGTGGGATTCTTATGAAATACATTAATGAAAGAAAATAGCCTTTGTTGTGATCATATAATGTTTGAGGTAAAAATGTTTATTATTTAGCTGAATCATCCATGTATTTGCCTTGCTTCTATATTTCTCTCTGTGAAGATCATTACTGCCACTCGTTTGAAATGTGCTAGGATCCTTTCAAGACAGGCAAGCATATTGGCAAAGACGTTATTGTATTGTTAGATCACCTTGATAATATATTCGTGCAGACAAGCTCATACTTCTGTTAAACAATTCTATTCCCCCAGAGGTGCTTTATAATTCATCTATAACTTAAATATTTAGAAGACAAGATATTAATAATAAAAAGGAACACCAAAACAAATCACCAGGCCATCTGATGATTTTCATAAAAGAAGAACATAATTTTTAAAATACCATTGTAGTGTCTAGTTCTGCAGAATGAAGGAGAAAAACAAAGCATGGCTCAATTCAGGCAAAGCACACTCACATATTGCATGACTTTGAGCAGATCATCTGACTGCTCTGTACGTACGTTTTTTCTTCTATTGAAAATATCTGGCCTTACTAATACACTTAATTATCATGTGAATAAAATAAACTCTCAGATACATAAATATAAATAAGTAAATATATGTAAGCACAAATGTTTACGTAAATTAAAGTAGAAACATTTTGTATTTCACAATAGTCATACATGATTTGGAAATATTTATATTCTTTAACTCAATAAATACACATCTAGAAAAACCTATCCTAAGAAAATAATCAGTAGTTATCCAAAGATTATGCATAAAAATATTTACTGAAGCACACTTTTATTTAGAAAAAGATGGAAACAACCTAAATGATTATTAAAGTTCATAACATGCAGCTATTTAAAGTTTTCAAAGACTGGTAATGACTTGGAAAAATGACACAATGTTACATTTAACATTTTACAAACTGATATCAATTGTGAAATATATATGCACATAAATAATGCACAAACAAAAAACTGGAAGAAAATGTATGAATATACTAGCCATTTTATTTCTGGGTAATTTTTATTTTCTTTACTATACTTTCATATTTTTACATGTTCTAAATAACCATGTATTACTTTTTAAATTTAAAAAGAGAAGAATGTTATTTTGAAAAAAATGTTTACCTGCAATAATAAAAACAAATGGAAGCAAAATGAATAGTTTATCATTTAAATTTGTTACAAAATAGCATACTAGGCTGTCTAGCGGGGGTGCACCTACTCTTATTTTGGTATGCAGTTTAAGCCCCTCTTTTAGGAAGCACCACATGACCACTGCATAACCACGCCTCACAACCAGATGAATCTCTTCCCCACTGCACACCCCAACCTCGGGTGCACCAGCACCCTGGGACCCACTGCTACATCCCTCATCATACTGCACATGGGCAGTGAAGGTCTGGCACTTCCATGTTAGCATAATGTCTTTGGCCAATATTTAGGGATAGCTTAAAAAACTAGCCTATAAAACAACTCCTTCTATTTAATGTGAAGACATTTTCAAATGCAAAATATTGTTCCCTAATTATGCACACTCCTCTCATGAGGATCATTTGGGAGAAATTCCCTCTGGTCTCAATTTCAGGAATAGTCAAACTTCTTTCCAACATGTTTGACTCGAATCTTGTGAACATCATGAATTGTTTAATCATGCTTCTCTCAGCTTGTTGGCTGCTAGAAAGTTTAGCGCTCATTCTGTGATCCACCTCTGGCAAAACAAAACAAAACAAACAGCATGTTTTTTTGTTTTGTTTTGTTTGAGACAGAGTCTTGCTCTGTCGCCTAGGCTAGAGTGCAGTGGCACGATCTCAGCTCACTGCAACCTCTGCCTCCCAGGTTTAAGCAATTCTCCCACTTCACCGTCCCAAGTAGCTGGGATTATAGGTGCGTGCCCACCATGCCTGGTTAATTTTTGTATTTTTAGTAGAGACGGGGTTTTGCCTTGTTGGCCAGGCTGTTCTCGAACTCCTGGCCTCCTGTAATCCACCCACCTCGGCCTCCCAAAGAGCTGGGATTACAGGCATGAGCCACCACGCCCAGCCCCTAGCGTACATTTAATGTGTGACTCTTGTGCAGAGTTTCATTCTACTTTCAGGCATTATTTTTCTTCCTTACCACTCTGTCCTCATTTTTAAAAAGCTATGCTATTTTGGTGTTTGAATTTATGATTGCAAGACTCTTTTGAAGCCAGTCACACTATATATCAATGAGCTAGTTAACCAAACAACTTCAGATCATTTTTATACTATTATTTTTTGTATAGTTGTATAATAATTTTACATCTTCTATGTATGAGGCAATGTTGCCTGATTGCTGAATTTATTTAATTTTTCTTTGTGGAGAAAAAGTATTTCTACATTGCATTTTTTTAAAAAGAAAATTTAAATAATTACTTGTGAGGGGTGTTTGTTTTTTCTCCAGATGTTTGGTGACTTGTCAAGAGGGCCACTATGTGAGCGATACTATTTTTCTGCCACATCATAAAATGATTAGGTAGAAATTTTAATGTATTCTAATGACCAAAATCTTAATTTACAACATTCACCATGTTTTAAAATATTCAAACATCTGTTCCAGTTGCATTGCAATGGCAAAGATTCATTTCTTTCTTATTTGGCAAGCACTACAAATATATCTGTTATTTACAAGCGTGTTGCCTCATATATCAAGGTTGCTCAGAGCAGACAGCATTTAGTGACTAAGTACAGCATGGCAAAGAATGATAAAAAAGAAAAATGATTCCAGCCATAGTTATGTTAATTCAGGAATGTCAACTGTGAAATGTTAAATCTCCCATCAAGTAAGCATTTCCCAAAAGGAAGCTTGACCACCATCTCAATACAAACTCAATAAATATAATTAGTGCAGTTGAAATTGTGTAGTCGAAGCAATCATTACTGGGTTTCTTTCTTTGTTTCTTTCTTTCTTTCTTTCTTTCTTTCTTTCTTTCTTTCTTTCTTTCGTTAGTTGGTGCCATATCAAAGTCTCAAATTAAACCGAGACTTCTAGAAACCCCAACAGAGAAGCCCACAGCAAAATTAAATGGATAATGACAATAGTGAGAGGAAAATATTTTAATTGAACATTAGATTTCATGAATTTAGGTTCTCTCACATATTTTCCAAGGCACATTTTATATCTTTGGTATTTAGGGGTTTTTTCCATTTTATTTCATATATCTCTCTAGGGCATTGCTCTAAAGGATATCTGGAGGGGCAAAGAAAATGGCATCGGATATTAGTCCCCTTAGAACACTTCTAAATAAGGCCCTCCCCTGGATATTTATGGATACACAATTCTGCTTTCTCCTGGGCATTCCCCCACATGATTAAATAAAATATAGTAAAGGTATTTTTAGATATAGAGAAACCATGTATAAGGAAATACCTATGGGACAGAAAAAAAAATAGATATAATAACTTTTCATTTAGACAGCTCATAGGCAAATGCAGCACCTAACTTCCTTAGGAAGAATCAGGTCTGAAAATTCTGTCAGGTAGTATAAAACTGTTATGCCAGAACTTAGTTGACCCAAGGTCAAGGTTTGGAGGAGCAAATAAGCTTGGAAGATTGAGGCAAAAACTCTAAGGCCAGACAAGCAGGGAGCAGAACCAGAAGACAGAGATTAGCTAAGACAAAAGAGTCCCAGTGTTGCCAAAGGTTTATGCAATCTTTTGTCTTATGGCATGGATTGGGTGGCTAAGTACTACCACCATTTATCCCAAGCACAATGTGAGGCCCCAGGCTTCCAGGGATTTGTGAAATGCCATCCCCAGAACAGCACAATGTAGTCGAAAAAGTAGATTCACAAAGATAAAGTAACAACAATGACAGCCACTTCTATTTATTAGCATGTGCGCTACACCAGGCACTGTGCTGGGCATTTTATTTTCCTTTCTCATTTTCTCCTTCTCACAACCCTCTCTCCTGGGCCACACTCCTAGCCAAGGAGAGCAACCTAAGCATGAGGCTTGCCAGCTTCCACAGGGCTACCCCAAGGAGGCAAGCACCATTATTTCCCCTGCTTTACACTGAGGAGAGCTTCAGAGAAGCCAAGTAACTTATAAAAGCAAGGCAACTAGTGAATGGTACAAGCAGGCCTCATAACAATATTTTCAAGCACGTCTGAACTATCAGGCGACAAGAACAGGTAATTGATTAAAGAAGTAGTACAAATGACCAGCAAATCCACGA
Organism: Papio anubis; assembly: GCF_008728515.1. Taxonomy (NCBI): domain Eukaryota; kingdom Metazoa; phylum Chordata; class Mammalia; order Primates; family Cercopithecidae; genus Papio; species Papio anubis. Next base: position 67,728,681 of record NC_044982.1, on the reverse strand, counting down.
TAAAAATGTAACCTCTCTGGTAAAGAAAGAATGCTAATTAAAATGAGATCACATTTGTCATTGATCAAACTGGGGACATTTTATTTTGCTGCATATCTTTTAAGAAAGTAGTAGGTGCTCATATCCTGCCAGTAGAAGCTCAAAATGACCACTTTCTAGAACATAATTTTATAATGGGAATTGGTCTAACAAAATGAATATATAAAACTAACAATTCAACTTCTACATTTTTTAGTTTAAGAAACAAAAATAAGACCTAATATTTTCTATGTATATATTTTCTGGGCACTTGGGATAGCATGGTGAGCAAGATGTAGTTGGTCTCTGTCCCTATTGAGTTTAAGGATAATGATGCTCATTATGGTATCATTCACATAATAGCCAAAAAAATAGAATGAATGGGGGTTGAGTAAATAAACTATGACACACCCATATAATAGAGTAAATTGTACCTATAAGTGAAATACTATGCTGTAGAATAACTTTAAGGTACTAGCAAATGTTCATAATATTTTCTGAAGAAGTAGATTATAAACTATAAGGCTGTGAAACAGAATGCATGTTCTTTATAGTCCAAATTGTGTACATTGTTTAAATTATGTTTATTCACTTAACAAATGTTTACTGAAAACATATTTCATGGCAGGCCCTAGGGAAAGAGTTATAAATAAACAGATAAAGGTTTTGCCTTACTAGAGCTTACATTCTATTAGAAGAAGGGACAATAAACAAAAGTAATAAATATATGATATAACATTATTATGAAAAAAATTGAGTACTATATTATCCAGAGAAGAAAGCTCTGATCAGGAAACATTTGAGTGAAGATTTAGAAAAGGTATAAAAAGTGAGCCCTGAGGTAATCTGAAATAAGAGCACTAGAAGCAGAAAGAACAAGAAGTGCAAAGGCCCTGAGGCAGAATGGGCTTGTGTTCTAGGAACAGCAGGGTGAGTGAGAGAGAATGAGAGAGGATTATAGGAGACAGCTAGTGGAGGGGTCAGACCATGTAGAGGCTTGAAGGTCATGGTAAAGAATTTGGAGTTAATTTTGAATTAGATAAGAGAGGCAAGTTTGAAGAATATACTTTAGGGATGGCAAAAGGAAGATGTTAGACTAGCTGGCAGTGGAGCTGATGAGAAGACCCTGGAGTTGACCTGACATTGACTGAAATGGAGAAACTAGGAGAGGAGACATTTTACAGTAATAGATGGAAGAAAAAATCAAAAGTTTGTCCAGGGACATGTGGCAGCCATGAAAAAATGCCTCTCAGATCTCCAGCTGCAGTGAGTGTGTTGAACCACGGTCCAGCTGCTGGATCCATTCACACGGAGGCCGTGCTTTCTCCATGCTGCTCCCAGCTGAGGACTCCTAGGGATACTAAGTCATGCCCATCACAAGAAATGTGGGATTTCTCCAATGGTGACTTTGGCTCAAGGACCCCATGCCAACTTTGCTGAAACTTTCTTAGGACTGCACCAAAGTCTAAGTCTTCCTACCCAAAGTCCTAAGACTTTCTTCCCTCTGTCCCCAACATGGGGTAGCTCTGCATGCCAGTGTGACAGCTCCCCCAGCCTCCTCCAGGTCCCCCACTCTTCTCCAGTTCCCTTCCCATTTTTTCCTCACAAGCATTTCCCCCAATAAATAGGACTGAATCTCTAATCTCATCTTAGTATCTATAATACTTCTCAGCGGACTCAAACTTATACCAATGTTCAGTTTAAGATGCTAATAAACACCCAAATTAAGATGTCAAGTAGACAGTATAGAGTTCAGAGTTGGGAATAGAGATATAAAATAGGAGCCATCCGCACACAGATGGCATTTAAAGCCAAAGAGCTAGGTGACCTTGTTTTATTCAACCTTCATTTCCTTCAGTGCCCAAATCCTAGCTAACCACATAGGGATAACCCTAGTACGTTATTTCATGCTGAAGTGTGCTTTGTGATGAATGCCTTCCTGGTAAGGGCCACCCCTGTAGGAATGTCTGCATTTACCTTAGGATGTTCATGAAGTGAACCCAAAGGATCAACCTCTCCTGGTGGAATTTCAAGTCCCATGGTGATTGAGTCAATGGGATTATTTTTTGCTTTCTCTATGTCCACTCAGAGTCATACTCTTATCACTTTTGACTAAATCAGACTTGTAGATATTTTTGTTCATTTCCCTTTGGTTTTTATCCTCCAGTTTCTGCTCTCCACTCGAAATCATCCCTTCACCTTCTCATCCTTCCTTTTTTATTTTCCTTCAGTGATAACCACCTTATTCCTGGAATTGGTTTGTAAGCAGTTTCACTAACTATGCTCACGAATATGTAGTTAAGGCCCCTAAATCTTCCTGCAACATAAAATAAAGGAATGTGCAATATCCTCTACCCAAATAAGCCAATAGAAAGTCTATTAGCTAAGGAAAGTTCAATTTGTAGAAAAACTGAAAAATATGATGAAGAACAAGAAAATAATATGAAAGTGGAACAGTTAAAGTTAGACAAAGATAAAAGAAATGTTATTTATATAAAAGTAATAGCCACTCTTTCCCCTACCCCCTTATTTTTATCTAGCATTTCCAGCAAAAAAAAAAAAAAAATATTCTCTAAATTCATCCTTTCCTCTGGTTCCTGTCAGTTGTTATATTCAGTTTCCATCTGCCTTCCTCCATGTGTGAGTGTACACTTATTTCCTCCCTTTTCACATATACACAGGAGAGATAAACATTCTCTTGGTAACAAAAATCAATAAACTAGATATAAAATTTATGAAAACCACATTAGCAAAGTTAAGGAAAATCATATCTATATCCTCTTGACTGATGAATAAACATTATGCATTTCTCAGTGGTGTCTTCTTCCATTTACAATGTTAGCATCTCTCAAAACCCAGTGACAGAACACATATTCTGGAAAGCATGAGTATTCTTATGGAGGCAATGGAGCAGAATATTAAGATCTAGTTGTCCTCAGAAGTCCAAAGTGTATCACCACTGTGCCTAATTATTACATTAATTTAAAAGCCTAGGTCTATAGTAACATCTCACTTGGGCTCATGGTGCTGCTGCAACTAGCCCCTGGCTCAGCCCATGTACTGTTAGGTTAGTGTGAAAGTAACCGCAAAAACCACAATTACTTTTGAACCAACCTAATAGCTTAGAAAGGCAGCCGGGACCTTTCTGCAATGCCAAAGGGCCTTGGGGAATTTTTAGAGTTAACCTGATTTTATTGTGAAACCCCAAAATAAACTACCACTGAGACTAATAATCCCAGGAAACATTGCAGTACAATACCATGAAGCTGGTCTTGATGTTTTCCCTTTCTCTAACCAAAGCTATAATTAAGATCATTATGGGATTTTCCTCTGCCCCCAGGGAAACATGATTCCAATTTTATAATGCAGTCAATGGAACAGTAGGATTCAATTTGAAATTTTTGAACAGTGTCTTTGGCAATACACACATCTACTTTATAAATTGAGGTATACCTCAATATACACAAACTCCCTAAAGCTCCAAGAATATCAAAAGTAATTTGGAAAACAGGATTGATGTTTGTGTGAAAAAATAACATCATTTAACACATTTAGCTTGCCCAAGGGAAGAATAGCTTTCTGTGAAATGTAAACACTACAAAAATTTGATATAGAGAAAATGAAATTAAGAAAAATTAAATGTAGATTGGCTATCAGGAAAAAGAAAAACTGTCTCCATATCATCATTATCTACCCCCTTGAATTAATTAAGACATTAAATGGACTTACTCAAGAACTAGTAATGATTCTAACAGTGGGGATATGTAATAGCTTTAAATTAAGTCATGAGGACAAGAACAGTCTATGTGCCCATTCTTGGGTCTTTACAGTTTTTCTTCACCCTTGGTTTCAGGAAGGTCAAAATTCATGGAAAAGGGAGGAAAGGAGAACACAGCTGACAGAATACAGCATGCAATTCAAAAAGCTGCAATTCCTTATGGTAGCCTCCAGTGAACATGGAGCACTCACTCTCCACCCCATCCATCCCCAGAAGGCAGCCTCACTTGTATGGATAACGTGCTTCTCTTCAATTCTGCTTTAACAATGCCATGGCTCTCACTCAGTGAAAGCTGAATGAAACGTATCATCATTCTCGAACCTCAAGGATTTTAGTTTTATGGAATACTGAAAAATGACACTGCTGGCATAGATGTTACTTTTCTTAGGAAGAAGAGTTGGGCAGAGACATTGCTTCAAACGCCTTTACACCAGCAAATATGCACAAGTGGCAAAACATGAGGAGATTTGTTCATAAATCCATGGGAGGCACTCTGTGTACACACTTGTAGAAATACCTGGGGAAAAGACATTTTGCATGGAGTTAGATGTCCTGTCCAATGGGGGGTGCTCCACCACCAGCAGCATGCAAGCTAATATCATTAGGGGAATTTCACTTGTACCCACTGACAGGTGAAGACTTGGAAAGTCTGTATTTCATACCAAAGTTTCCATTTGGATAACTGAAAATTTTCACTTTATTTATGTAATTTGAACATTTTTATCCAATTTATTCAATATTAAAGTATGATGCCATTAAATGAAGAATGGAAGGATTCCTTACTGGTTCATCACTTGTGTTTCTAATCTACAGGTGGCGAGAAAAGATGTAACAAGAACCTCTTCTGCATACCATCAGCTGTAGTGCTCCATGACAAGATCCCAGCAATCCTACTCAAAAGAAGACATTCACTTGCTAGCTCTAGTGTTAACACAAAATCTGTGTACTGTCCTATGCTGATAAACTTGCCTCTGCCACATGGGAAATGCAAGGTTCATTTCAAACACCTAACTCAATAGTCATAGCAAACACATAGTGCTTACCACATCCAGACACTCTTCTAATTGTCCTACACATTGTAATTTATTTAATTTTCACTTGGCCCTATTAAGTAGTTGCTATTTTAATCCCTGCCTTAAAGAGAAGGAAATCATTGCACAGAAAGTGAAAAGCTAGGGTGTGTAAACAGGCAGTCTGGATCCAGGGTCTTAGGCAGACCTGAAGACTTAGGCAGCTGGCCCCATGCCACCTGCTGCTCCAGGTTCTGCTGGAGAGAAGTTAGTGCTAGCAAAAAGAAGGACTGCTGGGCACAGTGGCTCACGCCTATAATCCCAGCACTTTGGGAGGCCAAGGCAGGCAGATCACCTGAGGTCAGGAGTCTGAGACCAGCCCGGCCAACATGGTGAAACCCCATCTCTACTAAAACTACAAAAATTAGCCAGACATGGTGGCAGGTGCCTGTAATCCCAGCTACTTGGGAGGCTGAGGCAGAAGAATCACTAGAACCCGGGAGGTGGAGGTTGCAGTGAGCTGAGATAGTGTCACTGCACTCCAGCCTCGGCAACAGAGTGAGATTCTGTCTCCAAAAAAAAAAAAAGAGAGAGAGAGTGAGAGAGAAGGAGGAGCCATTAAGCTGCTTAAATATACCAAAGACAAATTCTAAGAGGAAGACATGATGCAAAAAAGAAAAGCAAAGATGCAAAGTGGGCTGATATGCTTTGGCTTTGTGTCCCTGCCCGAATCTCATGTCGAATTGTAATCCCCAGTGTTCGAGGAGGTGCCTAGTGGGAGGTGATCTGATCATAGGGGCAGTTTCTAATGGTTTAGCACCATCCCCTAGTGCTGCTTGCTTAAAAGTGTGTAGTGCCTCCCCCAACTCTCTTTCTCTCTCCTGACGGTGACATGAATATGTGCTTGTTTCCCCTTCACCTTCTGCCATGACTGTGTTTCCTGAGGCCTCCCCCGAAAACAGCCTGCAGGGCCATGAGCCAATTAAGCCTCTTTTCTTTATAAATTATCCAGTCTCAAATAGTTCTTTATAGCAGTGTGAGAATGGCCTAACACAGAAAATAAGCCATCAGAGGCAGCACCAAGCTGCCTCTATCTCTTATCTTTTCACTTTTACAAAAAGCAAAACTTTCTTTCTTAGTGTCTGTATTCTTGACCCCTGCCAAAGCTTGTTTAGTGACAGTGATCTAGTGATTTTTTAAAAAACAAGTTGCTACAACAATACCTCCCAATATGTCCAAGACTACCTCACAATATCTATGCTGTGGCCATGAGGAGCCCCGTCAAGAATGCCACTCTACCTCAATGATGTCAGTGTAACAGGGCATTTCTGGCAGGCCGTGCTACTACTCAGAAGTTGTAAACATCTCATTTCTCCCTTTTCTGTCCACCCACTCCAACCTGTTTGTTTTCACTGATGTGCTTGGGAGCTTTGGTTTTGTAAATGGAGAAGAGAGGAATTTTGTTGGAGAGGGACAGGGGAAAAGCTGATGCTCCATAAGGGATAGAATGGCATCTGGCCTTCGCTTAATCTCTTGAATTGATTTTGAGCCCCTTTGGAGAAGGAGACTAGAGACTTTGTGAGTCTCTGGCACAAGCAGAGCTGCACTGGGGTCAAAGTGACCAAGTGTGGCCCAGAGTTGGAAGGAGCCCATTCTATTCAGCAATACTCACCACTCCAATAACCAGGGAGCATCCAGATGTCTCACCCTTGGCATGAACACTGGCATGTCATGATTGGCAGTGACAAAAGCAGTTTTGTAGGTAATAAGGGTGGACAAGGGGGCACCAGGGCAATGAGAACAAATTTCATTTGACAGCTGACAGGCTGCTTGGTAGGCCTACATGAGGCATACCTTTGGGAACATCAAATCCAGCTAATAGGGCCTTATCTCTCCTAATTTTAGGTAGGAAAAGGAACTGTGGCCTTGTTTTGTAATCAATGCTAGCGTGTGATGTAGCATATTTATTTAAGTGAGCGTCCATCTAAGCTTCATGTCGCCTCATACTTGAACTGCAGTAGCCTCTCTGCCTTCAGACTCTCCTTCCTGTAGGCTGCATGATATTTCCAATAATTTAATTTCCTTGCCCAAAATGACCTCTATTCCCCAACATGAGATGTGCCTGTGGGCAAGATAAAATGTAACTGTAATTACTGAAGAGAGCTGGCAGGGTGATCAATCATCCGCATATTCCCAGGACTATCCTGGTTTTCCCTTCAAAAGTCTCATGTGCTGGGAAACCCCTCATCCCCAACAAACTGAAAAGCTTGTTTATCCTTGCTGACCATTGCTTTGGCTTGGGTTTAGCATAAAGGTGTGTGGGGATATATATATATTTCTAATGACGTGCTCCAACACAGAGAAGAAGCATTAATAGATGCTATTTTTACACCAAGGAGCAATGAAATTTAGTTGCTTACTTCATATAGGCAGCTTGGTTGCTATGGCAACGGTGAGTGGCAAACTCAATTGTACCAACATATAAAATCGACAAAAACATGCTTGTTTTATACCTATAACTTTTATATTTGCTACCACAGGCTAAGGCCCTCAGATTGTGAAATTACATTATAACACTTTAACATAATTATTTGCCTTTCAAAATATTATTACCAACCTATTTGGAAACTAATTCGTTATCATATTTATAACTTCTGTTTAAAACATGTCTTTACTTTGGGAAAATGTTTAGGCCATCATTTTAATTCTAGACATGAATTATAAACTCTCTGAGGACAGCATGTCTGAACAACTACTAAATTCTTGGTGCACAGGTGGTACCTAATGTACACCCACAGTTACAGGGAATAGTCTGCACATTTTTATGTGCTGAAGTTAAGACTCAGAAATCATTTATTAATTTAGGCCCTACCCTATAAAGAATTTAAGGAGGCTTTAAAAATATAAGATAAAGCAAGAAAGGAAGAAGTGAGTATAAAGTGAAAATGTGGATAGGAAAGAAAATTGGCTCCATGAATAAGGTTAGTACAAAACAAAATGCATGTCAAGAAGTTGCATTTCCTCACAAAATTCTAAATAGGGGTTACATGTGTATTTCTGAACCATCTAACAGGCAATTGAAAGGGAAAAACATGCTCTATTATAAAATTCAGTATTCATTTGGTAAAAACAAACCAATTACCTAAAAATAGTATAAACATTGATAGAAAAGTGAAAGATATTTATCATATGGTCTTCACATAAAGGATACTATTCAAGATGGTAAATATCTAAATCAATTGCCAAATATCTAACCTAAGACTGTAAGTGACGAGAATTACACAATTACTTAAAAGGAAAAATATCTTATTCATCTAAAAAGAGGAGAAATGGGCAGCTCAAGAAAACATAAAATAATGATCTCAATTAATAGTAATTAAGACCTAAGTAACAAAGTAATTCTTTGTCACAGGTAATAGATAATAACCACATGGCTTTAAAAAATTATGTAAAGAATTTTATTTTTTTCTGTTAAAATAATGGGCAAAAAGGTAATACCTATGTGCCCCCAAATACCCTGTGAAACACTGTATACAATAAGCTATACCAATAAAAGCAAATACTTTCTATTTGATAGAAATTATAGATCTTTCTAATGTACAACAGGTTTTACATGCAATACTTCATTGGTTCTTTTATGACACTAATCATACAACACAGGAAACAAGCGACTTTTTTAACTTGAAAGTTGATCTCGGATTCAAACTTATTTCTGAATCAAGCCTATATTCACTCCAATACCTCTGACTAATTAAATAAATTAACCACATAGTTCATAATATAGAGATTCTTTAATAAAAATACATTCAAGTTACAAGCCATAATCTTAGTTGTGACATTATACCACAGTTAGCCCTCCATTTCTTCATTTTGTGCATCTGCAGATTCAACCAAATACAAACGGAAAATATTTTTAAAACTAAAAAATAACAATATAACAATAAAAATAATATAAATAAAAACAGTAATAATACCTATTTACATAATATTCTTATTGTATTAGGTATTTTAAGTAATCTAGATTGATTTAAAGTATACCTGAGGCACTGTCCACCCCACCAGCAACCCTGCCCCCACATACTGCTAAGGGACCTAAAGACCAGCGTGCCAGAGGCCCATCACCACTCATGCTGGTGACTCCACATCTTCCAGCAGTAAGGCTGCTGCACATGCCACCCAGGGGCCCAAGAATCAGCACACCTAGCATCCCTATCCCCAGCAAATCTGCACCACAGCCTCCACAAACAACCTCAGTTTAGGTCATCAAGGAACTCACAAACATTGCAGACATTGATTACAACTAAAGAAAATATACAGAGACTACCCTAATGCACCCACCCAGAACCAAAGCCAAAACACCCTATCCAACTAACACCATAGAACACATGTATAAGAAAAAGACTTTCCCTACAAAAGTTACTTCATAAAATTGGAAGAAGCAACTGTTCCAACAAATATGCACATATTAAGATAGGTATACAAGAAACACAAAAAAGCAAGGAAACATGCCACTTCCAAAGGAATACAATAATTCTTTAGCAACAGAAACCAAAGAAACAAAAATTGATGAAATGACTGGAAAGGACTTCAAAACAATGCTCTTAAGGAAACTCACCAAGATACAAGAGAACACAGACAGATGATTCGATGAAATCAGAAAAACAATTTATGATCTGAATGTGAAATTTAACAGGGAGATATATAAAAAAGAACCAAACATAATCTTGGAACTGAAAAATTAAATGAGTTAAACTAATAATACACTTAAGAGCTTAACAATAGTCTAGATCAAGCAGAAGAAAGAATATCTAAACTTGAAGACAGGTATTTTGTTTGTCTTTGTTTCTGAGACCGGGTCTGGCTCTGTTGCCCAAACTGGAGCACAATGGCACAATCTCAGCTCACTGCAACCTTCACCTCCCACAATCAAGCCATTCTCCCACCTCAGCCTCCCAAGTACCTGGGACTATAGGTGTATTGCCACCATGCCTGGATAATTTTTGTATTTTTTGTAGAGATGGGATTTTGCCATGTTGCCCAGGCTGGTCTTAAACTCCTGAGCTTAGGCAATCTACCTGCCTTGGCCTCCCAAAGTGCTGGGATTACAGGCATAAGCCATCACACCTAGCCAGGTCTTTTAAAATAATTCCATCAGATATTAAAAATAAATAAATAAATAGAATTTAAAATGAAGAAAGCCTACATGACCTATGAAACACCATCACACAAAAACGTATTTATACTATGGGAATTTCAGAAGGATAAGATATGGGAAAAGGCATAGAAAACCTACTTGGTGAAATAATAGCTAAAAACTTAAATCTTGGAAGAGTTAAGGACATTGAGGTATAAAAAGCTTAAAAATCACCAAACAAATTCAACCCAAAAAGGTCTTCTCTCAGACACATTATAGTCAAACTGTCAAAAGTCAAAGACAAAAAGAGAATTCTAAAAATAGCAGGAGAAAAGTGTCCAGTCACATAAAAGGAAATCCCCATCAGACAAACAGCAAAGTACTAAGTAAAACCTTACAGGCTAGAATAGAAGTAAATGATATATTCAAAGTGCTGAAAAAAAATCACTGTCAGCCAAAATTACTATATGCAGCAACACTATCCTTCAGAAATGAAAGAGACACAAAGAAAGAGTTCTTCCAGATGGGCAAGAACTGAGGGAATTCATCACTAGGCTGGCCCTACAAGAGATGCTAAAAGGAGTCCCATATCAAGAAATGAAAGAATGATATCTTCCACCACAAAAACACACAAAAGTATAAAACTCATTGGTAAAACAGATACACAAATGAAAAAAGAGTTAGGAATCAAAACTTATCATTACAAAAAAAAAAACACCAAACCACAAAGAGAAACAATAAAAGAGGAATAAAGAAAAAGGGATATACAAAACAACCAGAAAACAATTAACAAATAAAAGGAGTAAGTCCTCATCTATTAATAACAACCTTACATGTAAACTATTTAAATTTCCCAGTTAAAAGATACACACTGGCTGAATGAATTTTCTAAAAACCAACAAACAACTATATGCTGCCTACAAAAAAACTCACTTCACCTGTAAAGACACACATAGAATTAAAATAAAGGGAAGAAAAAGATATTCCACACAAATGGAAACCAAAAATGAACAGGAGTAGCTACATTTCTATCAGACAAAATAGCCTTTAAGAAAAAAAAATTCAAAAAGACAAATAAGAGCATAGTATAATGATAATGTGATTAATTCAGCAAGACAATATAACAATTATAAATATATTCACACAACACAGGAGCAACCAGATATATAAAGCAAATATTAGTGCTAAAGACAGAGATAGACCCAAGTACAGTAACAGTTGAGGACTTCAACATTCCTCTCTCAAGACTGGAAAGATCATTTAGAAAGCAGATCTACAAAGAAGCACTGAATAAATGCTACTAAAGATAAAATGGACCTAACAGGCATTTACAGAACATTTCATTCAACAGTTGCAGAATGCATTCTTTTCATCAACACATGTGGAATCTTCTCCAGGACAGATCATATGGTAGGCCACAAAACAAGTCTTAACAAAATTCTAAAAATCAAAATCATATTAAGTATCTTCTGAGACTACAGTGGAATAAAACAATATCAATACCAAGAGGAACTTGGGAACCTTTGCAAATACCAGGAAATTAAACAACATGCTCCTTAATGACCAAAGGATAAATAAAGAATTAGGAAAGAAATTCAAAACATTATTGAAACAAATGAAAAATGAAACACAACATACCAAAATCTATGGGATGCAGCAAAAGTGGTCCTAAGAAAGAAGTTTACAGCAATAAACACCTACATCAAAAAAGGAGAAAGACCTCAATAAACAACTAACATGCCTCAAATAACTAGAATATCAGGAACAAACCAAGCCCAAAATTAGTAGAAAGAAAGAAATAATCAAAGATCAGATAAGAATTCAATGAAATAGAGACAAACAAATGTACAAATCTGAAACAACAAATATTTAAATATTTGTTGATATTTAAAATATCAACAAAATTGAGGGTTTTTTTTTTGAAAATATAAACAAAATCAACAAGCCATTAGCTAGACTAGCTAAGAAAAAGGGAAAGAAGACCCAAATAAAGAAAATCAGAGAGGGCAGAGCAAGATGGCCGAATAGGAACAGCTCCAGTCTCCAACTCCCAGCGCGACCCACACAGAAGACTGGTGATTTCTGCATTTTCAACTGAGGTACTGGGTTCATCTCACTGGGGAGTGCCAGACGATCAGTGCTGGTCAGCTGCTGCAGCCCAACCAGTGAGAGCTGAAGCAGGCCGAGGCATCGCCTCACCTGGGAAGCGCAAGGGGGAAGGGAATCCCTTTTCCTAGCCAGGGGAACTGAGACACACAACACCTGGAAAATTGG